>NW_024080930.1:171819-505624 GCF_003009895.1 Hyaena hyaena | reverse complement strand
GGGCGCCGGGGGGGGGGGGGGGGGAGGGGGGAGGAGGGGGGCACTTGTGGGGATGAGCACTGGGTGTTATGTGGAAACTAATTTGACAATAAACTGTAAAAAAAAAAAACCATCTGTTTTATCTTTGATGATAATCATTGCTTTGAAATCCATTTCGTCTGCAATAAAGACAGCCATTCCAGTCTTCATGATTGTCCTCCTAGTATAGCTTTTTCCCATCTTAGATTTTAACTTCTGAGTGGTTTTTAAAGTGGGTTTTCTTGTAGAGATCACTTGTTGAGGTTGTCTAGTTTGGCAACCTCTGCCTTTTATTTCAAATATTTGACAATTTATATTTAATATAATTATTGATATAGTAGGGTTTAAATATAATATTTTACTATTTGCTTTCTATTTGTCCCAATTTATCTCTGTTCCCTCTTCTCTTCCTACTCTCTTTTGGATTTATTGAGGATTTTTAATATTCCATTGTATATCCTCTATTGGCATATTAACCATACCTCTTTTATTGACTTTCTAAAGGTTGTTCTAAAGTTCACAATCCATCTTTAACTTATCATAACCCATCTCCAAATAATACATGATTTTGCATCTGTATATTTCTACCTCTCCCTTTTATCCTCTGTATTACAATCGTCATACATTTTACCTCTGCAAATGTTGCAAAGCCCACAATATATTGTTTTAACAATTTTGTTTTAAACAATCAAATGTCTTATTAAAGAAGTTTTAAAATGAGAAATAAGTATATTTCTCCCTTTATATTAAATATTTATCTTTTACCTTTAGTTATCTTTTTTGTGTGAATCCGGCTTTCTATCTAATATTATTTCTTTCAGTTTAAAAAATACCCTCTTTCATTTCTTTTAGTGTAAGCCTGCTGGCAATGAATTAACCTAGTTTTGGTTTCCCTGAAATAAAACATGTTTTTATTTTTGTCCTTACTTTTGAAGAATGTTTTTACTGGATATAGATTCTAGATTAATTGGCTTTTTTTCCCCTTTCAGCACTTCACAAATGTTATTTCATTTTTTTTTTTTGTCTTCTTTTACTTCATTTGAGAAGTTAGTAGGATTTTTAAAAATCTTTATTCCTTTTGGGGCACCTGGGTGGCTCAGTTGGTTGAGTGTCCGACTTCGGCTCAGGTCATGATCTCATGGTTTGTGGGTTTGAGCCCTGCGTCGGGCTCTATGCTGACAGCTTGGAGCCTGGAGCCTGCTTCAGATTCTGTGTCTCCCTCTCTCTCTGACCCTCCCCTGCTCACACTGTCTCTCTGCCTCTCAGAGAGATAAATAAAACATTAAAAAAAAAAAAATCTTTGTTCCTTTATATGTAATGTGTTTGTTTTGTTTGAGCTGCCTTTAAGATTTTTGTCTTTGTTACTCATTTCTAGCAATTTTATTATGATGTATTTTTGTGTGGTTTGTCTTTATCTTTGCTTGAGTTTTGCTGAACTTGGATCTTTGGGTAGTTTTCATAAAGTTTGAAAACTTTGGTCATTTCTTCAAATTCTATGCATGAATAGGTTTGTCTTTATGTTCTTTCAAGTTGTCCTTGGTACCTCTAAGTGGCATCTTAAAGTTGTCTTCTTATAGATCTTAAATATTTCTCATTATATTTATTTCTAGGTATTTATATTTTCGTTGTAGTGGCTATTATAAATGAGGTCTCATTGTTATTATAGGTACTAAATGCTTATTGCTATAAGGAAGACCATTATGTATTAATCTCTATATTAATTTTGTCCCAAACACTTTACTGTATTCCATTATTGCTTCCTATTCATTTGCCTATATTTTCTAAGAGTATTTAATATCAGGAAGTGCTGCTGTGATTGTATTTCAAGATAGTTCCTTTCTTCATGACATAAGACATATTTACCATGAAATCATCATGAGTAAATAGCATTTCCTATACAGCCTGATGAGCCTGTGTTATACAGGCATCTGTGTTACTTGGTTCATTGTCCCTTTGTAGGATTCATTTTTGGACACTTTTTATTTATTAATTTATTTTACTGTAACTTCGTTTACTTATGGTTTGGAGAAATTTTGACTAATACCTGCACATGGTACAATTTTGGAAGTTTGATTTTAGAGGTCTACTTTTTTACCACCCACAATATTAGGCAGATGGTCAGCTTCCTGCCACATCCTTAGACCAGTGAGCTGAGTTTTCTTTTTTCTTTTTTTTAAATGTTTTATTTATTTCTAGGAGAGAGAGAGACAGCGTGAGCAGGGGAGGGTCAGAGAGAGAGGGAGTCACAGACTGAAACAGGCTCCAGGCTCCTAGCTGGCAGTCAGCACAGAGCCCGACGCGGGACTCGAACCCACGAACCGCGAGATCATGACCTAAGCGAAAGTCGGATGCTTAACCGACTAAGCCACCCAGGCGCCCCGAGCTGAGTTTTCTAGTCCTTATTTCATGGAAGGAACAGCCTTATCTGGCTTTAGTTTTATTCAAAGAGGTCAGTTTCTGCTTCTAACCACCAACCAGCCAGACGCTTAATTCTCCTTCTATGTGTCTTAAAACCTATCTTCAATGCCAACACCTATTTCCGGTATCCCGGTAGGCCGTTTGCTCATAGCACCTCAACTTTTTGGGTTTGAGTTTCTACTTCTTACCTGGGACCTGGGAATTTTCCTTGCTTAGTTTTGAGTTTGGCTATGAAATAACGATGATAATAGTAATGACAACAACAGCAGCCAAGAGCAACACATGTTGCTGCTGGTATTGTCATTATATTTTTCACAGAATTTATATGGGCTTGGAGCATAATGAGAAACTTCCCAAGTCAGTTCAACCTGTGCTCTTGACCAGTAATCCTGACACATGTCCTTTATGACAGAGAGCAAGCACTCAGCGATTTCCCGCACACCCTCCATTCTACTCTTTTATATACAAACAGCTATTGAACATCTATTTTGCGCCAGGAATGAGCTGGCATATAAAACTTAATACAGTGAGATCACTTGCTTGTAAGACACCACTCCATGGCAGAGAGTCAGGGATACTTTTAATGCGCTGTGGTAAGTACCAAACAGGCATAGGGGCAGTGCGGTTTCAGGGAAATGTTGCTTAAAGGTTTTGTGTGTGAGGTACAAGACAGAGATGACCATGTACCTCTTTTTTTTCTTTTACATTCCTGGAATATTAAGAGACAGTGGGAAAGTAGGCACCAGGAGACAGAGAAGAGAGTGGGAGTCACACTGAGAATCAAGACACTTGGCTTCTGTAACTTGTCCCTAACCAGTCAGAGGCTCTCAGTCCCAGCTGCCCTTCGGAAGCCACCCACCTGAAGTCCTGACTCAGCAGGTCTGGAGTGAGTCCTAAGTATTTGCATATTTAGAAGTTTATGTGATTGAATGTATGACTAAGACTGAACATTGACCTAATGTTATAACCTTGGGTGATTCATTTTAACCCTTATTTTCTCTATGCCCTGAACTATGAAATGAAGCAGGTAAGTCCCAGTTAACACATAATATGCGCCCAAGAAGACTGTGACCATTGTTGTTGTTTTTGGTAATAATACTATTGTGTAATCTCACTGCTTTTAGTAGCTTAGTTGGTATTTTTCCTGAGAAAAGTGCCAATAACCTCAAATGAAAAGCAGACTAGATTTCCTATCATCCAGTGCTTTAATTTGGCTTCCAAAAATTAAGTAATGGTGCTTGCTGTAACAGCTTTGCCAGTCATAGGACCTGCCTTTGCACACAGTATTAAAGAGTAATGAGACTGAGTCTTAGGATTTGTGGAATCTGCCTTCTTGCCTTTCACCTCAGGGGTGTGTATGTGTGGGTAGGCACGAGAGTATGAACGGTAATTGGTAGTGAACCCAGTTGGAGGACTACAGCGAGGTGCCCAGAGGTTAAGGTTCCAAATGTTTCTCATTAATTATCTTCAAAACAACCTCTCATCCTAAAAAAGCCCCAATTAGGAGGCAACACATGGCTTTGAAAGCCATGGTGGTAAATTTCCTGGTGTACTGGTTTTCATTTGGGGAATTAGTGAAGCTCAATAGGAAAAATGTGGACTCCGGAGCCAGCCAGGCTGGGTTCAAACTCTAGTGCTACCATTTAACAATTTGATGACACCGGGTGAATTACTCTGTCACTTGTGCCTCAGTTTCCTCACTGGAACTAAGGAGATGAGGAAGTCATGTGAACATTCAAGAAGCCCTAGCTTTAATTATTTACTCCAAGACAAAAATTTATAGGGACAAATGGCAAAGTGGAGGCACACGTCAGGCTTGGGGGGAAGACATCTGGGGGGAATGGGTCAGCCTTGACTGAAGTTCTTACATGGCATTTCCTGGCCCTTCTAAGGCAAGGCCAGCCTTGCCTGGAGCGCAAGCCCACCTCTGGCTAGCCAGGTTGACAAGGACTGGACTGGGAATCCCGTAGACAGTGCATGAGGCCTGACCACGAGACACTGGGTCAGGCAGTGAAGAGCTGTTTCCCTCCATCAGCCCCAGCACTACTTCCCCTCAGTCTCTCCCTCACTCCCTTTAGCTCTCTTCCCTCCTTCCCCCAAAGCCTGGCCTCCACATCCTCTGCCTCAGCCCTAGGCATCTCCCCATCTAGAGATCACCCTCAGGGCTGGCAGCCTTGTGTCAAGTCTGATGAGTTCCTTGCCTGCTTTCTGGCCTCTTGACTGCCCCTTACCCACCTAGAGCAACAGGGTCTTGGACGCAACCTCCTCTGCCTCCAAAGATACTAGGACTTGCTTGGAAGGGAGCTTCCAGGATCCCATGCAGAAAAGAGCCATCCTGGCTAGGAAGGGGTGGCTTGTTTTTGCCACTCCCCTGGCAGAGTGTTCTCACACACACATTTTGCTCAGGGCAGTTTTCAGAACACACTCTTACCAAGCTGGCTTCACCTCTTATTAACTGGGACTGAGCAGTCGAGTCAATTTTGGTTTTAATTAAGAGAACACAAGGATTGGGGCAAACTGTGCAGAAGTAAGAAACAGGAGCAAAGGAAAGATTAAAGCCGTGCTTTGTTCTCATTGGAACATTTGATGTTTTGAGAATACAGAGTTGTTACCGAGTCTTCCTCATTATCTCTAAGAGGGGAGAGAACAAACCAACTCATGGAGGGCGAACTGACTAATGTGTATCCTTTAATGAATTCTTCTTAGCAACTGGTTTCCATGAAGTTGAGAAGCAGTGTGAGAGAGCATAAAGGGCATTTTTCATTTCAACAAACTGTGTGCACCTCGGAAAATGCAAACTTCTCTACAGTCGTATATCCCTCCTTCAGTGTACACGTTTCCACACACAGAGCTGCGTGTACCAGATTGCTGGAGAAATCTGTAGGTGATGAGAAACTACCAGGGCCACTTGATTAGTTTCCCAGGGTTGCCATGGTAAAATGCTACTAACTGGGGGGCTTAAAACAACAGAAATTTATCGCCTCTGAGTTCTAGAGGTTAGAAAACCAAAATCAAGGTGTCAGAAGGAAAAGACTTCCTCTGAAAGGATTAGGGAAGGATGTGGCCCAGGTCTCTCTCCTAGCTTCCAGTGTTCCCTGGCTTGTGGCAGTGACTCTAGTCTACATGTGGCGTGCTCCGTGTGTGTGTGTGTGTGTGTGTGTGTGTGTGTGTGTGCGTGTGTTTACATCCAAATTTCTCCTTGTTATAAGAATACTGGTCATCTTGGAGGCCCACCCTACTCCAGTATGACTTCATCTTAACTAATTACATCTGCAGCATCCCTATTTCCAAATAAAGTCACATTCAGGGGTATCAGAAGTTAGGATTTCAGCATGTGAATTGGGGGAGGGCACAGTTCAAAATGCAATAGCCACAGCTATGTCCTATAAATTTGATTCCACAAAACTGTGGGACTCTGCTTTGCACAGCCCATCCCACAGCTCAACACTTCCCTGCTCCTTGACCACGCATTTGCTAGAACTACTCTGGTACTAGCTCTGCATATGCTGGAAATGAGGCCGGACATGTGGGCTGGGCTGAGTGTGCAGAGTCTTACGGGCTGGGTTAGAGCCCTGTGCTTTATCCTAAGGGCAATGGTGATCCCTGAACATTTATCAACAGAGAGATGGTCAACCTCTACAAAGACTCACCCAACTGCAGTGTTGGGAGGAGGAGTGGAGACAGAGCAGGGATGTCTCAGTGTTCCAGGCAAGAGACAGAGCTGGTTTGAGCCCCACTAGTGGCAGAGGGGCGGCAGGAAGAGGCTTGGAGAGAGGGCTGTGGTTTCTTTATCAGTGGCTAGAAAAGAGGAACTTAAAGTGTGTATTATTGTAGTAAGGGCACTGCCATTTGGGTTTCTGGAGATGGACACTTTAATTTTGGAACAGATTCTCTTGTTTTCAAGGAAATCACCAGGATGAAATCTTTACTCATACCAAAGTAAAGCAGGGTGTTCTTGGAACAAGTGGTAAAGATATCATAAATCTGACTCTGGCTGTTGCAGAGTGAGATGATAAGTGGTAAGAAATTAGAGAAAAAATTTCCTGAAGTAAGGATTTAGACCAAATTATTTGTATCCCTCATGTATTGGCTTCCTGTCTGCTCTCACTACAAACCACCACAAACTTAGTGGCTTAAAACAACGCAAATTTATTATCTTACAGTATCCTATTCCTAGGTCAGGATCTGACATGGTTTGCCCAGGGTGAACATCAAGGGGTTGGCTGCGCTGTATTTCTTTCTAGAGGCTGTGAGACTCCTTCCTGTATTTTTTTTTAATGTTAATTTTTTTGAGAATGAGTGGAAGAGAGAGGGGTAGACACAAAATCCAAAGCAGGCTCCAGACTCTGAGCTGTCAGCACAGAACCTGGCATAGGGCTCGAACTCATGAACCGTGAAATCATGACCTAGCCAAAGTCAGATGCTTAGCCTTCTGAGCCACCCAGGTGCCTCTCTTAGCTCTACTTCTAAGGCACCCACATTCCTTGGCACATGGCCCCTTCCTCCATCTTCAGACCCAGTACTGTGGATAATCCAGGGTAATCTATCTCAAAGTCAGCCAGTTAGCAAGCTTAATTCCATCTGAAACCTGAATTCCCTTTTGCCATGTAACCAAATGCATTCACAGGTTCTGGTATTAGGATGTGTATGTCTTGGGGGCAGAGGTGCATTATTCTGCCTGCCACAACCCCCATGGTGAGTAAATTAGTATAGTGCAGCCAGTGCAAGGCTGAATAGTGCACTTGTCTTATCTGAGCTCTGGAGAACTTCTCAGGGGGTTTCTTTTGAGGGAAATGGAGATTCCAGGGGCGCCTGGGTGGCTTAGTCGGTTAAGCGTCCGACTTTCGCTTAGGTCATGATCTCGCGGTTCGTGGGTTCGAGCCCCGTGTCGGACTCTGTGCTGACTACCAGCTCAGAGCCTGGAGCCTGTTTCAGTCTGTGACTCCCTCTCTCTCTGACCCTCCCCTGCTCACACTGTGTGTGTGTGTCTCTCTCTCCTAGAAATAAATAAAACATTTAAAAAAAAAAAAAAAGACTTTGAAGGAAATGGAGATTCCAAGGGCCAGGTGGGCTGAGGCAGCATGAATAGGCCACATGCCAGGAGAAGGGGACAACACTCCCTGTTCTCTGGGGAGAGAGGTTGTGGGGGGCCCTGCACTCGGCATTGGCATGATCTATTCTAAATAATCTTATTGAGATATAGGAGCCTGATAGGAGGTAGACTTGGCCTTAAGGTTGGGGTTTCAGGGCCTGTGACCCTCCCAGGAACATAACAATCCCCTTATCTTATTCCCCAGACATTCAGGAACTACTGCCACCTGTCCTAGACTAGGGAGTTAATGATGGGGGGGGGTGCGTGGAGTGAGGCACCAAGTTACCACTTGAAGCGAGTCCCTTAGTAAAAGAGCACATCCTGGTTAGCCAAGTTCTGGGAGGCAGCATGAGGTGAGCTGGGGGGCTCGGGCTGAGCAATGGAGCCTCAAGTGGTGAATGAAGTGAGACATGCTCACCCTGAGTGCATCTTCAGGGATTCCTGGAAATGAGGACGGAGTCCCTTGGTGGGGTGGGAGCAAAGGGTAGCTGTTGTTCTTCTAATCCCAGACAGATGCGGGTTTGACTGCAAAAAGAGGTGAGACTTTATTTGGGGCCCCTGAAGCAGACATCTGGGTTTTAGGAATTAGACATGGAGAGGCTGTGGGAGATGATGGAGGACAAGGTGTCTGACTGACTCTCAAATGGTTCTTTGTGGAGCAGAGAGGATTCTTGGTCCCTGGAAGATGCATTCTGAGGAGGTCTGAGGCAACAAGGATGCAGCCATTTGCCTTGTGTGCCTGGCACTGGGGCAGCACCCATAGCCCTAGGTTAGGGGTTGAAGCTTCCTGTGGTAGCACAAGCTGAGGGGCATTACTATTTATTCTAAACAGGTGAGGGCAGGGAGCACCCTAAAAGCCTCTAAGTCTTTGGGAAGAGGGGCCTCCCCTCCTCTCCAAGTACCTATTGTGAAGGTCAGCTATAGGTGGAGGGCGGTTTCCTCTTTTGGTTCCATCTTCCAAAGGGAGGAATAGTTCCCCTGTAAGAGGTCAGGAAAGATGCCTTTTTAATGAGAGGCCCTGGTGCTTGGGGTCTTCTCACTCTCGCTCCTCACCACCTTGGCCTTCCCCTCATACTTGCTGTCTTTTTCCTTATTTAGAAGAAAGTTTGGCTAAGACCATTTGCTTCTTGTTTGTGTTTAGTCTTTTTTTTTTTAATTTAAAAAAATTGTCAGAGTCTGAACCTCAGACACCAAGTCCACAATTGTCCATAGGATTACACGTTCCTATATCTGAATGCATCCCCTGGAAGAGAACCAACAGATCTTCTGGTTGCAACGGAAGAGAGCCCAGTAATGTTCCAATGACAAGCAGCTTCTCACTACTACCAACTCCACCTGGTTCTGGGAGCAGCAATAACCTAACCCAGATACTTGTTCTGGGTTCCAAAGGACATTTTGTCTTAGCCATGCCCTTGTCCTTCAGACTTGTCTAGTTGTGGCTTTGTCTCTAACTCTTTGATTCAGTTATGTGCTGTGAGGGATCCAAGAAACCAATCTATTGCCAGTCTATGCTTAAGAAACTGATGAGAGACAAGGGTTACTCTCAGGAGGCAAGTGGTTATGCTATAAGGTTACACTATGAGGTATTTTGTGAGTAGGTCCCAACTGTAGTAAGAGCGATGGGAAATTCTTTGAGGGTTCAGAGCAGGTAGAAGGGACTGCTGAGGGCTTGATGAACTGGGAAAAGACTTTAAAATCATCCCTTGAAAGATTGCCTTTGCAGAGAGGAAGGGCGAGGGCATTGTACATGGAGTAGGGAGAGAGCATAAGGGATATGATATGAGTGCACACACACATATATATGCAATATGGAATATGTGTGCTTGTTTGCATGTACAGGCACATAATTATTATACATGTAAACAGTGCAAAATTCAAAAGGATAAAAATCTATATGAAGTCTCCCTGTTTCCTAGTCCCTTAGTCACCCACTTCTCCCTAGAGGCAGAGTTTATATTTAAAAACATTTAATAAATATAGAGAACCCCTCTGTACACACACACACACACATACACCCATGGCTGGATGGCTGAGCCATCTTCTAAGAATGGAAGTCTCAAACATGCATGTTTTAAAAAAAATTTTTTTTAATGTTTTATTTATTTCTGAGAGAGAGAGAGAGAGAGACAGCATGAGCATGGGAGGGTCAGAGACAGAGTGAGATACAGAATCTGAAACAGGCTCCAGGCTCTGAGCTAGCCGTCAGTACAGGGCCGGATGTGGGGCTCAAACCCACGAACTATGAGATCATGACCTGAGCCGAAGTCAGACGCTTAACCAACTGAGCCACCCAGGTACCCCTCAAACATGCATGTTGACTTTGTTTTCTCTGTAGTATTATGTGGCCATTTTTTACAACCACTAAATCCTGATAAAGACTACTTCATACACTGTTTTGGGGACCATGCTTCTAGAACAGATGCAGAAAGCTAGAGAAACCAAATGCAATTATATAATGTTAGCCATCCCTACCACCATCTCCCCCTGCCCCCAGGAATCCACAAAAATCCCAGGATGACTTGGCTCCACCAGGGCATGGGCTGTGAGTACCTAGATGACACACGGACTAGTGGCCTTAGCTGACACATGGACTACGCCTAACGGAGAAAGATTTGGTCCCATTCGGAGACCAGGGGAGAGGTAGGGCCAGCCCTACCTCTTTCCAAGTGAGTGGGGAAAGGAGGTGCTCAGGGGGCCCACAGAGGCACCCCTCAGGAAGAGCACTGCCAGGCTCCAAGCCCAGGGAGGAAAACAGAACCTGCAGCTCTTTCCAGATGGGCTTCCTGACCAGAGGAGGACTCCCACATTGAAAGGTTATGTGGGAAGGATTTTGGTTTTTCTTCTCCTGCTGTGAAATCAGTTAAAAACAGGATGGATATCGAATGGTTTTATAACCTCCTCCCCCTCCTGGCTTCCTTCCCTCTTGGGGATGGGCCAGCCCCGACTGGAGAGAGACGGGAGTCTCATGGTCTGAAAATTCTGTGGCAGCTTAAATAACAGTGACCTATCGCTCCAGCTCTCCTCAGGGGACCTGCGGCTGGAGAAGCAAACGTCTCCTGGAAAATGGACAGATGAAGGAGGACCCCATAGGGGAGGGGCTAACCCTTCTAGGAGCTGGGCCAGGCGCTGCTTCCCGCAGATTCAGAGCTGGTCTAACCTGGGGAAGTAAGCCACCTGTTTTAGAAGACAATGTATTTCTCACGGAATAATTCAAATTGTATTGTTCTGCTTATACATTCTTGCTCTGTACAAACCAACATCAAGAATTTTTATTCTGTTTTTTGATCTACAAATTATCCTAACAGATAACTTTTACTGCCTATGACTGTGTGCCAGAAACCTGATTAGGTGCCTTTGCTAAATTAATTCTTCCAATTCAACAACCACTGAAGGTTAAGTAGTGTTTTGCCCAATTTACAAAGAAGGAAAATGAGCCTCAAAAAGCTGCTAAGTGGCAGAACTAGGGTCCCAGTCTGGGTCTGCTTTGCACGACTCATTAAAGTAAATAATAATAACGGTTCATTTGTTGAGCCTTTGCTGTGTGCCAGAGACATGACACATGTTATCTGGAATCCTCACAGTGAACCTGTGAGGAGGCAGCAGCTCCACTTGTAGACAAAAAAGTGGCTTTAAGGAAATAGCCTGAGGTCATAGAACTGACTTGGTGAAGTCAAGGCTTGAAGCCAGCTCTCCCTGTGTTCAGCAGTTCATTATGTCATGCAATTTCAGAGACTGAGGAAGGTGCTCATGTCCTGAGGTGCTCCCAGTGGGTATTCTGGGAGCAGAGAAGGGCCCCCGAGGGTCATCACCAGTGGGCTGAGGTTGAACTGGTCTGTGCACAGAGCATGAGTGCAGTCGCTGCCAACACACATGGTTCTCAGCAGCATGTAATGTTTCCTGGAACCGTGGCCAACTTGGCTGAGGCATTGTAGACATCTTGAGGGACGCAATTCTGAGCATCATAAACGAATAGACAGAATAGACTTCTGTCAGGAAGTGCCACTTCATACCACAGAACTGCCCCCATTTTTCCCATTGAGAGTCTTAGTTGGAAACAAGTGATCATTTTAGGGTCTTATTTTTTTCTTAAGATTTTTAACATTTATTTATTATTTTTGAGAGACAAAGAGAGACAGAGAATGAGTGGGGGCTGAGTAAAGAGAGAGGGAGACCCAATACAAAGCGGGCTCCAGGCTCTGAGCTGTCAGCACGGAGCCTGATGCGGGGCTTGAACCCATGAATCCGTGAGACCAGGACCTGAACTGAAGATGGAATCTTAACTGACCCAGCCACCTACGCACCCCTTAGGGTCCTATTTTTATACCTGATGCAAAATCACGTGTATGGGCCCCTGTGGCTTATACATTCCTCCTTACACATTGGACAGTTCTTATCTCCTTTTAGGAACTGTATCTTCTCTGAACCACTGTGCTATTTTCTAAGACACAACCTACTCTCACAACATCTTGGAGTATCTTAACATCCTAATTGACATCTTCCCTTCACTCACCCTTCCCCTTATGGTCCTCATCCTGAAACATGTAGTCTGTAAATAATAGCAATATAATACAATCCAGGTTTAGGTTAGCACCAGAACTTGCTGACACATCCCCATGTCGATTATGTATTTTAGGGCTCTTTTTAACCCAAGGAGGCAAAGTGGTACAAACACAGGTTTCAGGGAGGAAATGCAAGACAGTTAGTGATCAAAGCAGGACTGGAGCCTACATTTCCACTGGATTCCTTTTTCTCAGTCTCTCTTGCTCCAGACTGGATTCCCAGGCACAGTCAGGGAAAATAGCCCTGTGACACAGGAACATTGTTCTAATCCAAAATATTTCCCTCAAGGGCTTTCTTCAACTGCTCTGAAAACTCAGCCTGAAAATGAAAACACCCCATAAAGGTGAAGCTTAGATCTAGAACAATGTGCATTTCAGAAGAAGCGTATTTTTGAAACCAAGATTGTCACACAATTTGAGCTGTCTCACCTGCACAGTGAATAGTCAGTCATTCACTCAATAAACACTGTCTTCCAGGCACCAGTACTGCCAAGTACTGTGGATTAGGTTGGTAACAATTGAGGCATAGTCCTCATCCTCCTCAGAGTGCATTCAGGGAGTCAGGTAATGAACTGGAACTGACAGTAAAGTTATACGTTACAACAACAGGGAAGCCGGGTCGGTCCCAAGCTTTGGGACAGCTTCTTTGAGGATATGACGTTCAAATTTGAAGAATAAGTTTCAGAAGCTGGCCAGGTAGAGATGAGGTGGCAAGGACTTCAGACATGACAAGCCACAAGCATGGGCCTCACAGACCTCTAAGTTCAGGGAATTTAATTGCCCAGGGCCCAGATGCTGCTCTCTGAAATCCATCCCCATGCGTTGAGGCCATGCTTCCCATAGGCACTCCCAGACAATGAATGATCATGGCAGCCTGTTCCTTGGAGGCCAGGACCCCTCTGATGATACCTTGGCTTGAGGATACCCCCACAGCCCTATCAAACTCCCTTACATTGCTGGGTGGTCTAAGCTGTATCCACCCACCTTCCTTGCCCCTCTCCTTCTCTTGGAGAAGGTCAGACTTGCCTCTGTGCTCTTTATTCAGCCTCCCCATTCTGCTTCCTGCCAGGGGAGTGGGTGACATTGCTCTGGGGAACTCAGCCAAGAAGAAAGGAGAAACAAAGAGGAAGGGGCCCAGAGCACATCCAGGCAAGTTCTGTTCTCTTATCAGCAGGAGGAACATCAGACATGAGGTGCTGACAGTTTACTCTAGGCATTGTTCAAGACTAGATTTCTCTGTCCCTTCATTTGAAAATTCCAGAATGACTCTGGCTAAAAGCACCCTGTTTAACAACAGGGTCCCAGAGGTCCCATCGGGGGCAGGATGGAAATTGTTCTGAAAGACATCTTTTATTCCACCTATAAGAACTTGTCCCTTTCTGTAACATCTGTATCTTTACGGGATCAGAAGCAGGTGACCCTCCAGAGTCTCACCCTTGCAAGGCCCATCCCAGGCCTCACTGGGGGAGAGCCCAGGCAGGCCTCAGACAGGGCCAGTCTAGTACAGGTGCCAGGTGTGTTCTTAGTGTGGAAATGGACACTGCAGGCTCTCTGTACCTGGCACCATTCAATATCTAGATCCTTACTAGCCAGCAGCCCAGCCTCAGATGCTTCCTGGCTGCATGGGGAGAATGTCCTGTTCTGGCTACCATGAGTCACTTAGCAGATTTAGTTCTCCTTGCATATTAATAAATTGATTTTCTGGTTTTATATTGAAAACAAAAGAACAACATTAACATCAAGGGAGGTCATCGGAGAGGGAAAGAGTTACAAAAAAGCAACATGCAGCCTGTGGGTGTAAGGTGGAAGTAAGGGGGGTAGATTTTGGCTTTTAGGTGGGCATAGTTACTCCAGCCAGGATTTCAATGGTGCCTTTCAAATTCATTCTTTATCTATGTGATGCCTGGGGATGAGGTAGGAGTACCAAAATGCTATAATTATCAAGAGGGAAAAATGTCCCTGCTGGTGATCATTTAAGGAAGTATTTTAGGACAAATAAAAGGAAGTACATCTTTACACAGCCTATCACATGTAAGCGGAACTCATTGCCCCCTAAGGTGTTAAAGATGAAAATAATAAAAAACAGGGCCAAGAAAAGGCTAGATAAATTCATGGATATTAGATGTAATGGTTGTTAAGGTCAGCCTATGAAGACCAAGTCACCATGTTCCCGCAGAAATGTTCCTAGTCCCCCTCTAGAGCCACCTGGGTTCGAGGCACATCAGGTTCCTACATGTTGGGAACATGGTGTGCTCTTTCTCAACACTATCCCTTTGCCACACTGGTGTCTTGAGAGTCCTTTGCCACTTTCTTCTAAGGCTGGTAAACTACCATGAATTCTTCAAGACCCAATTTAATTGGAGTCTCTTCTAGGAAGTACCCCCTCCCTGATTCCTCCAGGTCAAGGCTGATCACTCCTTTTGCCAGTGGAACACCTGCCTCAACACACTGTAACGGTTTATCTGCCCAACTGGACAGAGATTGTATATAATTCTTGTGGGATTAGTGCAGAGCCTGGTTCATAGCCCCTAGATAGGAAATGTGTTGAATGAATGAATGAATGTTGAGCTATATCAATGAATAGTTTGAACACATACAGCGTTTATGATATTCTTAATGACATTATTAGAAGCTTCTAATATCGGATGGATGATACTCTTCTTCCAGGACATATGCCTGTTTATGTCAGCTAATACATATGCTAGTCTCAAAAGAAGCCATTTTTGTAGTTGAAGTAGAGTAGCCAAGAGTCTTATTGAGATTTTAGTGTCTTTAACTTAACTGTGTCTCTTAGGCAAGTGAGCCAGTTCCCCAGAAATCTGGTCTAGAAATATTGCCAATGCACATTCCAGTGACTTTGAGATGTTAGAAAAACAGACATATCACCTTTCAGGCTGAAATCACTGGGAACTGCATTTTAAAGTTGGGTTTCTTTCCAAATCCTTAGGTTATGAATGACACACAGTCTGTGGAAACTTTATGAAATCACCAACAAGCTGAGGTCTTTAAAGTGTTTAATCACAGATCAACCAAATACAATATTTGCAGGTTTAAAAAAAACAAAGGTCTGGTGATCAAAATGCCGCCCCAGTCAAACCAACACAAGGGGCCTGCCCAGGCTCAAATATGGAGATTCTGAAGATGATGAGTTGTAGGCAGAGGAAAGAGAACAGCACTCCTGGACAATAAGGGAAAATCTAAGAATAATTCCTTCTCTGTCAACTAAACAGTCAGACCTAGAGAAAGGCTCTTGGCAAGACTCTTAGCAAAAACCTGGAGTTTCAGTCCGAATTTTAATCCCCTCAAAAAACCATTTGAGTTTAACTTTTGTAAAGTTTTAGTAGTCAATTTAAAAATAATAACTATAGAGGTGCCTGAGTAGCTTGCTTGGTTGAGCGTCTGACTCTTGATTTTGGTTCAAGTCATGATCCCAAGGTCATGGGATTGAGCCCTGAGTCAGACTGTGCTGAGCATAGAGCCTGATTAAGATTCTCTCTCTGTCTCTATCTCAAAATAAAAATTTAAAAATCTATATAGTCTACTAACTTAAAGGTAAATACAGAGTGCTTTCAGAGTCCACATCCAGATGTCCATTCAATAGATAGCTGTTGAGCAACTCTTTCATTTAGGGGCATGTGCTTGGACCCTAGAGATGCAGCAGGAAGCAGGGCTAAGGTCATCCTGCCATCTTTGGGCTTATAGCATCACAAGAAGGACAGGCCAGAATAAGTGATAATGGTAATGGCTGGTGAGGTTTCCTGGGAGAAGTTCAGGGAGTTCTGCTATTGTGTAATTAATTACAGGACTTTATCCCAGAGGTCTGAGAAGATCTCCCTGAGGAAGTGATTCTTAAACTGTTGCTCAGAATTGAGGTTGTAGGGAGAAGGTTTCAAGAATAAAGGAGAACTCTGAGGAACTGAAGCTTTCAGCATTGCGGGAGGCCTGAGAGATGGGGGGGGGGGGGGCTGTGCAGGCCTTGTGCAGGAGTGAGGTGGATGTATTTAACCACTGAGATGTGAATACAACTTAGTCATCACATTCACCCAAGGTGCATTCCATTTTATTCTCTCACTAGGCTAAATTGTAGATATTATTCAACCTCTCGCTTGCTAAGAGATTTAAGTAATAGTACGATTTGTTCATAGATGTGGGGGTTTTTTGTTTGCTGTACCTACCACTAGATGAATGATGAACCACAGTCATGATAAAACTTTTCCAAATATGTTTCCCATTAAGTTTCTGGACAGTAAGGAACAGGGCGAGCTCAGTATAAGAGGATAATTAACTTCAATGATATTTTTTAAGATGCAGAATTTTTCTCAGCATTTGCTGAACTAGCAGCAATTACATTAACAAAATTTCTTAGCCTTTATAATACTGTCTTAGAATTTTATCTATTCAATATCTCTGTATTGACTAACTCATGAAAATTATATACTAGAATAACGTACTCAATCTAACCTAATCCTCCAGTGTAGATGAGAGGCTCAAGTTGGCAGTTACATACTGAGCTGTGATTTTAGAATCCTGGCTCAGCCACTTGGGTGTTAGATAGCCTCTCCATTCTTGAGTTTTCTCACCCATAAAATGGAGATTATGAGATCTATAGTCCTCAACTGAGCTAACATACATGTAGCATTAGCAGTCACCTTCAGTAATAAAGTCATTATAAATTCTCAAGACAGGTGGGCATCAGGTGGGTTTTAACTAAGGCCGTACATAAATGGAGGAGGACTTCAACAGGGATGAATTCCACACTGGTCTCCAAACCATCCCTAAGGGAGCCCATATATCTCAGGAGTGACCGGCACTCCTGATGAAACCCTGCCTGGAACCTGACCGCAACCTGTGGGGACCTTTTGCCATCCACCCATTTGTTCTTCCACTTACCACCCCATAATCTGTGAACCCAATTCCAGTGGAGGCTGAAGTTCCCACATCTGCCTGGTTACCCTGGTTCCCAAATCTGAGGGTTACTCTGAGGGAGCACTGCCCTGTGGTAGTTGGCCATTGCCTCAGAGGGCTGTGGGGTGCCGGTTTATTACCCCCTGCCACAGAGCTTGGGAACACTCTGGGTGGAGGACTTGACCAGCATGAGGACTACCACTTGGGAAGCATATTGGGCTCGTATGCTAAAGAATACCGGAATGATCTCTAAGCAACACCCACCTGGGCTTGATGGGAAAGGGAGCACCAAGATACAGGCATTGAGCCAACCATGGTGGAAGCTAATGGCAGTGCCCAGTGGTATGTACTTTTGAGAAGACTGACATAAATACCAACTGGTCAGACCAGATTCACCATTAACTATTTAGTTGATAGCTAGTGAAGAGGTAGGGAATCTATTTCCAAACTCTGGGGGAATTTTGGTATTTAAACAGCCAGTATAACTAGCAGTATAGGGAAATACAAGCTGAATATTAATCTGGGGATCTTGGAAACCATGTTAATGGCTCTGGGCTCCATCATAAGGATATGGAGATCTGATGTATTTTTTTGACCAAGGCTTGCTGAATACAGTAGGGAGGATGGATTGAAGGAAAAGAATACAGGAAACAGGGAAAGCAGTTCAGATGCCCTTTTAGGACTTCAGATTGGAGGTAATAGCAGGAATGGGTGGATATGAGAGATATTTAAAGAGTACCCTTCTCAAGACTTGGTGATTAACTAGACATGGGAAATAGGAAGAAGGAGGAGTCCAGAATGACTTCTAGGTTCTTTGCTTGAGAAATAAGACAGATTATGTCACCATTTAGTGAGGGAAATTAGGAGACAGAGCAGCTTTGATGAGAAGATATGACCAGTTTGTTTTCAAATGTGTTGAGCTTTAGGTGCCTCTTACATATTTACACAGAGAACCAGTAGGTAATTAGATATATGGGTACTGTGTGTGAAAGAAGCCTGGGTTTGGAATTTTTATATACCGAGTACATGAAAGTGCCCTGAAAGAAAATATGGAGTGAGAAAAAGTAGGTATGAGTCCTTGACAGAAACATGTCAGAAACAGGTAGAAGATGAGATTGTGAAGTTAGAGACTGTGAAGGTGGTGAGCTGTGGGTAGAGAGAGGAGAGTAGCAACCCTGGATAATAAAAATCTGAGAATAACAGAAGGCAAGAGAAAAGTGTGTTGGGTATGGCAGATAAGCAGTTAGCATCCATCCCTACCTTCTGTTCTGTTTATCTTCCTGGGTAGCCAGAGATTACTTTATGAGATTCCCTTGCAACCAGAGGTCTGGATGCAAATTATGTCCCACCAATTACATATACAACTCAAGATTTAGAAGATGAAACTGAAGCAGAGGCTGATGCTTTTCACTGTTTTCCACTGAAGTTGTGGAGCTTTTCTGAAGCAGCATTCCAGCATTTAGTTGCTTCCTTCGTGGTTCTTCAGTTGTCATGGTGGTAGCAGCATTTTCCTAACATCAAGATTGTAGCCATAATAGTGTGTTCTAATTCCCTACCTTCCTAATTTTGGTAAAGGTACCATCTTCCCTGGAAGGCCAGTTTGTGATGTTATTCTTAGAGATTCACCTATATCTCAAGTCTTTCCAATTTTAATAAACACCTAATTTCTTTATTTATCTTTATTTTTAGAGAGAGTGTACATGAGCAGGGAAGAAGGGTGCAAAGACAGAGATTCTTTTTTAAAAAATGTTTCAATGTTAATTTTTGAGAGAGAGAGACAGAACATGATCAGGAGACAGGCAGAGACACTCACTCACTCACTCACTCACTCACTTACTCACTCACTCACTCCCAAGCAGGCTCTAGGCTCTGAGCTGTCAGCGCAGAGTGTGATGCAGGGCTCAAACTCATGAACCATGAGATCGTGACCCGAGCCAAAGTCAGACTCTTAACTGACTGAGCCATCCAGGTGCCGAGAGAGAGAGAGAGAGCGAGAGAGAGCGAGAGAAAGCGAGAGAGAGCGAGCGAGCGTGAGCGAGCATCCCAAGCAGGCTCCATGCTCACCAACTGAGCCACTCAGGTGCCCCAATAAACACCTAATTTATATATTAAATCGTTTTCTGCTTAAAATATCTATAGTGGTTTCTTTTTCTTTTTGTATTCTGAGTGATATGGAAAAATATTTCAGAGAAAAATTCATCATGTATGCCTTTGCCCACACCATCGAGCAGTTAACTCAAATCAGTTCTGACACTATCTATGCAGAGAAAGTATCAAATTCTGCAGGTAAAGGGCTCAGTTCTATAAGACCGTTGCCAACCTCAGATGCCAGTGAGAAGTTCAGATTGTCATTGGGCTTTTAACTGATGGGCTGTAGATTGGTGAGTTCTACAATTCCCTCCTCAGGTTTGAGTAAGTTACTACAGTGGCTCACCAAACTCTGAGAGATATTTACTTATGTTTAACAGTTTATTATAAAAGAATATTAGAAACAGCCAAAAGGAAGTGATGAATAGGGCAAGGAATGGGAAAAGATCAGGAGCTTCCATGCCCACTCTGAGTGTACCATTCATTGTCTTAACACTTCCATGTATTCATGAACCTGGAGGTTCTCAATCTCATCCTTTTTTGGGCTTTTATGGAGTCTTCATTACACAGACAGCAATTGGTTAAACCACTGATGATTGGTCATTGATTTAGCCTTTAGCCCTTCTCCGCTCCCAGGGGGTTGGGGATGGCACTGAAAGTTCCAACTGTCTAATCACTTGATTGGTTCCTCTGACAATCAGCCCCCATCCTCTGTGCTTTCCAAAAATCACTTCATTAATATAAACTCAAGTGTGATTGAAAAGGGTTTGTTATGGGTATGTAGACAACTCATTCACTCTTATTACTTAGGAAATTCCAAGGGTTTTAGGAGCTCTGTGCCAGAAATGGGGACAAAGACCAAATATGTATTTCTTACTGTAAAGCACAATATCAAAGGCCTTCACTGCACTTCATTTCTTCACAGGGTATCCTGTGCCACTCTAAAGAGTTTCTGCTTAATCTGTGAGAAAAAGGAAACCCATAACTAGTTTTAAACAAAATAATTACAAAAGCATATTTGCACACATCAGAAATGTCATTGAATACAGGATATGGTTGGGAAGGTAGCAGGCTGCCCAGAGGTTACCCTTTAGGGTTTGTTGGTCAGTCCTCTGGGCAATTATGATGAGGTCTAAACTCAGGCAGTGACAGTGGAGATGGTGAGAAAGAGGATAGAAAAAAGAGAATTTTAGGAAATACTGCCTTAAACTTTGATTAATCTTAGGTAAAATTAAAAAGTTCAGGTAACCATAGTATTTTTTAGAAGCCCTGTAAAGAGAAGTGCTACAGGGGCTTCTGGGTGGCTTAGTTGGTTAAGCGTCTGACTTTTGCTTAGGTCATGATCTCGCGGTTCATGGGTTTGAGCCCCGCGTCGGGCTCTGTGCTGACTGCCAGCTCAGAGCCTGGAGCCTATTTCAGAGTCTGTGTCTCCCTCTCTCTCTGACCCTCCCCTGCTCATGCTGTCTCTCTCTCTCTCCTAGAAATAAATAAAAATATTAAAAAAAAAAAGAGAAGTGCTACAGACAGAATATTTGTATACCCCCAAAATTCATATGTTGAAAGCTAATCTCCAAGACGTTGCATTTGGAGATGAATCGCATTTGTGAGTTTGAGTTGCATTTGTAAGCTTGAATTTGGGAAGTGATTAGATCATGAGGGTGGAGCCCTCATGAATGAGATTAGTGCCCTTATAAAAGAGACCCCAGAGAGCTCCCTTATACCTTCCATAAGGTATTCCCTTATACGTGCTTTATGAGGCTCTCTAGGGACAGGTGTGTCCCATCCCAGAAGCCCCTGAGCTTCTGACTCTTTATTTTGGCTCAGGTCATTATCTCAAATTTTATGAGATTGAGTGCCAAGTGGGGCTCTGTGCTGACAGCATGAAGCCTGCTTGGGATTCTTTCTCCTCTTTCTGTCTCTCCTCACTCAAAATAAATAGATAAACATTAAAAATACATACATACATACATACATACATACACACATACAAACATACATACATACATAAATACATAAATAAATAAAGCATGCCTTCGGCCAATTTTGATCCAGACACATGAAAAATCTTGTTTTTCTTTAGGTGGTAAAATAGTCAGGACTTGGTGATTGGTTTGAAAGATTAAGCAAGGAATAATCTTCAGGAATGATGCTTGGCCTGTTGGCTACTGTAAGGAAGTAGGTGGAGAAGCTGTTCAATGCTACATGGGACACAGGAAGAGGAGGAGCAAGTTTCCAAGGAAGACAGTGAGCTTGACTCTGAACATGTGGAATTTGAGGTGCCCATAGGACATCTGAATAGAGCTGATGAGTAAGCAAGTGGAGGAGTGCATATGGAACTCAGGAAAGAGATCTAGAAATTTACATTTGGAGTGGTCAGTATTGCCTTTAAGTTATCTAGGAGGAAACCTGCCATAGCATTGATATTGAAAGACTCAAGGGATGACTGGGTGGCTCAGTTGGTTAAGCATCAGACTTCGACTTAGGTCATGATATCTCACGGTTCGTGGGTTTGAGCCCCACATCAGGTTCTATGCTGGCAGCTCAGAGCCTGGAGCCTGTTTCAGATTCTGTGTATCCCTCTCTCTCTGCCCCTCCCCTGCTCATGCTCTGTGTCAGTAATAAATAAACTATATATAAAAACTCATAAAGGACCCTCCATCCTGTCCCTATCAGAGTCCAGACTGTAATAGGTACTCAGAAATTCATTAAATGAACAAATGGTTAAATATCTTTGGTCTCCATAGCCTGTTTAAATCATGTTCCCATCATCTAATAAAACTAAAAAGACAAAGGCTAGAAGTACCTTTTTTTAAATTAAAAAATTGCCCCCGAGTTCTACTGGAGAGGTCGTGCAGCAGCCACCATCACTCACACAATTCCCCAGTGGAATAATTTTGGAGGAGAAGAGGAACAAGCATGGAGGAAGGTGGGATCCACAAAGGTCTGGCTGGTTCCTCCACATCTTTTCCTGGGGTTGGTCTGACTTGGAAACCTGAGGCCCTATATCCAGGACGCTCCTAAGTATATCAAACAGTTCCTCTCATCTTTTCCATTACTTGCTTTTAAATGTTCTTCTGAGACCCCCTGGGAATATCAACATAGTCTGAAGGCTAGCCTACCACCTCCACATATTTTTTTTTTCCATCTCTTCACAGCATTGATCTTTGTAACTTAGCAACTCAAAAAGCCAAGCAACAGCATGCCTCTTCCAACAGTAATTTTGAAACCTCTCAGGGGACTGTCAAGATCCCAGGGTTTATAAGAGGTTCCCCATATTTGAAGGGTGGGGAATAGGGGCATGGGGTAATGGTGGGGAAAGGAAAGTTTTCTTGAAGCTAGAGAGATAATAGTTGGAGTGAAAGGAGTTAAGAAATCTGGGTGGGAAGACTGCCCGACCCTCTACTCTGATTTTGACCATTGCTTATTATGTTTTAGCTTCTTCTTTCCTTAAGTCACTGTTGGCTTCTGTCTTGATAAGCAGCAACTCAGAAAGCATAAACCTGTCCCTGGAATGTCTTTCTTTAGAAACATAAATGGAATATTTCTGGTATAACCTTTCCCCTTGTATCTATACACAGTCCCAGGAGTAGCACTTCTGCAATAGGGTTGTGGAGTGAGGCAATTACCCATATCATGGAATTCTCCAAAAGGCTTTTCCCTGATGAAAGTAGGCAATTTATACAAACATACTTAGGAGAGTTCTGAAGTATCAGGTTATAAACCTCAGGTTGAAACCTTTTCTTCACCAGCTTCCTTCCTCTAGCTTCCTTCCCTAGATAGCAGAAGCTCAGTACACATTTGCACAAGGTACTGGGGGTTCAGTAAAACTAACATGGCTGATATGAAATACCAGTCAACCTGTCTCTTAACTAATTTGTTCTAAGAGCTCCAAGAAGAGCTCTGCCTTTAACAACACCTAGGAAAAAGACTCTACCAGGTTTCCTCTCCTCATCTTCCAAAAATTCAGTGAATTCATCTCCTGAGGTAAAATTATCCTCTTGCAAAGCAGACTCCAGAGACATGGGCCATTCTAACTCCAGCTGTTCTTTACCGTCAAAGCAATCTGACTTAATTTAAACAAACAAGTGAGTATTGGTGGTGAAAATCAATCACTCCAAGAATGACCAAAGAAGCAGACTCTAAAATTCCCCAAAGCTCTAAATTCTTCTGAGGCCTCGCCCCAGAATGTCAGGTGTGAGAGAATGTTAAGCACACCCAACCTGAGCAACACCTGTTGTTGTTTGGGAGCCAAGACTTTATTTGTTGAATTATATCTGAGAAGTCTGATTTGGTTTTCCTGTTTTAATTTTGGGCTGTGGTGCTTGGTTTTGCTTTGTGAAGCTCTCTAGGGACAGGTGCATCCCATCTGCTGACATCTTGTTGGCTCTGAGTTGACACATTCTCATTAAGACAGCTCCTATTTAATGTTGTGTCTTCAGCTGTTTTGGTCTCTGCAACTTTCTCCTTTTCAGTCCCGCCCCCCCCCTCCCCACTGATCCCAGTGGACCCAAATGAACCACTTGATATTTTCCTGCTTTTAATCCTCCACCTGTATTCTATCAGTATGGAAAATGGTAATTACTTGATTCATCTTTCAATTCACTGGACTATAAACAGGAGCCAGGGAAAGCCAACAACTCCATTTTCCACTGGAAAATGCCCAGGGGCCGGTTAACAAGAGGGGGTTCACAGGAAGAAAATTAACAGTTTGATGAGATTTCAGAGTATGTGCTGGGGAGGATCAACCAGCAGGAAGCCTCTTACATAAAGCTAAGGCTATGAATCTATTATGTACCAAAGCTCGATTGGAAGTACAGACCCACACTCAGGTTTTCCCATAAGACATTCTTTTAAGACATTCCCATAAGACATTCTTCTTAAGCATTCTTTTCAAAGGTGTGCAACTGAGTTAGGGCATTTTGTTTCTGAAATGAGTAGTGAACTACACTAAAAACTAAGTCATTGTTGTATACTAACAAAGGTGGCTGGTCTTTCTCTCTAGTTAGTGAGAGGCAACCTCTAAATCTTTGGAATTTCCCAAAGGGTAGAAATGTGTTTATTATTCAGGGTTAGTGCCTTAGACTATAACTGAATTTACACTAACAAGATGACTCCAAATGGAGGCTGCCTATGCCAGAAAGACTAATCATGTGACTAGAAGGTAGGGCTTTGAGCACAGGTGAGGAATAGAAATTTTTTTCCTGATAATGATAAAACTGGAAGTTGTTCTCTTTTCACCAAGAAGTCTAAGTCCATAAATTCCTTCTCATTATTGAGGAGCACCTCAGGATGTAAGCAACATAAAGATGTAGAACACGACACTATACACCTAAAGAAAATATGTGCAGGGTAAAAAGCAACAGGTATTTTACAGAACCTGCATTGAATGTGCCAGAATTGTACAAATCTAGTAGGAAGCAGTAAATTAAAGTTATAGACCAACTTCATGAAAACTATATTTAAATGAGATCATTTTGCATTACATATACAAAATTTTCTAATGAGTCAATAAGAAAAGACTAACATCCTTAGGAAAAAATGGCAAAGCAGATAATATAGTCAAGAAAATTGAAAAGTAGGTAACACAGAGGGAACAGGAAAATGGCAGAAGAGTAGGGGGACCCTAGGCTCACTTTGTCTCATAAACACAACTAGATAACCATCAGATCATCCTAAATACCCCAGAAATCAACCTGAAGACTGACAGAAAAAACTTTGTAATTAAAGGGAGAGAAGAAGCCACATTAAAGAAGGTAGGAAGTGCAGAGAATGGTTTAGGACAGAAGCAGATCACAGCTGCTGTGGAGGGGCAGGAGCCATGGTTGTGGAGAGGGTGAGACAGAGAGGAGCACATAAGGGGATGCACAAGGAGAATGTCTTCCCAAAGCTATTGGCTTGGAAAATGAGAGGGGCTGAATTTCATGAGTTCTTGAAACCAGCAGAGCTTAAAGCCTGGAGTTGTAAAGTTCAATGGACTTGGCTGGGTTAGAGCCCTGAAACACTGCCCTGCTTCTGAAGAGAAGGCAGGCAAACAGCCAGAGGACACACAGTATAGAAACAGTGATCTGAAGTGTACTTAGGGCACAGATTGGGGAGACTATTTACTCTTTCCAGAGTGTGTCTCTAAGAGGTAGCTTTCATGAAGACACTTCTCCAAGAACGAAGGAGCTGGCCTGCTCCATTTCCCTCCCCTGGCCCTCAGCATAAACACAGAGCCACCTTCATAAGGCAGTGTAGCACTGACACTGGATCCGTATCTTGTTTACACCACGGCCCTGACTCTCCCCACCCCCACACTCCAGTGGAACTTCCCTTCTCAGTCACACTTACCTCAGTCCCAGTATGGTGGTCTTGCAGGGTCTCAGTTCTGGTGGAGATGGTGACAGGTCTCATTCCACAAGCAGACCAAAGCACACCTAGCTAAAACACAGGCCAGGGAACAAACACTACCTACAGCAGGAGAGGGGAGCCTCTGCAAAAGACTGACCTGAAGGATGGAACAGCCAGAACACAGTAGCAGAGCACACACAGCACACACTGGAAACACTCCCTTAAAGTGCCAGGGCCTGGCCATTATATGACCTGTTCTTCATAATGTCATTACTTTCAAGACCAGGAAACATAACTCACTTTTCTAATACTGAGAAGAAGACCAAGACTTAGACAAAATGCAAAGACAGAGGATTTTATCCCAAATGAAAGAACTGGATAAGGCCATGGCCATGTATCTAAGCAAAACATATATAAGTAACATGCCTGATGAACAATGTAAAGCAATAATCATAAGGATACTCACTGTGCTTAAGAAAAGAAGACATTAGTGAGACGCTTAACACAGAGATAAAAGACTTAAAAAAGAATCAGAGTGAAAGAATGCAGTACATGAGATTAGAAACACACTTGATGCAATGAACAGCAGGTTGGAGGAAGCAGAGGAATGAATTAACAACTTAGAATACAAAGTAATTCACAGCAATGAAGTTGAACAAAAGAGAAAAAGAATTACACAATAGAAGAATAAACTTAGAGAACTCAGTGACTCCATCAAATGTAATAACATTTGTATCATAGGAGTTCCATAAGAAGAGAAAGAAAAGGAGGCAGAAAATTTATTTGAAGAAAGAATAGCTTAAAACTTCCATAATCTGAGGATGGAAGCAGACATCCAGATCCAAGAGGCACAGAGAACTCCCATCAAAATCAACAAAAACAGGTCCACGCCAAGACATATTGTGATTAAATTTGCAAAATATGCTGGTCAAGGAAAAAAATCTTAAAAGCAGCAAGACAAAAGAAGTGATCTAACTTACAAGGGAACACCCATAAGGCTAGCTGGATATTTTTCAATAGAAACTTGGCAATCTAGAAGGAAGTGGCATGATATATTTAAAGTGCTGAACAGGAAAACTCTGCAGCCAGCAATATTCTATCTAGCAAAACTATCATTTAGAACAGGAGAGATAAAGAGTTTCCCAGACAAATGAAAACTAAATGAGTTTGTGGCCACTGAGCAGGCACTGCGAGAAATATTAAAGGGAACTCTTTGAGTGGAACGGAGAGACCAAAAGTGACAGTATAACGACAAGAAGCATAAAAACAGTAACAATATTTCTGTAAAAATCATTAAAAAAACCCACCACACACACAAAAGGATATGGAATATAATAACATATACCTAAAATGTGGGGAGGAGAGGAGAAAATAATGGGTTCAAACTTGAATGACCATCAACTTAATATAGACTGCTGTTTGCCGAAGAGGTTATGTTTAAACCTAATGGTAACCATATATCAAAAATCATTAATAAACATGCAAAAAATAATGAGAAATCCAAATCTACTGCTAAAAAAATCATCAAAACATGAAAGACAAGAAACAATTAGAGAATATCTCCAGAAATAACCACAAGTAATAAAATGTCAATAAATACATATCTATCAATAATTACTTTGAATATAAATGGACTCAGTGCTCCAATCAAAAGACATAGGGTGACAGAGTGGATTAAAAAAACAAGAATCATCTGTATGATTCTCTATATGCATACTAGAAACTCATTTCAGACCTAAAGATGGAAAGTGAGGGGATGAAGAAATATTTATCATGCAAATGGATGTCAAAAGAAAGCCAGAGTAGCAATACTTATATCAGACAAACTAGACTTTAAAACAAAGACTGTAACAGGAGACAAAGAAGGTACTATATAATAATAAAGGGGACAGTCCAACAAGAAGATGTAACAATAGTAAATAATTACGTACCCAAAATCTATAAAACAGTAATACAAACGAATTAACCAATATGACACAATAATAGTAGGTGTCTTTAATACCTCAGTGAAATCAATGGGCAGATCATCTAAACAGAAAATAAGTAAGGAAACAGTGGCTTTGAATGACACACTGGATCAGATGGAACATTCCATTCTAAAACAGAATATACATTCTTTGAAGTGTGCATGAAACATTCTCCAGAATAGAGCACATATTAGGCCACAAAACAGACCTCAATAAATACACAGTGATTGAAGTCATACCATGCACCTTTTCTGATCACATTATGAAAATGAAACTAGAAGTCAGCCACATGAAAAAATCTGGAAAGACCACAAATACCTAGAGATTAAGCAATGTGCTATTAAACAATAAATGGGTCAATCAGAAAATCAAAAGTTTTTTAAAATACATGTAAACAAATAAGAATGAAAATACAACAATCAAAATATTTGAGGTGCAGCAAAAGTGATCCTAAAAGGGAAGTATATACCAATACAGGCCAATCTTAAGAAGCAAGAAACATCTCAAACCTAACCTTACACTTAAAGGAGCTAGAAAAAGAACAACAAATGAAGTCTAAAACCCAAAGAAGGAAGGAAATAACAAAGATTATAAACATTAAAGCAGTAATGATACAGAAATTTATTTTTTCAATTTTTTAAAATGTATTTTAAAAAATATTTTGAATGTTCTTTTATTATTTATTTTTGAGAGAGAGAGAGACAGCATGAGCAGGGGAGGGTCAGAGAGAGAGGGAGTTACAGAATCCAAAGACAGGCTCCAGGCTCTGAGCTAGTTGCCAGCACAGAGCCCGTCGTGGGGCTCAAACCCACGAACCGTGAGATCATGACCTGAGCCGAAGTCAGATGCTTAGCCGACTGAGTCACCCAGGTGCCCTGATGATACAGAAATTTTAAGAAAACGAAAGAAAGAAAGAACTAGAAGCAGTCAATGAAACCAGTAGCTGGTTCTTTGAAAATATTAACAGAATTGATAAACTTCTAGCCAGACTATCAAAAAGAAAAGAGAAAGGACCAAGTTAAGAAAATCACACGAGAGGAGAAATGACAACCAACACCACAGAAATGAAAGCAATTATAAGGGAATATTATGAAAAATTACATGCCAAAAAACTGGACACCTAAAATAAATGGATAAATTTCTAGAAACATATAAATTACCAAATTGGAAACAGGAAGAAATATAAAACTTGAACAGACCAATAACCAGCAATGAAATTGAATTAGTAATCAGAAAACTACCAACATAGGGATGAGCACTGGGTGTTATATAGAAACCAACTCAACAATAAACTATCAAAGAAAAAGAAAAACTCCCAACATAAAGAATTACTAAATTCTATTCCTGAAATTATTATTACACTATATGTTAACTAGCTTGGACTTAATTTTTTTTTAAGTAGTAAAAAAAAAAAAAAAGCAAACGCAATAGTTTTCTGATGCCCATGCAATACTTATAACTAGTAGTTTTGAGCACCTGCCATGTAATCCTTATCAATACTGTGCAAGGGAAATGTTATCCCTATTTTACAGATGAAAAAACTCAAGCTTGAAGATTTTTCATGACTTGCAAATATAATACATTAGATAAGGGACATCTCCAGGAAACAAAACCCATTTAACTGGTTTTAAAGCACATACTTGGCCCTCTTCACCATAATGTCTGCTTAATAATTACTGTGTTTAAGTCTTTCAGGCTAGCCTCACCATTATGATTTTCTAAACCACATATTTTTTCTTGTTTAGAATCTCTTAAGACACTACTCGTTCAACACATAATAGAATCACCAGATATATGCTGGGCACTGTGCTAAACCTGTTCTTCTGGCCTGGAAAATATGTTCTCTTTTTAATTCTCCATAAGAAAATACTAAACTTTTGTAGGTCACAAATTCCTGTTCTTTCAATATTTTTCTGAAATATGGCAGTACAAGATGATGAACATTATCTGAAAATACTCTGAATATTTATGACAAAGACTGAGGAGTACATTTTACATTCCTGGTACATTGAGATGCCATGAATCACAATTATATCAAATATTTTAGCCATAAAAATGGGTATATTTTTGTCCATAAAAAGGTGGATTGTTTCTTCTAATAAAATGATTCTAACAGTTTTATTATAAGCTTAGTTTTATAAATGACTCCCTCCCCTTTTCTGCTAATGATGTACGCTTAGAAATAAATTACTTAAAAACAAAACAAGAACAACACAAACTTCCAACAAACAAAAGTCCAGGACCAGATCACTTCACAGGTGAATTCTATCAAATAATTAAAGGAGAGTTAATCCCTATTTTTCTCAAACTATTTCAAAAAATATAAAAGGAAGGAAAACTTCCAAAATCTTTCTATGAGGCCATCATTACCCTGATACCAAAACCAGACAGAGACACCACTAAAAAGGAAAACTATTCAAAAAGATATTGAATAGGCCAATATCCTTAATGAACATAGATGTAAAAATTCTTAATAAAATACTAGCAAGAAGAATCTAACAGTATATTAAAAGAATCATTCATCATGATTAAGTGGGATTTATTCCTGGATTGTAAGGGTGGTTCAATATTCACAAATCAATCAATGTGATACATCATATTAATAAAAGAAAGGATAAAAACCACATGATCCTTTAAATAGATATAGGAGAAGCATTTGACAAAGTACAATATCCATTCATGATAAAGACCCTTAACAAAGTAGGTTTACAGGGAAATACCTCACTATAATAAAGGCCAGCTATGAAAAGCCCACAGCTAATATCATCCTGTGTGGGGAAAACCTGAGAGATTTTCCTCCACAGTCAGGAACAAGACAGGGATGTCCATTCTCACCGCTTTCATTCAACGTAGTACTGGAAGTCCTAGACACAGCAATTAGACAACAAAAAGAAATAAAAGGCATCCAAATCAGGAAGGAATCTCTATTCTCTATTTGCAGATGACATGACAGTATATATGGAAAACAAAGACTCCACTAAAAACCACTGCTAGAACTGATAAACAAATTCAGTAAAGTTGCAGGATACAAAACCACCATACAGAAATCTGTTGTATTTCTATACACCAATAATGAATCAGCAGAAAGAGAAATTAAGAAAACAGTCCCATTTACAACTGCCCCAAAACAATAAGACATCTAGGAATAAACCTAACCAAAGATGTGAAAGACCTGAAAACTATAAAACACTGATGAAAGAAACTGAAGATGACAAAAAGAAATGGAAAGACATTCCTTGCTCATAGATTGGAAGAAAAAAATATGGCTAAGTTGTCCATACTACCCAGAGCAATCTACCCTTCTAATGCAATCCTTATCAAAATGCCAAAGGCATTTTTCACAGAACTAGAACAAATACTCCTAAAATCCATGTAGAACCATAAAAGGCCCTGAAGAACCTAAGTAACCTTGAAAAAGAAAAACAAAGCTGGAGGCATCACGATTCTGGACTCAAGTTATATTACAAAGCTGTAGTGATCAAAACTGTATGGTACTGGCAAAAAACACACACAGATCAATAGAATAGAAAACCCAGAAATAAACCCACAATGATATGGTCAATTAATTTTTGACAAAGTAGGAATGAATATCCAATGGGAAAAAGAATGCCTTTTCAACAAATGGTATTGGGAGAACTGAACAGCAAGATGCAAAAAAATGAAATGGAAGCCCTTTCTTATACCATACACAAAAATAAATTCACATTGGATTAATTTCTCACTAAATGTGAGACCTGAAACCATAAAAGTCCTAGAAGAGAACATAGGCAGTAACTTTGACATGGGCTGTAGCAAGTTCTTACTAGTTATGTCCCCTGAGGTAAGGGAAACAAAAGTAAAAATAAACTATTGTGACTTTATCAAAATAAAAAGCTTCTGGGGGCACCTGGGTGGCTCAGTCAGTTAAGCATCTGACTTTGGCTCAGGTCATGATCTCATGGTTCATTGATTTGAGCCCCACGTCAGGCTCTTTGCTAACAACTCAGAGCCTGGAGCCTGCCTAGGATTCTGTGTCTCCCTCTCTCTCTCTGTCCCTCCACCACTTGCACTCTGTCTCTCTCGGTCTCTCTCTCAAAAATAAACATTAAAAATAAAATAAAAATAAAAACTTCAGCACAGCAAAGGAAACCATGAACACAACTAAAAAGCAACCTATAGATTGGGAGAAGCTGTTTGCAAATGATATATCTGATACAAAGTTAGTATCCAAAGTATATAAAGAACTTACACAACTCATCACCAAAGAAAACAAATAATGCAGTTAAAAACAGGCAAAAAAACATGACACACATTTCTCCAAAGAAGACCACAGTTGGCCAACAGTCACATGAAAAGGTGCTCAACATCATTCACCATCAGAGAAATGCAAGTCAAAACCACAATGTGGTATCACCGCACATCTGTCAGAATGACTAAAATCAACAACACAAGAACAAGTGTTGTTGAGGATGTAGAGAAAAAGGAACACTTGCACTGTTGGTGGGAATGCAAACTGGTACAGCCACTCTGGAAACAGTATGGAGGTTCCTCAAAAAGTTAAAAATAGAGGAGTGCCTGCCTGGCTGGCTCAGCTGAAGTAATGTGTGACACGATCTTAGAGTTGGAAGTTCTAGCTTCATGTTGGGTGTAGCAATTACTAAAAAGTAAATTTAAAACTTAAAAAAAAATAAAAATAGAAGTACCATAAAGCCCAGTAATTCTACCACCCAGTATTCACCCAAAGAAAACCAAAACACTAATTCAAAATATACCACTATGTTTACTACAACTCTATTTACAATAACCAATATATAGCAGTCCAAGTGTCCAATGATAGATGAATGGATAAAGTATGGCACATATATACAATAGAATGTTACCCATAAAAAAGAATTAACTCTTGCCATTTGTAACAACATGGGTATATCTAGAGAGTATAATGCTAAGTTAAATAAGTCAAAAAAAAAAAAAAAAAGACCAATACCATATGATTTCACTCATATGGCAGTTTAATAGACCAAATAAGCAAAGAAAAAAAGAGACAAAAATCTAGACTCTTAACTACTGAGAATGAAATGGTGGTTACCAGAGGGGAGGTAGGGTGGAGAATGGGTGAAATAGGTGATGGGGATTAAGAGTACGCTTATAATGGGGTTCCTAAGTGGCTCAGTTTGTTAAGCATCAGACTTCAGCTCAAGTCATGATCTCATGGTTCAGGAATTCAAGCCCCGCATTGGGCTGTGTGCTGATAGCTCAGATCCTGGAGCCTGCTTCGGATTCTGTGTCTCCCTCTCTGTCTGCCCCTCACCTGCTCGCACTCTGTCTCTCTCTCTCTCAAAAATAAATAAACATTAAAAAAATTATTCTAATTCTGCATCTCCCTCTCTCTGCCCCTTCCCTGCTCACGCTCTGTTTCTCAAAAATAAATAAATATTATCATGATGAATACTGAGTAATGTATAGGATTGTTGAATCACTGTATTGTACACCTGAAACTAATATAACGCTATATGTTAATTATATTAGAATTAAAAATAATAAACAAGCATCCTCTGAAAAAGAAAGAGATATCTTTTCTTTTCCTAAAAGACTGGCAAAGATTAAAAGATTGACACTGTCTACTGTTGGAAAAATGAATACTCTTATTAAAAGTGTTAGATGTATAAATTGGTATAACCTTTTTGGTGGAAAATTTGGCACTATGCCTCAAAGTTGTACAGAGACATGGCCTTTCACCCATTAACCTCATTTCTAGAAATTTATAATATAATCAGACAAATATACACATATGCATACTGATATACATATATACATGGATGCAGTATATCTATTAGTAGATGGTTAAAACAGATTATGGTACATTCCCACATATGGAATAATATGCAATTATTAAAAACTAATATAGAGATTCATATTATTTGAGACTACAATATGTTTTGTATAAAAAGCAAGTAGTGAAAAACTATGCATAACACATTCCCATTTTAATTGGGTGTGTGTGTATATATATATTTATATTTATATACATTCACATGTGTGTGTGTATACATACAGAAAAGAAAGTCTGATGAATTACCTAGCAAATGTTGCCAGTTGTTCTGCTTGTGGGGTGGAATTACAAGTGATTTTCACTTTCATGTTGTTTGAGTTTTTAACGATTATTTCATTTACTGAAGTTTTAACTTCATAGCAGAATTAAAAGGAAACTGTAGAAATTTCCAATATATCCCCTGCCTCCACATAGCCTCACATTTTCATTATCACCATCTCCCACAATACTAGAACATTTTTTAAAATTAATAAACCTACATTGACACATTGTAATTTCAGATTTTGTCAAATGTTTTTTTCCTTTTTTTTTTTTAATATTTTTATTTATTTCTAAGAGAGAGAGAGAGACAGCGTGAGCAGGGTAGGGTCAGAGAGAGAGGGAGTCACAGACTGAAACAGGCTCCAGGCTCTGAGCAGGCAGTCAGCACAGAGCCCGACGCGGGGCTCGAACCCACGAACCGCGAGATCATGACCTAAGCGAAAGTCGGACGCTTAACCGACTAAGCCACCCAGGCGCCCCTTGTCAAATGTTTTTTATGCATCTACTGTTACGATCAAAGTTTTCTTCTTTAGCTTATTGAGGTGATGTATCATTTAATTAATTCTGAATGTTGAACCAGTCTTGTATACCTGGAATAAATCCCAACTGGTTATGGTGTATAATTCTTTTTATACATTGTTGAATTTGACTTGCTATTGTTTTGTTGAGGACTTTTGCATCTATGTTTATGAGAAGTATTAGTCTGTAGTTCTCTCTTGTTATAATGTGCTTGTCTGGTTTTGGTATTAGGGTGGTGCTTGCATCACTGACTTGAATTAGGAAGTATTCCCTCTGCTTCTTTCCTCTGACTGAGATTGTAGAGAATGGGCATAATTCTTCCTAAACTGGTTGAGTTCCCTAGTGAACCTTCTGGACCTCCTACTTTCTGGATTGGTAGGTCATTATTTTTTATTACATTTCTTTAATAGATACCAACCTATTCATAGTGTTTATTTTTGTGTATGTGTGAGTTTTGGAAATTTGTGTCTCTGAAGAAAATGGTCCATTTTATCTAGGCTATCAAAATTGAAGGCATAGAGTTGTACAAGGTATTATTTTTATCTTTTAAGTGTCTGTGGGGTTTGTAGTGATGTCCCCTCTTTCATTTCTGATATTAGTAGTTTGTGTCCTCTCTCTCTTAGTTAGTCTGGGTAGAGCTTACCAGTTTTCTTGATTTTTTTTCAGAGAACTATTTTGGGCTTTATTGATTTTCTCTATTGATCTCCTGTTTTTTATTTTATTGGTGTCTGCTCTAATTTTTATTTTCTTCATTTACTTTGGATTTAATTTGCTCTTCCTTTTTAACTTCATAAGGTGGAAATTTGATTATTGATTTACTTTTTCATTTAAAAAGTTATTTTTGAGATAGAGCATGAGCATGAGTGGGGGAGGAGCAAAGAGAGAGGGAGAGAGGATCTGAAGCAGGCTTCACACTAACAGCAGTGAGCATGATGCAGGACTCTAACTCTTGAACTGCAAGATCATGGCCTGATCCAAAGTTGGATGGCCACCAGCTGAGCCACCCAGGTGCCCCTACATTTTTCTTTCTTTTAATATATACATTCAGTGCTATCAACTTCTCTCTAAGCACTGCTTTTGCTGCAGCCCACAAAATTTAATGTTGTTTTTATTTTCATTTAGTTCAAAATAATGTAAAATTTGAAATTTCTTCTTTGACCCATATGTTGTTTAGAAGTTTGCTGTTTACTGTCTACTAATGTTGTTTTGATTCCTAGTTTATCTTTCTGTTATTTCCAGTTTAATTCCATTGTGGTCTCAGAGCAGATATTGTTATTATTTCTATTCTTTTAAGTTTATTAAAATGCTTTTATGGCCCATAATGTAGTCTCTTTTGGTGGATGTTCCATGTGAGCTTAAGGCGATTGTGTTTCCTGCTGTTATTGGGTGAACTAGTTCATAGATGTCAATTATATACAGTTGTTGTTGGTGGTGGTGAGTTTAGTATGTCCTTACTGATGCTCTACCTGCTCTGTCTGTCCCTTTTTGCTACAAGAGTGTTGAAATCTTCAGTTATGATGATGAATTCATCCTGTTTGCCTTTGCAGTTCTGTCAGCTTTGAAGCTTTGTTATTAGACACATACATGTTAAAGGTTATTAAATGTGCTTAAAGAATTTATTCCTGTATCATTATGTAATGCCCTTCTTTATCCCTAATAATTTTGCTTGCTTTGAAGACTTCTCTGTCTGAAACTAATATACCTACTCCTGCCTTCTTTTGACGTTTTGAAATGTTAGTATGGTATGTTTTCTCCATCCATTTGCTTTTAACTTATATTTGTTGTTGTATTTTTTTTTCTTCCACGTTTTTATTTAAATTCCAGTTGCTTAACATACCATGTAATATTAGTTTCAGGTGTACAATCTGGTGACTCATCACTTACATACAATACCCAGTGCTTATCACAAGTGCCCTCCTTCATACCCACCATCCATTTAACCCATATCCTCCACCTCCCTTCCAGCAACCCTCAATTTGTTCTTAGTAGTTAAGAGGGTGCTTTATGGTTTCTCTCTCTCTCTTTTAATATTTAAAGTGGGTATAACATATAGTTGGGTCCTGTTTTTGATGCACTCTGACAAGTCTTTGTCTTTTAATTGGCACATTTAGACCACTGACATTCAAAGTGATTACTCATATAGTTGGATTGATATCTACCACATTGGTTACTGTTTTCTATTTGTTGCCCATGTTCTTTGTTACTATTTTTGTCTTCCAGTTTTTTTCTCCCTCTTGCGTTTTTAATTGAGTGTTTTATATGATTCCATTTTCTCTCCTTTCTTAGCATATTATACTTGTTTTTGTTTTTACTTTTCAAGTGACTGTTCTAAAGTTTGCAATATATATTTACAACTAATTCAAGTTCACTTTTAAATAACACTTTACTGTTTTGTGGGTAGTATAAACAACTTACAATGACAAAATCATCTTCATTTCTCCCTCCTATCCCTTGTATTATTGCTGTCATTTATTTCACTTATATATAAATATATATAAGCATGCACATATGTATGTACATAAGACATCTACATAAGAATACATAATTGAATATGTTGTTACTATTATTTTAAACAGTTACCTATTAGATTATTTAAGAATAAGAATATCAAAGTTTTGTTTTATGTTCACTTATTCCTTCTTCAGTGCTCTTCCTTTCTTTATGTAGATTTGAGTTTCTGACATATCACTTCTTCACTCTAAAAAACAACATTTCTTGTAAGGCAGGTTTACTGGCAACAGATTCTCTAAATTTTTGTTTGTCCAGAAAATCTTTATTTCTTCTCCACTTTTGAAGGATAAATTTGCAAGGTAAAAAATTCTAGGTTGGTGGGGTTTTTTTTTTCTCTTAATATTTTAAATACTTCACTCTCTTATTGTTTGCCTGAAGTCCTCTGTAAGGTATTTTTTAACCTCTAACTTCTTCCATGATTTTTTTCTTTATCTTTGATTTTCTGCAGTTTGAAAATGATATGCATTGGTGTAGTTTTGTTTGTTTGTTTTTGGCTTGATTTCGGTTTTGTTTTGTTTTGTTTTCCTTATATTTATGCTGCTTGGTATTCCCTGAGCTTCCAGAATCTGTGGTTTGGTGTCTGCCATTAATTTGGGTAATATTCTCAATTATTTTTGTTTCAAATGTTTTTTCTGTTCCTTCTCTCTTCCTTCTCCCTCTGGTATTCCCATTATGCATATGCTATATATTTTTCTATTTGTTCTTGGGTATTCTGTTCAATTTAATTCAGTTTTTGTTCTCTTCACTTTTCAGTTTTGCAGTCTTCTGAAACTACTCAGACATACCCAAGCTCATAATTTCTGTCCTCAGGCTTGCCCCATCTACTATTCTAATCAGCCCATCAGAACCATTCTTCATTTCTGTTACAGCGTGTTTTCTCTTTTACATTCCTTTTGCTTCTTTCTTAAGATTTCTGTCTTTATATTTACATTGCCCATCTGTTCTTGCATGCTCCCTGCTCTGTCCCTTGGAATTTTTAGCCTATTAATCATAGTTATTTTGAATTCCTGATCTGATAATTATAACATCCCCACCATGTCTGCTTCTGATAGTTGCTTTGTCTCTTCAAATTGTGCATTTTGCTATGCCTCATGAATTTTTCTTGATAACTGGACATGACGCACAAGGTAAGAGCAAGTACTCTAAATAGGCTTAAGTAATGTGGTGAGATGTGGGAAAGGGGAGGCATTATATACTCCTTGTGTTAGGTCTCAGTCTTTTAGTGAAGCTATGCCTCTGGACTGGGAACTTCACCTGTGTTTCTTAGGGTTTTTTCTCCCCACTTAGGTGAGACATCCTGGCTAGAGGGAGCTGAAGTTGGGCATTTCCCTTCCCCAGGTCAGCTAGCTAGGCTCTGGTTATATCCCAGCAGCTTAGGCTCTGCTTAATTATTTTCTCCTGAGGGTAGATCTTATGAAAAGAATACTCTGGTGTATTTCCCAACAATTCCGTTTCCCCTCCCCACGCTAGAAGTACAAGGAGATTTTTTTCTCCAGGATTTACTGTGAGAACCTGGTGAGGCCACCCAGAGGTAAATCCCACAAAATTGTTGAGGCCCCCCCATGACTAGGTCCCCCGGAGTTTTTAATTCTTAGAATTATCGACACTGATCTTCCTGTAACATGTCAATAGTAGTTCAAGTTTTTCTAGCCTGGCACACTTTTCTCAGTGGTTTCTATTTATGAGATTCTGCTTGTGTAAGATGTGACTTTCTATATTTGCCTGTCTCTCTGATCTTAGGGACAGCAGTTTGCCCTGTGCCCTCTCCTCCCTTATAGATCCTAGAAGAGTTACTGATTTTTCAGTCTGTTGTGCTTTTTATTTGTTAGGACAGTGGTGACTTCCAGGCTCCTTACATGCAGAAATGGAAAGCCAAGTCTTGAATTTTTTTTTAAACTGTGAACACAGACTTATTTCATAATGAGAAAAAACAGCTAATTTTATTTTGGAAATTAGAAATTAGAAATTTCAGACAGATAAGAGATAGTTCTCCATAATTATTATTAAAGATTCTGACGTTTTAAACAGCTGTCATTTTGGAGTGCCTGGATGGTTCAGTTGGTTAAGCCTATGACTCTTAGTTTTGGTTCAGGTCATGATCTAACAGTTTTTATGACTTTGAGCCCCATGTCTGCACTGTTAGTGAAGAGCTTGCTTGAGATTCTCTCTTTCTCTTTCTCTTCCTCTCTCTCTGCCACTCCCCCACTCAAACTGTGTCTGTCTCTCTCAAATAAATAAACTTAAAAACAAAACTTTTAAAAAAGTGGTCATTTCAATTCCATTTAGTATTGCGCGAGCGCGCGCGCACACACACACACAAAACAATGAAAAGGATCAGGCAATGATACAGAATAGTGAAAGCCTAAGTAAGAATAGTTCATATTTCCTTAAGCACATAGCTAAGAATTTTATCACATCTTCATAAGGAGAGTCTAACTTCAAAAATCACACTGTACTCTTAAAACCTAGTAATAAAACACAAATAATCCAATTTAAACATGGAAAATGGGGGCACCTGGGTGGCTCAGTCAGTTGAGTGTATGACTTCAGCTCTAGTCATGATCTCTCAGTTCATGAGTTCAAGCCCTGCGTTGGACTCTGTGCTGACAGTTCAGAACCTCGAGCCTGCTTCGGATTCTGTGTTTCCCTCTCTCTCTCTCTGCCCCTTCCCTCCTCTCGAAAATAACATAAACATTAAAAAATTATAAAAATGGAAAGTGATTTGAATAGACATATCTCCAAGGATATATACATATGGCCAATAACCCCATAAAAAGATGCTCAACATCATTAGTTTTTAGGAAATTGCAACTCAGAAGCCAATTAAATACTTCTCATCCACTAGGATGGCTATAATTAAAAAGGTAGACAATAACAAGTGTAGGCAAGAATGTGGAGAAAATGGAACCCTCAAACATTGCTGGTGGGATTGTAAAATAATACAGCTACTTTGGAAAACAGTTTGGCAGTTCTTTTAAAAGTGAAACATAGAGGTCCATATGGTCTAGCAAACTTGCTAGATATTTATCCAAGAGAACTGAAAAACATATGTCCATAGAAAAACTTTTATACAAATGTTTATAGCAGTATTATTCATGATAGGTAGAAACAACCCAAATATCCATCAAGTGATGAATTGATAAACAAAATACGGTATATCCAGGCAGTGGAATATTACTCATTAAAAAAATGAAGTGCCAGTGCTTGCTGATGGATGAAAAAGGATGAATTTTGAAAACATTATGCTAAGTGAAAGAAGTCAGACACAAAAGGCCATATGTGTACAATTTCATTGATAGGAAATATCCAGAATAGAAAAATTTATAGAGACAGAAAGTGGATTAATAGTTTCCAAGCACTGAGGGCAGGAGTCAGGAGTTACTACCAATGGATAAGGGTTTTTTTCTGGAGAGATGTAAATGTCTTTTTTATTGCATAAACACCTTATATCCCCCTCCCAAACCCAGAAAATATACATTGGCAAAGACAGTAGTTATCAATTACCTTGCCACTCAAAGATACACACTGTTAATACTTTTATTTTACATCCTTCCAGTTTTTTTAATTCCCTTTTATTTTATTAAAATAAGAGTTTTAAGGGGCGCCTGGGTGGCTTAGTCGGTTAAGCGTCCGACTTTCGCTTAGGTCATGATCTCGCGGTTCGTGGGTTCGGGCCCCGCGTCGGGCTCTGTGCTGACTGCCAGCTCAGAGCCTGGAGCCTGTTTCAGAGTCTGTGTCTCCCTCTCTCTCTGACCCTCCCTGCTCACGCTGTCTCTCTCTCTCCTAGAAATAAATAAAAATAAAACATTAAAAAAAAATAAAATAAGAGTTTTAAATGTCAAATATTTCTCTTTTGGCCACTACTCAGATGTCTTCTTGAACTTCCCTCTGTTACCAAATTCCTTTTGCTTTTCTCATGATTCTGTTCTCTGCTTCCTCTGTCTCCTGTCTTCCTGCTTGCTATAGTCTCTTGTTTTGAGGATGTGACAGGGTGGTGTGGACAATAGTCACAGCAGCCTGGCTGGTCCCTGAGACACACTGCTACACTCCGGGCTGGTGGTACTCAGCCTGTGACATGTAGGTGTCATCTTGGGATCTCCCTTTGCCACCATCCTGGAGACTCCCTGTTTCTCTCTGGTGTTGGATCTCCAATCTCCTTTATCTTCTTATTTTCCTTTAGTCTTCCCCTTTCTGAGTTTAATCTCTTCTTTTTGGTGTAGCATATTGTCCAGTAGATTCTGGAAAAAAGATGCATGGAAAGTAAATTTTTTGAGACCTTGACAGTTTAAAAATGCCTTTAGTCTGTGCCCACAGTTGATGATAGTGTAGATAGACTGAAAATTCCAGGTTCAGAATTCTAAAAGTGTTGCTTATTACCTTCTGGCTTCTAGTGCTAGCACATGCCAGGCCCTTCCAATCTGGAAAAGCTTGTACTTCGCCTTGGAAATTTTCTTGAATTATTTCATTGGCAATTTCCTCCTCCCATTTTCTCTGTGTTCTCTTTCTGGAATTTTTGCTATTTGGCTTTTGGACCTGCTATTTGAATTCTTGCTGTTTGTCTCTTAGACAAATGCTCTTAATTTTATATTTTCTTTGTATTCTTGCTTTACTTTCTAAGGGCAAGAGTTCAACTCTATCTTCTATTCCTTCTTCATTTTGCTATCACATTCTTAATTCCAGGAGGCCTTTTGTTCACTGAATATTTCTTTGTGTATGAGAGAGGAAGAAGCACATAATGTTCCATTCTTTTTTCATGTATACAGCATCTTTTCCCAGCTCTCTGATATATTACCTGTAATTGGTCTCTTTTTCTAAAAGTGTTATTCTTTGTCTTTCCTCCAAGTTGCTCTTTCTTTGTTTGCATCTCTCTCTTCCCAAGTAGAGACTTTCCTCAGATGTCTGGTATTCTTTAACTACCCATGATTAAGGGTTGGGGGCTAAAAGGCTGTTTGAAAGCTCTGAATATGTAGGTTGGGCTTGACAGTCCTAAACTTTACTGTAGGGTGATATGAGTAAGCCATTTGTTGGCAAAGACCCATCTTTGGACTAGCCAATAAACCGGAGTTGTCTTCCTATCTCCTTCCAAGAGAGGGCAAAGGACTGAGTGTCATCATTCTGGGACTGAGAGAGGAAAGAGCTAGAAGTGTCTACATTCAGCATTCAGAAAATAAACAGTCACTTAATCCCTCTGTTTTAAGTGTTCACTGTGCCTGTCAACCCATTAATAGCTCCAGTTCCAGAAGAAGTTAGTACTGCTTGTTCCTGAGACTTTGGGTTGGGTTCTTAGCTCCCCTCAGCAACAGTTTAAGATTATTCCTTCCTATATCTAGGAAGGAAGAGCTATGATGGCAGAAAAGCTGAGAAGAAGAATCAAATCTTAGTTTTAACATTTCTAAAGTTTAAACCCCAAAGGACCCAGTTTATGTCATTGTGCAGCAAAAACTAAAACTTGGAAATAAGACAAAAATGATGATGGTGTGACCTTTCTAAAAAGTCTGTGAAGGGTTATTTGACTCACTCAGGGAATGTCTCTTTGGTTGTGGCCCAGACATTGTACAACCCTGGTAAGTCAAAGATTTACTTGTAGAAAAATGATAAGGTGTGATGATATATTTAAGGACTGGGGAGGAGGCTGGAAAATAAAGAAGATAAACCTAACACTTACATGTAGAGCATTAGCTTTTATCGTATCTGTTTAATAATCTTATTTCAGTATTCCTTTTATCCCTATATAATCTTTGTTTCTCAAACTTTCAAGCTTTTGTCTTGCTGCCAGTTCCTTCATTAAGGAGCTAAGAAAATTTTGGTTTGAATTTGCCCTCTATACGTAAGGGAGATAGGATTTTTAAAAAGAATTTAAGAATGGTGCTTATACACTATGAATGTAATATCTGTGAGACTAACGCTCAGTGATAATAAGTTGTCTTTCCTGACTTTCCTACCCAGATTAAATGAAGGGCTCCCAGGCTGGGAGAGAAAAGAGGGAAGCAAAGAGCTAAGAAACCAGAAGGTGCTAAGAAGAGGTCTGAGCCACTAGAATGTAAGTAATTTACTTTTTATACATTGGATCATTCTGTACTTCTGTTGTATATTATACTCAGCAATATAGCATATACATCTTTATAGATCAACAGATATCTCTTCTAAAATATAATTCTTCATTGCTACGTAGCATTTCACCACATTAGCTATTTTCATGGTTTAGAAAATGTCTGAACATTTCTCTTTCCAACTGGTAGGCAAACTCCATCTCAATTACTTTAGTTATTAACTCCTGAGTCAAAAGACCATCTCCTTATTGGAATAAAAAACCTAGACTGGGTAGAAGTACACTTGGGAGTAGAAGTCTCAGAGTTGCTCAGTTACCTTTCCCTGAGATACTGGTTTGAATCATCGCCTATTTGGCGCAAGGGGTGGGGGTGGGGGGGCGTTGGGGAGCATAGTTTTACCACAAATCAAAACTCTTCCAATTGAGATCTATGTGGGACTGGGGATTTTGTTATTAGTGTGTGTGCAGGCACCTATAGCTTTGAAAAACACAGTGTGTTTGGATCAAACAGCAGCATTTGGATAAAAATGGTTTGGTTAAAACATTTCTATTTGTTCTTGCTGTTTTGTACATTTTATTCCCCAAATCACAGACACTTATAAGCTATTCAACAGGGTCACAAGAAAGTTTTTAAAAGCTCATTCCAGTGATAGAAACAAAATACAAATTCCCAGTTTCTTTAAGAGAAAAGAAAATGTCAGTTTTTTTCCTTCAAGTGTTGAGAGAAAAAAGAATATTTACAATATAAATCCTGATACCAAATTACAGGCAAAAATGTGACCCATGGATGATATTTTATTGCTCTGTAGTGTTGTGTTATATCCAGGGTATATTATCTTCGTTAGTCGGAAAAGCAAAATTAGAATCATATGCAGACTTTCTTGGTAATTCATTTAATTTCCTGTTTTCTATTTTTTTTGGTGACTTCTGTAGAAGGACTATTTAAAAAGCTTCCCTTTGAGAATGGCCCAAGGAGTAAGGGAAACTTCTATTTTAATGCTTTATGAGTTGGAGAGAGGAATGTATCTCACAAAGCCTAAGTACCATTCCAAACAGTGACAGGACAAAGTTGAGCTGAGTGAGAGAACATACGGGGGACAAAGTCGTGGGTTGGGGAATGGAGGTTAGTGCTCATCTGCTTCATAAAAGTGAGTGATGATGTGTTTTCCACGTGTTAAATGGTAGAATGAGTGATGTGAAGTCCAGTTGTCTTAACATCAGATAAATAACATCGGCTTCAGAAACTAATACATAATATTATATGTAACTTGTACACATCAAGAAATAAGAATGATCATACCATTAATGGTTCTCAAAGTTTGCTTTTTCCCCTGCTTGAGAAAGAAACCCTGAGCCAACCAAAGGAATAGATTTCAATGCTCTGATCCATGCCACCCAGCCCCTAAGTTTCCCCACACAGGTCCTATAGATTGGAGCAGTTGGCATTGGTCATAAAGGCAGTTGACATGAATAAAACAGCTTTGTCCTGGATTCTAGGATACCTGTGCAATGCTTTCCCAGAAGACTCTGAGCTTTCCTGGCTATGGGAACCAACCCCTTTCCCCTTACTTTTCTCCAGGAGGATGGAGGAATCCATAGACTGTCAGGAATATCAGGTCTCCCCTAACAAAGCTGAAAGCCTTGGAGAGGTGATACTTCCAAGATCATATTGTCAAGTGTGCTTGCTCTACCTTGTGAGGGACAATGGTCTTAAACTTTTTGAAGTACAAAAGTTGTTAATTCCAAGGGGACTATCCTTTGGTTAAGAATAGGAAAGAGGTCTATCTGCCCTCATCCTTAACCTCCTCCCCTCCCTAAAAAAGAAGTGGATTAAAGGGTACATGTCAGAAAATCTGATTTGGAGAACATGTGATGAAGTTTTATCCTTCATGAAAAGAAAATGTTCTGTTTTTCCCATTATAAATGCCTTGGTTCCTGCCAAACCTCTTTTTATCCCAAATGTCAGAATATCCTGGTTTAACACAGCAGAGATAGGGCAGCACAAACACTGAGTTATAATTTAATTCAATATATACTCATTGAGAACTGTTATACTAAGAATACCTTCCTTAAATCTCTTCCCCTGTCACTAGTAAAATAGTTTTTGATACTAAGAATTTCATTATTTTAAAAAATTCTCCCGCTAAATAAGACAATGATGTTTCCATCTGGACTTTGCCATGGGCACCCTGGGCTGGAAGTAGAAAGTACAGTCTTTGTCACGATGAAGGAGATTCTCATGACCCAGTACAGGCAGCACCACTTTGGGCTTCTAGCCAGTATTAGGGACCACACAGAAGGGCCAGTCTGGCCATGTTGTCTCCCAAGGCCAGATAGTCATGAGAGACTTGAGGGCAGGGACTATCATGAAGTAGGCGGTCAATAAATCTTGAGATGTGAAATCTCAAGATTGGAATGATCAATATGCACTTTATTGGCTATAAAAATAGATTCATCTCTTCTTGTACTGGCTCAGAGAAGTGTGAGTATTCATGTAGTAGAGGAGGTTGTTTAAGGCAAGCAAAGCTCTGTTCTTTTTCAAACATGCCTGTTTCAAACACACTGTTCTTTTTTTTTTTTTTTTTAATGGTTTCTATTTCTTCTTGCATTGCCTTAATCATTTGAACAGAAGGGCTCCTCTTTGAGTCTCTTTAAGATGGAACAGAAGGCTACCTCTAGCTCCCCTGTTTTTCACAGGCCCCCAGCCTTTTCTCCTACCCCTAAATCTATGTCTACATCCAAAACTCCCTTGGGCTCCCTCCACACCAGCTCACATACATGGCACTAGTTTTTCCTCTATTTCTGGCACCCAAGAAGGGAATTATACTTGCATGTGTTGTAGGAAGGGTCACATTTACAGCAGCTCAGATTATCCTTATTGTGGGATATTCCTCCCATTTGCTTTACATCATGGAAAAAGTATTCTTTTAAGTTTAGACCCCTTGTAAAAGTAATGCATGACCTTTAAGAAATGAACACAACAAAATTAATACAGCTTAAAGTGTAACAGAATGAGTTTATATAGGTCATATAAATTCTGTTTCTTCATTCTCAAATATAAAAGCTGTTGCTTCCCTCTCCCACCATCACTCATTGAATATCATCATTTATGAGAAGAATTCTGTTTCCTAGAATCAGTATATTTTTGTCAGTAGAAGGGGAACTCAGCTACCTTCAAGGCCAGGGAAGTAACACAGATAAGTGACTCTGACCAAGTGTAAACCACCAGGGAGGGATGTAGGCTGAAGTAAAATGAAGACACCTCTCTCCCTCCCTCCCTCCCTCCCTCCCTCTCTAAAAAAAGGAAGAAGAAGAAGAAGAAAATCCACTTACATGTTGTCATTAAATTAAATGTGGCAAATTTTCTTGTCCCCATCTTTCCTTTAACAACAAATTCTGAATAACATGGAGGGGAAGGGAGGTGATGGGCATGGAGGAGGGCACTTGTGGGGATGAGCACTGGGTGTTATATGGAAACCAACTTGACAATAAACTATTTAAAAATAAATAAATAAGGGGTGCCTGGGTGGCTTAGTCGGTTGAGCGTCCGACTTTCACTTAGGTCATGATCTCGCGGTTCGTGGGTTCGAGCCCCGTGTTGGGCTCTGTGCTGACAGCCAGCTCAGAGCCTGGAGCCTATTTCAGAGTCTGTCACTCCCTCTCTCTCTGACCCTCCCCTGCTCACGCTGTCTCTCTCTCCTAGAAATAAATAAAAAACATTAAAAAAATTTTAATAAATAAATAAAAACAAACCAAAAAACCCCAGAATATATAGATAAGTTGGTCAGAGCCTAAGCAGACATGCAGGCCTGGGTCTGATTTATGAGAAGGTTTGAGAACTGTTGTATAAGTGTGGAGTTCAGGGTTTCCCCATCTAAACCTAAGCAACCATAGAAATCCTTCTGAATCACCGAGCAAGTCAGAATCTTGCACCTGTTTCACTCAGAGAGGTCTCCAGAAGCCCTGACCCCATCACTTCCCTGTCACAAGGGGCTGGTGGCCAGATTTTCACCTGTGAAGCATCCTGAGAAATTCTTTTCACCCAGTAAACAAAGCCTGGCTGATACCACTTCTGTTAGATAGACCTGGCTGCTACTCTATGTGACCTTGTGCAGGGCCAAGAATTGCTTTTGGTCTCTCCGTGGCATTACATATCTTAAAGGGGTTTGATTATGCAGGAAAGGTGGGATGTGGTGTGGCAGCAAGAACAGGCTTTTGGAACAAGATCGACCCGCTTTTGAATGCCATTGTCCATGAACAGTGCATCACTGTTCAGTCAGCAACACTTTCTTAGTGTCCACTATGTGGCAGGCACTATTCTAGACCCCAAGGAGATAACGGTGAACAAAGCAGAAAAGTCCCTGCTTTCAGAAAGTTTACATTTAGGTGAGGGGAGACTGGCAATAAATAAAAAAAATAATTAAATGACAGTATGTTAGAAGGTGATAGGTACTGAGGATAAGATCAAGTAAAGACCGCAATGGAGAGTGCAGTTTAGTGTGTTCAGGGAAGCTTCTCTGAGTAGATGACCTCTGGGCAAAAACTTGAAGGGAATGAAGGAGAGAGCTATAAAGATGTGTGGGGAGTAGGGTTCCATGGGAAGACCCTGAGGTCGGCTCAAGGAACAACAGGGCAGTCAGCCTATCTGGATGGAACAGGTGGGTGGGAGTGGTAGGAAGTAAGTTGCTAGAGGCGATAAGAGGCGATCAGGACATTGTGAGCACTTACTGTGAGCAAAATGGGGGGTATATTTTGAAGGATTTCCTGATGGATTGAATGAAGGCTCAGAGAAAAAGAATAGTCAAGAAGGAACCCAAGGCTTTTTGGCTTGAGCAACTGGAAGAGTGGAGGTGCCATTAACTGAGACAGGAAGGATGTGGGAGAAACTGATGGCAGGGAAGGGCAGAATCAGGAGTTCACTTTTGGAATTGTCCCGTGAAGATGATGAATATGGTGGCACATGAGTTTGAAGCACATAAGAGCCACCTAAACTCAGAATATAAATGTGGGATCATGTAAATAGTATTTACAATTGTGGGAATCAGTGATATCACTGAAGAGTGATGGTAGACAGGGAAGAGAAGAGGTTCTAGGACTGAGCCCTGGGACACATCAACACAGTAGCGCAGCTACTGTGGAGGAGCTGGGTGGCTGCAGGGGTGCCAGGGTTAGGACCAAGCTGCTAGCAGTGAACAATCTACCCCCCCACCTCCAGGAACTGCCCTCCAATGAAGGAGGCTACCACAGGCCCCATTACTCTCTCATCCCAGGGGCAGCGTGGGTCCAATTACTGGCCAGTTTAGGGGTTCAAAGCCCACCTCCTATCTCATTTCAGAACTCTCGGGGGCCCTTCCAGCCCCAGAGTATTTGTGGTATCAGTCAAGGCTATTGTTGCACTTGTGTTGCTCTTAACCCTCTCCCTCCATCTAACCCCTTTGCCTTCACGCCCTTGCACACGGTGTTTCCAGGAGCACCCCTGTGTGCAGAGCTCCACTTTGGTTGATTTCTTAGGGAACCTGTCCTAAAACAATAGCTTTGGGCATAGTGCTCACTTTTACAGTTTCCACATTTGTAACCTGGTAAGACTATTGTAGGAAGAAAAGACGTTATACGTAAAGTGCCTAGAATAACACTTGGTTAATAGCAGGCACTCAGAACATTTGTTAGAATCAGATTTCACTATTCCACTTTCTTGAACACTCAGGAAGATTGGAAAAGGTAGCATTACAGTGCTCGGGAGGCCTGTCTGTCCTTTCCCTGAACTCCCAGACTACATTCACATGCTGCTTTTATGTGCTCTGGCAGCACCCTCCACTTCTCATATCATAATTGCAGACGGCACCATTCTATATTACAATTGCGTATTTAATATTTCCCCACCCCTCCTTCCCATAAATTCTACGTCTGTCTTGTTCATGATTGTGTCTCCAGGGACTAGCACATTATAGGCATTTCATAAATATTTATGGAATTGTTTACAGACTAAGTTTACAAACTTAGTTTACAGACTAAAGCAAAACTCAGTTTGGCTCAGCTCTGGAAATTAGACTCAAGTAACCTTTATGAAGCCCAAAAAAGACTCTCCGTCTACCAGTCCATCCATCCATCTATCCATTTACTCAAGATATAGAGAGGACCAATTTGTCCTAGGCACTAGAAATAGAGTATCAAACGCGATCTTATAGGCAAGCAGGGAGATAGACAATGGACAATAAACAACCATAAAATCTGCTGCTAAAGACAGGGGCAGAGAGAAGGGCAATGGGGACCCAGTTAGACAGAATGATTGGAGACTTCTCTGAGAAGAGGAAATTTAAGATGACCTGAAAAAATGTGTAGATGCTAGGTATGGGAAAGGTAGGAATATTTCAAGCCAAGAAAGATCCTGAAAAGGGGAGAGAAAACCAGTGTGAAGAGATCAGAAGGAGGGAGGCAGAGGCTCATTTGAGGGGCAGAGGAGGGCAGTCCATGCAGGGCCTTTCTCACACAGGCAGTACACACTTGGAGAGGATCATTCTTGGTACTGTTGAAGGAAATGGATTGTAGGAGAGTAAGTGTGTGGGTAGAAGGGACTAGATCAAGTGAATCTCTTCCTGATACACTTTGAAAGGAACCATGATAGGACTTGGAGGCGAGGGAAGGGAAAGAGTCAGGGGTGGCTTTTAGGTTTGGAACTTGACTCTCTGAGTGGATGATTAGAGGAATAAGGGAGACTGAGGGAAGTAGGCAGGATTTTAGAGAGAACCAAGACTTCCCTTTAGGAAATGTGCAATTCCCGTTTGCAAATTCAAGAGCCTGCCTCGGGACAGCCAGCTGCAGTCCTTGCCAGGCTCTACTGAGATGGCCTGAAGTCCTTGGGGCCCCTGGGGAGCCTGGGGAAGAGAAGGTCTGCAGTGCTGGGGGTGAGTAACCACAGAGAGAACAAAGCATAAAGCAGTGCTTGTCTCCTGCAAAGATCAACACTCAATGTTCTTGGAAACTGAAGTACATGAGTTTGAATGTCTGCAGCTCCATTACCAGAAGGAGAGGTGTTCCCCAATCAGGAAAACTGCTCGCGTCGAGCTCTCGGCATGCTGCCCACGAATCCCTGAAGAAGGGTCCCCTCATCTCACACGCCACAGGAATGGAAACTAGATCTGAAAGCGAGCACAGGCCTGCCAGTTGGGTGCCGTTCAGACATCTGCAGGCAATCAGGGGCCTCCTCATGCGTCTGGTCCTGCTCATGACTGGCTTTGTGCTAAGAAAAGCACATTTCTTCTGTGGCCACTGGTGTGTCTAATCCACAATGTGTGCTCTGGGACTCACTGGGCTTCTGGGGGTCTAAGATGGGTGAGGAAGGTGGCCAGGATCCTCATCCTCTAGCTTGAGCCTCAGGGGACATGAGAGCATCGAATCCACCCCCTAGTTCTTTTCAAGCAAGTGTTAGGAGTAACTCAAGTCCTAATGCCATTTGGCTGTGAGCACCACAGAAATCCTGTCACTGGCTAGCCTGGGTCACAGAGCTCCCGTTCCTCAGCCCTGAGGCCTTTTCACTGCTGTAGTTTGGCCAGTTCTCAGCATAGCCCAGCAGTGCACTCTCCATCCATCAGGGACATAGGAAATTGTCTCTTTAGTTACACTTTTCTGTGCCAGTGAGATTGTTTTAGGGTGCTACTCTCCTTCCCCCCTGCAACGCCATATCACCTCTGTGTTAAGACTGTGCTCATTAGCCACAAGAGACTGAATATGCAAACAGACAATGGCCAGACCATACCTAAAAAGAACCCTGACCCACAGCCTTCAGCAACATGCCTAGGAAGTCAATCCCCTTATCTACAGTAAACAGCCTGGGAAGCCAGCCTGCTGTACATAAGGCTTGTGAGAAGCCAGGTTGCCATCTCTCGTGACAATCCAGAAAGCTAAACGATAACTTCTCTAACAATCAGCCACAGATGGCCAGAACTTGATTAATAACTTTCAGCTTCCCTAATCCTTGTCCTTGCTTTCAACTTAGGACTAGAGAAAGTAAAAAATGCACCTCTAACCAATCATACAAGACGCCTTGCTTCTAGTTAGCCAGCCTCCAGCTTCCCAGTGCCACCGGCCTCCACACAGGCACACCTGAACCCTTCCCTTTCCTCCACTCTACAGCTTTCCCACTCTTCTGCCTGCCTTTGAGTCTCTGCCAAAATTTAAGTGACAGTGGCTGACTCCCCTGCTCTAGTGATCTCTGATAAATAGGCTTTGCTTTCTTCATTTGCTTGATCCTGGTTTCTGTAGCCATTTATGAATTTCCAAAAAATAATTTAATAATACATTTGGACAACCATATTGAGTCCTAATGTAATAGTGTAGGTACAGTTAATCTGCTGTAACAGACCCCAAATCCTATGGCCTAAGTAAGGCAGAAGTTCATTTCTCTCTCACATATCTGTCTGCAGCAGCGGATGGTCGAGGCCTGGATGGAAACTCTCTTCCTTGAGGCCACTCAGGGACCCTGATGGCTTTTTCCTTGTTGCTCTACTGTTCCTTGGTTTGTGCAGAAAACACACTGACTCAGTCCCGTGTTGTCTGTGCTGTGGCCATAGAAAGGAAGAGAAGCTTCCCTTTCAAGGATGTGGTCTGGAAGTTACACACATCACTTTATCTTACAGTTGGTCAGAACTCAGCCGCATAGCCACAGCTGGCTGTCAGGGAGGCTCGGAAAGGTAGTCTCTACAGGTGTAAAACCTGTGTAAGGGGAGAGAGTGGACGTCAGAGAACAACTGAAGCCTTGCCCACATCATGCTGAGTAAAAAGGGATACAAAATACACATGGCTTTTGTCTCAAAGGTTAACCAATAATGGTTCATGTGTAGGGTAAAGACTAGATCTTCTAGCCAGGTATTAAGACCTGCCACACTCTGGCCCTTTCCTCCTCGTACAATAAATTCCCCTCTGCCTTCCCTCCTGTGTGTTCCTGCCAGTGGAGTCATGCCTCACCCTGCCATAATCACTACTTTTAAATTCAAATTAATTCCTTGAACATTTATTCTATCAAATTGTTCAAGAATTTTGAAAGCACGCCCTGATTGCTGGTAAGGTTGAGGGAGAGGGTGGCATAGCCCTCCACTGTTGGCAGAGAATTTCCCTACCCCATCCCCCAGTTGTACTTACCGGACTCTCTTGTCATCAACTCTGTCTGCTCTGGCGCCCAGCCATGCATTCAGTCAGGGAGGAAGCCCGTCTTTGCCATCATCATATTCCCAGCACCTGGCCAGGCCCTGGCACACACAGTTCGTGCTGGACAAGCAGACTGGGTCACAGCCCTTACTTCTTAGGTCTTAACATCTGAAGAAAGCGCTCCCCTGGAATGAAGACTACCGTTCCCTGGCGCTACCATTCACCTGACAGTAACTCATGAGAATCCAGCCTGGCATATTGGCGCAATAACCGAGTTTTAAGCTCATATCGTCATTGTGATGGTTAATTTGATGTGGCAGTTTGTCTGGGCTAATGGAGGCCCGGAGAGCTGGTGTGTCAATGAATCGATAAGGGTATTTTTGGAGGAGATTAGCTTTTAAATCAGTAGACAGAGTAGAGAAGACAGCCCTCACCAAAGTAAGTGGGCATCATCTAATTCATTGAGGGCTTTAATAGAACAAAAAAACAGATAAAGACATCTGCTCTCTGTGCTTGAGCTAAGACATCGATCTCCTCCTGCCCTTGGACAGTGGTGCTCCTGGTTCTCAGGCCTTTGGACTCAGACTGAATTATACCACTGGCTTTCTTGGTTCTCCAGCTTGAAGAAAGCAGATCATGAGACTTCTTAGAGTCCGTAATTGCATGAGCCAATTCCTATAATAAATCTCAACCATATCTATATATCTATATATTTATCTCTATCTCTATGTCTGTATCTATCTAATCTGTTGGTTTTATTTCTCTGGAGACTCTTGACTAATACAAACATAATCTTGGAGAAGCTGCTGGGGTGCCCATTCACAGGTTAAAGAACTTGGAATATTTCTCCCCTGTATAAAGAGGGCAATTTTCAGACCCATGTCGTCTGGCCACTGGCCCGTGACTTTCATCTACTAGTCTGTTCCCTGGAACAGCATGTTCTATGGCTCATTTTGATCTGGCACAGTCAGATCCCCTCCCCCACAGACCCTGGCCATGGACTAGCACCATTCTAGGGACTTGACAGGCTCTGCTTTCAGCCCGCCACCACAGCACCCAGCCAGTCATCTGAGACCTGCAATGTCCTCAGCAGTTTGAAATCTCCTCAAACCAGTGGGAGGTTTATTAGGTATCTATTTATAGAAGAAGCTGAGTTAGCAGCTTTATGTGGCAGAAGGGTTTAATAAGGAGGCTTCCTGGTGGAAGCGTTCTGCCTCTTCTCTATTGGTCTAGGCAATTCAGCTCTGAACCCTACTTGCATGCTCTTCTCAGGTAAACAAAAGCCCTGTATGACTTACTTGAACAAGCCCCATAGGCTCAACACTAAGCAGCTCACCAAATGATTCCTTCCAGTTCTCTCCCTATAAAGATTTCTGGTAAATACATTTATTTCCATCCTGTCCCATTTCCAGGAATGTTCTAGCATTCCTTATGAATTGCTGCCATGCCCCTAACCTGAATCTCATCTCAAACAGCCCCGCATCTGCAGCTCTGCTACCAGCTCCTTTGTCTCTCCTTTTCCCAGCCCAGATAGAGCCTGTGGTTGTCTGCCTCTCAGTCGCCACCTTGGTATACTGATGGGAAACAGCAGCAAGTGACTGCATTTCATGCGTCTTGGCCTCCAAACAAGCAAATTAGGGTTTTAAATAAGACAAACTAGGCTTGAGTGGGAGTGGGAAGACCGCCAATTACCATCTCATAATTCAAGGTTGCTAGCTAAAAGGCTTGAACTATTTCTACTTTTAAACAAAGTGAAACTCTGATGTTAATTCTGACCTAAAAATGTGGGGCTTGGAGGGAAGAGAAAGAGAAGAGATGCTCTCCTCCTCTGATTTCCACCGGAAATCCACTCCAAGGTGCTGGGGTGGGAGGGCTTTTTCTGATTCGCAGTGGACTCCAAGCCACTCTCGGGCTGCCAAACCCAGGTGCACTCTGTTGCTTTCTGTAGCCACCAAAGCCACAGACTTCCCTGCTCAAACCTTCAGCAGCTTTCCCCGGCTTTATTCATCCAGGCTCAAAAATTGGAGGTAGAAATTATTTACTGGTGTCTTTACATTTAACTGATTACATTGTTCCCATTATAACACCTGCAAATACCTGAGAGAATCCCACTCTATTCCAATATTCTCATCATTAGCATTTTCAGCTTCCCACATCTGCTAATAAGAACAGAGCTGTGGGTTGAGGTAATCCCTTCCAAAACTAAATTATTTTGTGTATGCAGTAACCATTCTGGGATTATGGCTACACTCCACTGACATAACAGACGCATAAAAATGATGAATAGAAGTTGCAGGCTTTGCAACCACAGAAAATAATTTTGGCTTATCCTTGTCTCCAAGCAGGCTATACGTTCTTTAATATCTGAATTTTAAAAGGGAGGACCAAAATGGTGGAGAATTTTTTTAATGACTTAACGCATTCAGTGTAAGTACCGTTCCATGAATCATTGTGCTGGTAGGAACAGGAAGAAGGGGGAGACGGAGAAAACGGGAGTAGGTGGGAGAGAAAGAGGAACACGTGGGCTGTTCCAGACTGTTTAAGGCAAACGCCTGAAATGGGGTACCTCTCAAACCACTCTGAATTTTCATCACAGTGAGTAATGAAACACCCTTCACCACCACACCCTCACCACCCCACAGAGATTACAGACTTCCTTTGGGCTGGGGGGTCCTCTGTGTTCTCGCTTGCCAGGAGCTCAAGAAATAATATATCTTTCAACCCAAGTCCTGCAGGGTAGGCACCTAGCAGAGGGAAGGCGGGAGTAGTGACTCATCTGTGATGAAGTTTTCACAAGTCTAGAGTGATATGAGAAAAACAAGAATAATTATATACATATAGACAATTATAATCATATGTATGTGATGGTGTAAGATTACTAACTCATTTTGGGGGGGAGGGAAGACGGTTAATTATACTGAGATTATGCTTTAAGCACTCATTTGGGGTCAAAAAGTCCTATTATGAAAAATGTATGACAGAATATGCTAGGGTTTTTGTGTTTGGTTTTGATTAATCTGTCATTTGGCAAGATTAAAAGTCGACTACCCTGTGTAGGTCTCCCACCCTCCTCCTCCTTTTTAAAATTTTTACCAATTTGAGAAACTATAGTTCTGAGAAACCGCCAGCCCAGAGCTCCACACCCAGCTGGTTTGGAGGGCATGATTCCCACTGCCTTCAAGGTCAGTCCATTGAGTTCAAAGCCAGGACTCAGTGAGTATGGAATGTGGCCCAGTGTTCCTTACTCTCTTTGCTTTGCTGGCTCCATGTGAATGAACCTCGTCTTTTGGGTCCTCTCCAGCTCTTTCAGGGTCTCCTCTCAAGCTGGGGACAGCACTGAAAAATCAGAGAGGGGTGCCCAGGTGGCTCAGTTGGTTAAGCGTCCTACTTCAGTTCAGGTCATGATCTCATGGCTTGTGAGTCTGAGCCCCGCATCGGGCTCTGTACTGAAAGCTCAGACCCTGAAGACCACTTCGCATTCTGTGTCTCCCTCTCTCTCTGCCCCTCTTCTGCTCTGGTTCTTCTGTCTTGCTCCTTCAAAAATAAATAAATATTAAAAAAAAATTTTTTTTAAGTCAGGGAAGTCCCTTCTGGACAAGAGAAATTTCCACGCTCCAGGCCTCCCTCTTCGGGACTGACTCAATGTCTAGTCTAGGTTAGAAATCCCTACGTCAGGGACCTGGGAGAGCTGTTTCTGCAGCTCCTTTCCCTGTTGCCTCCATCTCCCCCTTGCTCTCCAAAGAGAGCTACTCTCCCCAGGAAAAGTGAGGATTCAGCAATTTCCCCTTATTGAGCAATGATGGTGAATAGGGATATAAGGTGTATAAGGGAATTGCTTTTTTATCTGATCACCTAAACTGTTGTACAAGTCCACCATTTAATTGCCTAAGGAATGTATCACAGTGGCCTATGTAGATACAGCATTTGCCATATGATTCAGTTATCTATTGCCACAATACTACTGGGTAACAAACAACCATGGAACCTCAGTAGGCACACAACAGTAAGAGTTTATTTGGCTCAGAGTCTGCAGGTAGTTGATTTAGGCTGCACTGAGATGGGCAGTTCTGGTCTCTGCTGAGCTTACTCACTTATAACTTGCTCAGCTAGCTGTTGGCTGATCCAGGATGGGTTTGCCTGAGGTCACTCAGCTCTACTGCCCCTAAGTCATCCTGGGCTAGTTTTGTGATATTCCCATAGCAATTGCAGAGGAGCAAGAGGGTAAGTAGGAAGGCATAAACACTTATTCAAACCTCAGCTGATCTCACATTTGCCAGCACTCCATTAGATAAAGCAAGTCACATAACTTGGCCCAGAGGGAGGAGAGCTGCAAAGCTACCTGCCAAATGTGGATCCAGGGAGGGGTGACAAATTGGGGCCTTGAAAGCAGTCAGTCTACTATACATCATTTTATGGTTTCTATTAAGAGTGAATCTGGGGGCACCTGGGTGGCTCACTCGGTTAAGTGTCTGGCCCCGGCTCTGGTCATGATCTCACAGTTTGTGAGTTGAAGCCCCTCAATGGGCTCTGTGCTGACAGCTCAGAGCCTGGAACCTACTTCAAATTCTGTGTCTTCTCTCTCTGCTCCCACCCCCATCTCTCACTCTTTCTCAAAAATAAACAGTAAATTTTTTTTAAAAAAAGAGTGAATCTAAAGTTGGAGAAGAAAAAGAAAGGAAGTTGGATGTGTGTTTAAGACACAGTTTTCTTTCTTTCACTCCCACACACCTTGTGGCTCCTGGAGGCAGACCCATAAACCTTGCATGAGGTGATGGGGTTATGTGTGGATAATTATTAATAAAAAACAACAAGATCCTCTCAGGAATCCTTCAGGATATGGAGAGGTGATACAGCCTAGTGTTGCTGTTTATATGAATGAAGGTGTACTCCCACACCAAAACTTGTGAAGTGTTTACAGACAAATAAATCCAACTCAAGCAGCACATCTGTCGTCAGAGCCTTCCACAGCTGTGCTATGATAGTGGTGTAGTCCTTTCCTGCTTCCATGCCACCCCCAGGAGAAGCTGAGTGCCTTGAGGCTTGGTGAGAGCATTTGTGAATGGAGATGTCACTCCGGTGGTGATGGAGGGAACAGCACAGAGGGGCAGGGCCTAACAGAGAATGAGTGACTGATGCAATGGGGATTTGGATCTGATCTCTGGTTCTGTCACTTCTTGGCTCAGGGTCTAGGGCCTCCTTGATTCCAAATAAGTGAAGCCAGCCTCAAGTAAGATTAAGGTACAGGGGTGTCTCATGGGATCCAAGAGTGGGATGGCAACTGAGCCTCCAGAAGGAAACTCGTCAAAATCTGGCAAGAAAAATCAGGTTCACTTTTTGCTTTTCCTCACTGCCTCCCTCTGGACCTGGCTCAAAAGCAGCTGCTGCCCACAAGGTGAGCAGGAGATGCCTGCCTCATGGTCCCTGGGTTTACATATTGTAGGTCCACCCACTGGATGTGACTTTCAGCCCCACAACTCAGTTTCCTGGGGAGTGACACCTGATTGGCTTCGCCTGGCATGGGTTTCCACTCATGCTCTGGAAGCAGCAACATGGGGCAAACAGGATTGCTGCAGCCCAAATGAGTTTGCTAGGAAGGCCGTGTCACTGTCAACAGGGCAGAGATCCTGTGTGTGGCTAACACTGGCCAAGGATCAGCCTCGAGAGAGCCTGTTGTCCCTATCTATAAAATGGAGTTGTGGAAATGGCATATTTCCATACATTCCTAAAAAAGGAACTCCTTTTCATGGACTTAAAAAGAACACTACGTAACATTAATTTAGTGTCTCTTATGATAAATTCTTTTATTCTTATCCTTTGAAACCTTGGAAAGTACAAGAATAGGCAGGTCTGAGATGAGGCAGGAGTATGGCAAAGAGCAAGTTACTGTTTCCAGATCCCAGGCATTGCCAAAAATAGTGGCAGTCCAAAGCTACAGAAAATATTTTAAATTATCTTTTGCCAACTAAAGAACATATTCTTATTATAAAGCATCCAAATAATACAGGAATATATTCAACAATAAGTAAAATATCCCCCATGATTCACTCCTGCCCCCAACCTGAAGATCCTGGAACAACATTGCTACAGTTTAGTATTTATCCTCACAGGTGGTTTTTATGCATGTTCGCTTGCATGCATGAATGCACCAAACACGTACACATGCACACACGTGCACTGACTCAGGTTCGTTGCTTTATCCTACAGAATAGAGTCCTGTGATACATATTCTTTTGAATGTGTTTTTATTAACCTTTACTGCATCCGTATATATAGATCTAGTATCTATTACCGTTGTTAAGTATCCCTTTACAAGGCCATACCACAAAATAGCTATTGTTAGACACTAACAGTGTCCATCAAGATACTGCTAGAGAACATTGAAGCTGAAAGAAAGTTTATTCGTCTTTTTAAACCTTTTTTACCTCTTTCCTCAGAACATTCCAAAAGCCTTTGGAAAAGAGAGAAGTGGCAGGAAACCCAAATAAAGGCAAAGGTAAAAATAAATGCAGCCCCTCATCGGGTAGGTAGCTGAACCACGACAAGATGTCTGGCAGTGCTGGTGACCCTACTGGGACCTCAGGGGCTCAGTGAATTCATGTTGAAAATATAAATGGATGTAACTTTATCTTCAGATGTAGGAGCTCAGAATAGTATTGAGGCATGTTTAAAGACATGGTTCAAATGACTAGCTGGAGGTTTCCACACAGATATCTTTATTCTGATATCCACAAATCCATCCTAAATGCATACTCTGAGTCACACAGGCTTTGAAGAAACACAGTTTTGCACTTATGGCAAGATGGGGTTTCTCTCCACCTGCCGTCTCATCCTGGAAATAGAGCACTTACTCAATTTTCTTCTGGTGCCTTGTCCTTATCAAACCAAGATAACAGAAGAGGTCTTTGGTAAGACCTGTTAAAATGTACAGTTTCTATCACCAGTCAGCAAAAGGTCATCTGAGAAGTCCCCTGTCAGTCGCATTAATAAGGAGGAGAAGAGCCTAGGCTGGACCTCCTGAGTTTGAAACACTGGATGGAAAGTGCTTTTCTTTTTCCTAAGCCTTTTTGATTTTTGACCAGATGCTTCTCAACAAGAGATAAATGGGGAGCGGGGGAGCTTAGGAGAAGGACGGGCATTTACTGGGGCAGAACTGAGGCAGACACTGGCACTGCCTGTCTAGCCTGTGCTTAGGAGACGTGCCTCTCCTTCCTCCTCAGAAGGACAGACAACCACCCAGGTGGTCATGGAACCAAGTCAGTATGTTCAGAGACAGACAGATTTCTGATGACCTGTGTGAGGGGGAAATCAGGTAAGGAATTGGCTTCTTTCCATTAAAGACAACCACAATGACTGAGGTCTGATGGTATGTGAAGGACTGTACCAATTCTGGGATGCCAGAATGAAGGAGATGCCATCATGGACCTCGAGGAACTTACAGTCTAGTGACCCAGATGCTAACATAGACGGAGTGACATAAGTAAGTTATAAATAAATACCAGGAGAAAAAAAAGAAAGACATAATAGGCTTATAGTGAGCCTGCCACTTTGTAAGATGCTTTCATATCAATATGCTTACTTAGTGGAGTTAACGTAGAAGCACCATTAGCGGTGTGGGGCTCTTCCAGCCAAGCTCTTCCACATTCAGGGTGTATTCACTGTTCCACAACATTCACTTAACTTCTGGATTCCTTCCAGCTCCCTTCTCTGAATCAAATTTCAAGCTCCACCTATTTTCTTTTCTTTCTTCATCCTGATTGATCCTAGACACCCAAGAACCGTCTTTGGGTGTTAGGTCAAATTAAAGTGTCCGTAGACCAAGTCAGATAAAGGGATGGATAAGAATTACCACATGAAGCTAGAGAAGGTTTCCCTCGATGAAAAGAACTTGCAAATGGACTCTTTCACCATGCTTGCCTCACATGTTGCTCCTGGCAAGTAGGGATGGTCATTGGGAGATACGCTAAAACTCTTCATTCCTGCCCACCTCCTCCCCAGCTAACTTGGTCACCACCACCTCGATGCCTTTCCTCCCATATTTCCCTGTTTATGCCTTTCCTTGAGTTTTTTTAGGTTTAAGTAGCCCTGGGCTTTGTCCATCCTTCAGAGCCCCTTCAGAAACAATTTCGTGGGATTCAGGTTATGGTACCTCCCTGCCTTATGGCCATGGAATTGTAGCCCTGCATAAAGTGACACGTGGTGATTAAAATGACCCTTTCCATGTCCCCAGCTGTGCCTGGCACCACAACCTGTGTTTCAGTCTTGGCCTTGAAGCTCCTCTGGAAGCCTTTTACAAAGGCTCTTCCTTTCACAACAAATAATTCCGGATTTCATGGTTGTCCTCACAAGAACTCAGCTTCCATTTCTTGATGTGTCATAGGCTCCAATTTTCATTATTTTTTAAACCCTTTTTTCCAGATTTCAAAAAAAATTTTCTGGGGGAACCTCTCCCAGAGTCCTCTGAAAACATTACCTCCTTGGCCTTCTTTCCCCATAAAGCCTAGTCTAGGCTGTCACATGCATGGACTTCCTGGAAACTTTCTGGAATTACCTCTAATCCTCTGATCTCAGAAGAAGAGGGATCCAGCAAGCAAGTTCACAGTGCCGCCAGGGAGGCTGCAGACCTTGATTCAAGAAAGGTGCTTCCAGGAGAAGCAGAGAAGAGCCCCTAGAAGCCCCCACATGTCGCCATTCCTCTTGGAGCCCCCCTCTGCACTCTTACCTGTGGCCCCTTATTTCTGACGTTCCATTCATGATCCATGCCCCACTGCATGCTACAGGGCATTGCATCTTAGAGCTCCATGGAAATTTTAAACTTGAAAATTACTATTGGCCAATTGGCATCCAATTTACAACGCCTCAAGTTTCTTTATGGATCTCTTTCCCCCACAGTGTGTGGCCTGGGGAAAATGTGTCCGTATACCCTTATCTGCCTTCCCGAAGGTGTGGGCAGTGATCTGAGTGAAGCTAGTTGGACTGAATATTAACAAGTGAAATAAGGATGGGGGTGGCTGTCAGAATTCGGGCATTCAAGAAGCATCCCACCATCACTGTCTGACAAGGCCACTGATTAAATCCTGCCAACTAGCCCCTGCAGCTGTCCTTATTCCTGTCATTTTTCAAACCTGGGTCTCTAGTCTTTGCTTCAATTCTGTAAGCTATTAGATATCCCTATAATAGATTTACCTTTACCCTTTCCTCCCTTCCTTCCTTCCTTCCTTCCTTCCTTCCTTCCTTCCTTCCTTCCTTCCTTCCTTCCTTCCTCCTCTCTCTCTCTCTTTTTCCCTCTCTCCCTTCCTCCCATCCTTCCTTTCTTCTTTCTTTTTGCTTAAGTTCATTAAAATCAATTTTTGTTGCTTGCAACCAAAGCAACTTGGCAAAGGATTTATCTGACTCCACCCCTTTATTTCATGAAGAAACTGAGGACTAGGGCAAGTCTTGCCAGATGTCACAAAGCAGAAGGGAACAGAGCTAGACAGAGAGCTCAGATCCCCTTGGTCCCTCTCCAGGCTCTTCAGACTCCCCCAGACTGCCTGTGTGTCTTTGGTAACTGAGGTAGGATGCAAGACACAGGACCCGTGCCCCTCTATGACTGGGTGATGGTGACCGCATAGCTCTGGAAACTTCTCTGTACCTCAGGTGCTGAAAGCTAAGAAGAATTGTTAGTGTCTCTGATATAACCCATTGTCTTCTTGATGTTTTTTGGGCCTGAGTTGCTAAATGCTTACTAAGAAAATACTTCTACACCAGATTTGGGGCTGAGGGGAGGCTTGAGAGAGTTATAGTGTAGAGGAAAACACTATCTGAGCACCCAGAGACACAGGACCAACTTTTGGCCCCCAACCTCTGCCCAAGGATGTATTGTGGGAGTCCAGCTGCCATGATGGATGGTACCCCAGGAAGTGATACTTTTCAGGGTGATGGTGACATCCATTCTCCCCTCACCCCTACAGGGTCCTCACTTGCCCCTGTCTCTGCACTCCCAGACGCATTCTCTCAGTCAGTCTCATGTCATTTTTCATGTGGACATGTGTCAACAGCTTTCTACCAGGCCTCCCTGCCTCCCTCTAACCCATTTTGGGAGATATTTATATGAGGGCAGATCAGGCCACATTGCCCTTTCCAACCTTTAGTAGCTTCCCACACCTTTGGAAGGGTGGAAAGATTAGAATAGCAGCCACACCCTTCCTAGCCCCTTTATCTGACCTTAATTTCTATTAAATGAGGCCACACACACACTCTCTCTCTCTCATTCTCTCCCTCCCTCCCTCCCTCTCTCTCTCTCTCTCTCTCTCTCTCTCTCTCTCTCTCCCCCTCTCTCTCCAGCTGTGCTTCCCAGCCTCCCCTCAGCTCATCCTGTAGAAACGCTTTCTTGTTCACACTCCTTGCTCAAAGAATTCTCTGCACCCATCCTCCTCTCGCCAGACTGCTGTCTCTTCCCTAGTGCTCCCTGCAGTGATTTGCTTCTAGCTTGTATTGTGCAGTTCCTTCTGCTTTGCAGAAGCATCAGTCATCGGCATAAACTCTCTCACTGGATTTTGGAAGTGCCTCCAGGGCAGGAAGTAAGTACCCTACCCACAGTGCCTAGCACATTAATGCTCAGTAAGAATGTGTTGAATTTGTTCATTCAAAAAATATTCATTGAATATAGAACAGTAGGCATATTAGCCTCGATTGGATGCCAGTTCTGACCGATCCCTTCTCCCTCAAAATAGATTTTTCTCCTTTTCCACCAAGAAGCTCTGGTTCTCCTCTCTCCCCTGACTTCCTTCCCCTCTGTGGGTTCACATATTGCCCTCTCCCAGACGAATTACATTATAACATTTTGTCACACTGGTTTTCTCTGCTAGAAAGAAAGAGAACATTAGAAAGAGACATGTTAAATCCACTAGGATGTCTTCTTTTTTCCCATTCTCTTGGGAAAGAATTGACACCACACCGCTGCATGATATGAAGCCATACAGCATGATGGTGTGGCTTACATCTCTTGTGAAATAATGACCACAATAAGTTTAATTAGCACAGGGTGCCTTCTTGATCCCCTTCTCTCTTGTCCCCCATCAAAGGTAACCATGCTCCTGAAGTTAGTATTTATGTGCTTTACATGCACTTATCCTATATATGGTCAGGCCACTGAACTAGGGTCTTGAAGAGATCTGATGCTTCAGCAAATAAATAAAATGCGGGCATTTGTAAGTGTGGTGGGGCAGGAAATCTCTGTATGACAATGCACTGGCCCTCAGATTCAAAGCGCATTAATGCCAGTGGGCCCAGAGGTTCCCTCACCCCATGAGGGCTGTGAAGGCCACATCCTTGAGAGCCTGGGGAGAGGACTCCCCTGTTACCTCCATACAACCTTGAGCGTAAACCAACATGGGTATTATCCCAGCCTCACTCTCTATCCGCTAGCCTGGACCAGCCCTTGTAAACTGGTCTAATTCCTTACCTTTCATCCACAATAGCAGATTAAGTTTGGATATTTTCAAATTGTATATAAATAATGTGCTATTGTCATTTATATCATTCTGCAAATTGCCTTTTTTTTTTTTTGCTCAGCCTTATGTTTTGAAGGTTTATAACTCTATTAAATCTCAGAAAAAGGTATGCATATAGCACAATTTGTATCTTCTTCTTTTTCCTGTTGAAAAACAACCCAAATTTAAAATTCTGACAATCTACAGTGAACAGACTTGTACATTTTTGTGTCTTTCTTAGTATGTGTGTTTCTTCCTTTGCTCACTTTGTGCTTTATGACAGTCTGATGGGAGTTTAAAGTGCTATCTCCTTGTGGTTACAATTATAACACAACAGTATTGTTCTATTACTAGATGGAGTCCAACTACTGAGTGAGACACCTATAGACTTTTTCTGTAAAGGGCTAGATAGTAAATATTTTAGAACAGTCATCCTTTATTGCATTACATAAACCTGCCTTTGTGGCATAGAAGCAGCCACAGACATTCATTCACAAGCTAATGTGCATGTTCTAATTAAACCTTATTTACAAAAATAGGCGGCCAGCCAGTTTTTGGTTTTCTGAGTTTTGTTCAAGAGACAGCCTTTGAAAGACACAAACCAGTAGAAAGGCAAGATCTGAACAGGCAATATACAGAAGATAATGTGCAAATGGCCAATACCTATAAAACAGTTCAATCTCAAGTCATCAGAAAGTTGTGATCAGATTCCCTCCCTGACACAGCCCCAGAAAGCCTTCAGGTACTTCTAGGACAGCAGGAGGCAGCCGTGCAAGTGAGACCAGTGATAAGAGCATCTTCAGACAGCTCTCTGCACACAGAATGAGGGGGTGGGCCCTCTCATTTACATATACTCAGAGGATCCAGGACCACCCTTGGCAACCCTCAGATGCATGTATAAAAAATGTGCCCCCTGCCATTTGGCAAGTTGGGGAGGCAAGAAGTGCATCTGGTGAAATCACTGATGAGAGACAGAGAAAATTCCCAGACCATCCTTCCTGAAGGGTAAATTCTTTCTTTGCGAGAAGAGAATTGGACAATGGGATAACAGCAGAGGCAAAGAGGTTTCCAGAGGCCTGTCTGCTTGGTCAGCTGTAATATGTTTCCTCTGAACATTGCTGATATCATATATTTTAAGTGACTCCAGCTTAACGAGAGTTTACCATTAGAAAAACGTCCCACTGCCCTGAAGTGTGATCAGCAGGGAAACTAATAGCTGCAGAGTTTGCAAAACTCTCCATCTTCCCTGGATTAAATTTGCAACCTGGGAAAACACTGGGAACAGACAGTTCAAGATCAGCGTTTAAAGAGCAGACCTGTGAGGCACTGAATTTTTGCTCGTGGCCCACTAATGGAGGAAACTGTACCCTGCCCCCACTCTGCCCCTGTGCAGCTGGGAAGACCCTGATATGATGGTTCTAATGTCAGGGACAGGCCCCAGGGGACAGGGCTTTAAAACACAGGCATATCTCACCAGTTAAGGAGGTGCTAATGCTCCTCTAACCCATTAGGATGCCTCGAAGCCTTATTTATCTCAAATGTCAAACAGCTCTTAGCTGGATGACATGGGCCACAGCCAACTCAGGCACAAAAGAAATGAACATAGGCCGCCACTATTTCCTCAAAGATCCCCAAACCATGTTCCCTTGCAGAAGTCACCACTGCAGGATGGTTCTCTCATCTGCACCCCATCCCCCTGAATGCAGACTGGGTGAGGGAGCAAGTAGCCTAAAAAGCATAAATCTGCTGACACAGAAGGAGAGGCCTCGGTGAGGCTGGTGGCTTGCCCAGGACTCCAGTTCTGTGTGTTAGCTCAGATTCCATAATGAGCTAACTGCAGTCAAAATGCCCCACTGAAGAACATCTTTGGTATGATACCAACACGGGTCTCTGAGAAAGGGCAACAGGAAGGTACAGTTCAGTCCTGACAACTGTTTCTCAACAACTGTCTTTCTCAGAAACTGGTTTTCTTTTTCTTAAGTTTATTTATTTGTTTTGAGAGAGAGAGCAAGCTTGGAGCAGGGGCGAAGAGAGAGGGAAAGAGAATCCCAGGCAGGCTCTATGCTGTCAATGCAGAGCCCGACTCAGGGCTCAATCCCACAAACTGTGAGATAGTGACCTGGGCTGAAATCAAGTTAGATACTTAACCGACTGAGCCACCCAGGCACCCCTCAGAAACTGTTTTCTTAAAGGCTCTGTGACCCAAGTTGTGCTTCAGATTGCATCAGAATGTAGGAACAAAGGGTTTGAAAGTGCCAGTAGTGACTTAGATGAACAGGCTCTTGTTCATCCCCACCTTGCTCTAAGTGGGTAACCCACAAATAGTATGGGCACTCCCAGAGCACCCCCAACTCACTCCTCCCAGACAAGACCTCTCCTACTACTGGTGCAACTGCCCAGGCTGTTGGGAATCTCCCTCATTCTGCTGTGGGTGAATACACTCATACAAATTCTGCTGGGACCCCTGGGCACCAGCGGCCCCCTGCTGAATCTGTTGCGGGGGGAGGGGGAGAGATGCACATGCCCATACACATCTGGCTGGACGCTGCCTAGTACTGAGCAGTGCCTGCTCCCCATTCTCTGACTCTGTCTCACTTTACTATTTGGAATGAAGTACTTCTTCCACTTGCACCCCCATGTCTCACTGCACCTTTAGTAAAAGCAATTCTTTCACCTGCTGTCAGGAGCCTTTTTCTCAGTAAAGGTTCAGCAGCAGCTGATCCCAGTAAATGGAGGCATCACACCACCCTTTCCATCTCCTCCCTCTTCTCATCTTCCATCAGCTCTCCTACCTACTTTGCCTATGGGGCCAATAGTAGAAGCCCTCCTGCTAACCACCTCACATGAAATGCCACCACCACCAGGCTGCCTTCTAGCTCAAAGACAGGCCTAGATATGCTAGAACATCAGTTTGAGTTCAAGGTTGAAGACCCTCTTCAGGTAAGGAAATGAATCACAGCAAAAGCTCAGTGGACTGAAGGGAAAGTGAACTAGAAAAATACCTACATTTCTATCCACTCATCTATTCACCAGAAAACACCTAATTGCATTTACTCCCAGGAGGCCAGATGTATGGCCAGCTTGCCTTAACTCCTTGCACCCTGGCCCATGGCAGACATTGTTTGTCAATCAAATGCTTCACCATGGAATCTAGATGAAGCAGTATCTTCGTCAAAATTGCGTTCCAGAAAATCATTACCGATCAGTAGGAATTGGCCTGTGAAATACAACCATTTTGCTGTTTGTAACCAACTGCACATTGGTAACTTTAGATCCTGAAGATGTCAAGGTGAATAAAAATAAGTTGCTTACCTTTAAGCAAGAGCTGGGTAGCCAGATATGGGTATTTAACTATCAGTAGAGATTTTGAGGGAGGAAGACTGTGGCAATCAGGGTAGGCTGAACTGAGGAGGTGATATTTACATAAAAATCCTAAAACATAACAGCTGGAAAGAGGAAATAGGGCAGGCCAGGCAGACACAGCAGCACCATCAAAGAAAGCTGACATGAATGTCCACAGTGTGTTGGGGAATGTCTCATGGGGATGCATTGTGGCACATAGACGAGAAAGAGGGAAAAGCAGATTGAAGCCCAACTTTAAAGGGCCTCAGGAGATTGAATGGCACTCAGAAGGCAATGAGGAGACCCTGGAGAGTTTCTGGAAAGGGTAGTGATTAGATCAGATCTGAGTTTTGGAAAATTAGTTCTGTTACCAAGATGGACAACATATGGAGACATGTGACTAGAACCAGGAGGCCCAGTCAAGAAATCAAGTTGATAGATTAGGCCAGTGGTATTTATTAGTATTTACCAAATTCATATTTATTGAATAGATCAATAAATTAATGGTGGAGGCAGGGATTTAAGTAGCAAGGATCCAGCCCCCAACCTTGGTTCAGCTCTCTTTGTTTATAAATTGGATTTCCATATAGATTTTGCTTGATGATCTTATTCTGTGATTTTTTTAAAGTCTGAAAGCCCTGCTGAGGGCACGAGGCAGTGGCAGCATCCATGAAAGAAGAGGAATAAAAGGCAGTTTAAGAGAGATTTCCAAGAGCACAAGAAGGAAGTGGTGACCAACAGCATATGAATATGGTTTTTGTTTGTTGTTTTGCTTTGCTTTCAAGAACAGAATAACATAGGGGCACATGGGTGGCTCAGTTAGCTAAGCGTCTGACTCTTGATTTTGGGTCGGGTCATGATCTTACATCAGGTCATGATCTTCATGAGTTTGAGCCCCACGTTGAGCCCCTGAAGAGCCCCCTTGGGTTTCTCTCCCTCTGCCCCTTCCCTGCTTACGATTTCTCGGTCTCTCTCAAAATAAATAAATTTTTAAAAAATTATTTAAAAAAACAGAATAACATAAACAACAGAGTGCAAAACTATGTCTACACAGATTTGTCTCCAAAATATTTGTGTTTTTAATGAGAATTAATATTTTAACATTATTTTAAAGATCATATTCCTAGGGATATCACATGCTTCCCTGTAAATTTGTTGTTTGATTTGCTTCATCACCTCTCCTTTCCCCCCACACACCTCATGAGGCAGTAGCTCCTAACCGAATGATTAGTCTCTCTGAAAGATTTCTAATTAGTACTAATTAATAAAGCTTGCGAGAGGTGCCATTGGCTCACCCAGAACTTTTCTTCTAAATCATTAAAAAATATTCCTTTGGAATGTTTAATTTGTGAATGAGCCATGTGCTCCTAGACACCGATGGCAAAAGACTAGGGACCCCCATCTACCATCTGGTCTTTTACTCCACCTTTGGTTTACCCTCCCAAAGCCCTGAGGAATGAATACTACAGCTAAAAGTCTTTCCCTACTCACCAGAGAAATGGGAAGGTGTTGAGCAGTGGTTCTCAGAATTGGAGTTCCCAAAACTATAGAATGCAGTTTTAGGGACTGACAACATAGGAATAGGACTGGATAACATGTTCTTTTTCCAAGAAATAATAAGAAAACATGTACCATCGACTACAGTCATTTCCAAAAAGACAATTTAGCACCAAACGGCAAGAAAGGTCATCTCAAGAATAAAGGGTGGTTCTTTAAAGTTGAGGACACTTTGCTTTGTGAGAAACATTCTGCACTGGATTTACATGTTGTATTTCACCTTAGACCAGTGAGACCTTTGACAATGACGAGCACTTTCCAAGTATTAGGTTTAAGGGCCAGAAGTTAGCAACTTCCCAGGCCTTGAGGGAGAGTTCCTGCTTCTTCCCCTGACCCCAAGATCCTGGAGTCCCAGGCAACTGCAAGAGAAACCACTAGCATGGGAAAAATAGGAAGATAGGTTGCTGCCTCCTGAGCCAGGAATGTTTTTTTCTATGAATGAAACAGACTTATAAATCCTGCCTGTTAACAGTTGGAATGTCAGGAATTATCAGGTGCTTCAGGTAAAGTTAGGTGTTAAATAAGCTTGTCTAGATTGACCTGGGAATTTAATGAGTTGTGCCACTGCTTTGATCTAGAAGTATATAAAATTTCCAAACAAATGACTTGGAAATGAACTTGAAATTCAGTCTGTTCAAAGCTGGAGAAAGCCAATATTCTTCTTGGTCTCCTGGTCCCTTTGGATTCAACATGCATTGATTGTTATTCTTGTCCCTGTTCTCAGATGTTAGTCTTGATTGATATATATATATATTTTATTGGTATTTAAATGGGACCTCTTCATTAACATGCTTAGAATACTTTCTGAAAGGTGTGTGCATTTGGCACCTCTGGGACATGTGACTAGATGGTGGAAAGGACTCCATCTGAGAGCTAGGAGCCTGGATTCTAGTACTGAAGATGTCTTAAGTTAGTTTTAAGCCTTTGGGCAGGGGTGAAGGACTGTGCTGTGTACCTTTACAGTTCTTCCATTGCCAACATTCTATGATTTATGATTTTATGGCAAGTAGATCATAGATGGCAACAGGATCTTTCCATCGCTCGCTTTTTCTGGTCCAATGCAGTGAGAATAGTCCAACCACTTTATTAGGATGTCTTTATTTTTATGACTTTTCCACCAAATGCATTGCTTTCTTTGGTTGGCCTAGGTTTTGGGGACATAGACTTGGCTATTATGTCCACAATTGCTCTTGACAACAGGCAACAGAGGATGCAGGAGCCAGAGGCTTTGAAAGTTCTCTAACTTTCAGTTCCTGCTGGGGTTTTGAGTTGATGAACCTGTTTCATCTTAATAAGTTGCTGAAACTTCTCTTTCTCTTGAATCTTTGCTTGTGTCTCTGTTCCAAAACAGGCCAAAGAATATGCTCTAGAAACTGGCCGTTTCCCTGTTTTGAAGGTGAAAGATGGCTGGGTGTCCCCCTGAAAAAGAGACCTCTTAGATGTTTCTGTGGTTCCAAGCCCATGGAGAGCTGTGCCTTTGACTTGGCAAAGAAAGTCATTGTTTGAAAAGCTATTTCTAACCCAGCACAGCTGTTCACGGCTTAGGTTCAGCAAATACCATCATTTTTGCAGACTCAGTCCTAATACCCCCAGAGAAATTATGACAACCCAAGTGTGTGACTTTGATGAGTGAACAAAGAGTGACCACGTGTCCAGGGTCTCACAGAAGTCACCCATTGGACACTGGGTTATGTTCCCTCTTCTCTTAGCTGGACTAATGCAGGCTCTGAAATGCAAAAAATCCAAAGAGAGTCTGAAACCTTCTAGGTTCCTGCCCTGGTTTTTCACTAGTGAAATGAAGGAATTAGGTGGTAATAGTGATAATAATAATGATAACAAATACCACTACAGTAGTAACTCCCATTGATTTGGTCCTTCTTGTACGGCAGGTAATATGCTAGGGACTTTCGATAGCTGTTATGTCCAGGGAGGGCCTGGCTGGCTCAGTTGGTTAAGCTTCTGACTTTGCCTCAGGCCAGGAACTCATATTTCATGAGTCTGAGACCCGATTCTGCTGTCAGCACAGAGCCCGCTTCCGATCCTCTATCCTCTCTCTCTGCCCCTCCCCCTTCTCAAAAACAAGTAAACATTAAAAACAAAAACCTGTTATGTCCGACTGCAGATGACGGGAAAGAGATCACGTAGTTTGCAAAGAAGTTGATAGCTAAGAAATAAACATGGTCCTCCTAGTAGGAGGGTCCATCTTACCCTATGGTGCATGGATTAAAATACTGACGTAGAGACACGTGGTGTGGATACTGTAACTGCCTCGGCTCCTCCTAGCTTACGGATCCTTGTTAAGGTTCTCTAACGTCTTGTCCTTAATTCTGCTAAAACAGCAGCCACCTCCCCAGCCTGTTCTGCCTGCGTAATGACAGAACTTTCCCTGTAGCCCTTCTTCTGTGCCTCTGGAATATCCATGCTGCCGCCCACATACCGGCTGCTGCTTGCTCCTCCTGTCTTGCTCCTCTCTTCTGGCCACTTGATCAGCCAAGTGATGCGACCATAACATCCCATGACCTGCCAAAGGTCCTGTGACCTCTGGTAGACTTTGGGCCATCTACCCTCCTTTCTCCAGGTGGTTCTAGGGCCCTTGGTGTTTTCTGTGACCCTCCAGGCCTCTCTACAGCAGAAAGGGAAGGACTCCACCTTCAGCACCCTGCTCCTTTATGCATTTCATTTTGCATGTTTGTGGTGGGGTAGGGAGATGAAGACCACTGGCAGCCTCGCCTGGGCTGTGCTGGGGCTCTGGTTCCCTTTCTCTATACCATCCTCCCATCCAGGGCATGGAAGTACCCTGGGCTGCATCAGAGTGGTTCCCTTGGTGGGTGTTATGCTCAGCTCAGTGAACCAGGGCTCCTTCACCACTTAAAGGAAGGTCCCAGACCTTCCCCATAATTGGTGTGCATGTCTGTATGTGAATCCATAGGCTTATAGGTCCCTGGAAATCAGTAAATGTGGCTAGAGGGAGGGAGCTGGTATTTCCTAACAAATACCGAGTGTCCAGGTCTCAGGACAGCAAGTCAGGGAGGTGTGTGTTCAGGCTGGATAAGATTTTAAGCTATCCATCTTGATTTCATCCATTTTCTTCCTTTTCTTTCTTTGCATTCAAGCAGATAATAGCTGACTCTGTGATCCTGCCTCATGAGAGGTTTGTGGCAGGGCATCAGGCAAAGACCTGCCCTCCAAGGTTAGAAAACAAAAGCCTAAGCCCTTAACAGATAAGAATCCAATCAAAAAGAACACACACGCACACACACACACACGCACGCACGCACGCACGCACAAGTGACGGGATTTTCAAGCCCTCCTTTGTCTGGGAGTGATGTGGACATGGTGCAAAGGCAACCTAGCAGAGATGCTTAAAAGTGAGCGCAGGAGTGGGGAGGGAGAGTGGTTGGGCCTGAGGGGGCCCTACAGGCTGGGCCAAGACAGGCTGGGTTGGAGATCAGTTGTACAGACAGGGAAGTGAGGACCAGGTAGGCCCCACCCCACAGGCCTTGGCTCTGCCTGAGCTCCAGAAACACTGGCATAAATAGCCACAGGGAGGGGACCCCAGGGAGGACGGAGGTTATGCGTTCTTTTTTGTTTTTGTTCTGTTAGCAGGAGAAATGAGACCTTGGCATTAGAAAATAAGTTAGTCTAGAAAAAGAAGGCAGTTATTCCTAAACTTTGAGCTTCTGGACTGGGATCCCTGCCAACTCCCCAACCACTGCCACCTTTGGGTTTCTCTCGGAGGGAAAAGGCTGAGTTGGTGCTCTGGCCGTGCATTTGGCAACACTCAGACCTTCGGTCCTGTACCCCAGAAGAGGCAGCCTTGACCACAACTGCCTTCGTATTGTGCTTTCTTTTCCATTCCAGTAGTCATTCAGCGAAATGGTTTTAAATGGAAAGCATTCAGTAAACTGTGCTGAGTTTTTCCAGGACCTGAGACTTCAGCAGGACGTCACAAAATCATCTGCAGAGAAGCTGAGTGCTTGTAAGGTCAAAAAACCAGAGTCCTCAAAGCAAAGTTCTAATCATACAGAGCAGAGCACGGTATTTTCTGCCTTGTAATTGTGATGAATGGTATGCCTTTGTTTTTAAACAACACCTAATTTTTAAAATGACTCTTCTGAGAAGCCTAGCATTTTTTCCCCCAGAATATGTCCACTGTGTATATTAAACTGACTAAACATTCAGAAGAAGGAGCACAAATCAGACCCTGGAGAGTCTATTGCTTAGTGAAAGCGGGAGGGAGAAGGGGGTGTTACCAATACTGAAAATACACTAAAATTCTGATTAAAATACCAGATCCATTCCCATGCAAGTCTCTCAGGAACACTCAAATTGTTGAAAATAAAATGGAAAAAAGCGATTACCCGCTGGCATCAACATCTAATTGTTTAATGAACATTACATGGCCTGGATCCTATTACTAATGTTTCTCTTCTTCAACATATGTCCACTGATGAAGGAAAGTTCTTTTTTGGTTGCAAAGTGGCCTTCAGAATTTGGACGCTCTGACAGATGACAAACAGGCAACATCTTTTTCTTCTTGCTCACAAGTAAATTTCTGGCACTTTTTGACAGGTCATAAACACACATGAAATGCTAAACTTAGTGAGTTGCTAGATGCTTTTCTTAAAGTTGAAAAACATTTTTTAAAATAAATTTTCCTTATGTCTCCTTTTTTCCACATTCTCAACTCTGACATTCAAGTGCACTTCTCGAACCGATGCGTAATAACATTTGAAGACCAAATTCAGAAAACCTTCATGAATCCAGACTCCACTCTTAGAGAATTTCTAAGGTTTTAGGCTAGGGGGCTACAAAGAAGCTTATCTTAGCATTCTTAAGGACAAACAGATGAACACTGTAAATAAGATAGTTAGAAATAATGTTTACTTCATTGAGAGAAATGCTCCTATGTTAGATATCCCAGGAAATTAGTGACTTTGAAGTTCTTGTTTTGGTCTTTTTGTTAAAGCAGGGACAGTCCTTACACCCTTCTGGAAAGGGTCTTATCCATTGGCTTCCCTGACATCACTCTTCCTTGGGTTCCCAAATGGCTGTTAGGACACATCTTCTCAAATCCTTTTTGTTGGCTTTTCTTCCTTACCACCTACTTAAATAGTAGAGTTACTTAGGATTCCATCCATGGACCTCTTCTCTTCTCACGTTCCACAAACTCACTGGGTAATATCAACCCCAAAAGCTTACCTTAATTCTAGGGAGAGGAGGCTTACATTTGTGTCTTCAGCCCTGACCTCTTCCTTGGGCTCCCTCATGTACCTCCTGTCTCGAAGGTGACCTCACAATCTACTGCTGCCTGAGCCTTAAACCTGCGCATGTCCTTCCTTCCTTAATCCCTCACTCATCATGATCCTAAATATCAATTTCATCATCCATTCTGTTCTTCCTACAGTTGCCACCTTATCCCTGCCCTTATCATTTCCTGTCTGGCTTTCTCTAACAATCTAGTAACTAGTCCTTCTGCTTCCAGTATGTTCTCCCCACTGAGACCCCTGGGACCTCTTTAGAGTACAAATCTGAACACATCATCCCTCTGTTAAAACCCCATGTTCAGGCCTCTCACTGCCCTCAGGATAAAGTTTAATCTCTGAAAGCTGACAAGGGCCTTCGTGATGGAGATTACAGTCACCTCTCAGCGTAATGTCTCCTACCCATGCACACAGATGGAATGTACTACACCCATTTTCTGTTCTTAGAAACCCATGCTTAGAACACCCTTTCCCCTCACCCCTACTCTCTCCTCAGTCTATTAAGCTTTCTTTTGGCCAAGATATCACTTCTGCTAGGAAGCTTTCCCTGCCTTCCCATGACTGCATAGGTACCTCTCCTATGAGCTCCTACATATTCCTTGGTAATTCCCATGTCATAGCACTTAATATGCTGAATTGCAGTAGCAGGTTTACTCATCGGTTCTCTCCAGTGAATTATTAACGCCTTCAAGGAGAGATGTGTCTTGTTCATTATATCCCCAACCATCAGTTCATTCTAGACATTCAATACCTATTTGAAGGATGAATGAATGTAGTTCTAACTCAAAGATCTGTTTCTCAGTTTCCTGGTTCTACATTCTGAAGAGGGAGTCTTGGGTCAGTTTCTCATCCAATGAGCTGAGTTAGGGATATGAGGCTAGGAATGGAATCTCTTAGAAAGGAGTACAGGGGTGGAAGCAATGGGTAGCATGTTTACTAGAATTATACAATGTCCTTCACTGAAACAATAAAACTGCATTTTATTTAAAAAACCATACACTATATATTTTTCACTAATTCATATGGCCTCCTCCTTTTAGCTCATTATTAAGAAGTGTAACTGTACTTTCATTAGAACACATAAAATAAACATCACTTCTTACTCGATGTTAGTCACTTATCCATCCATCCATCCATCCATCCATCCATCCATCCATCCATCATCCATCCATCATCCATATACTAGGAACTGCCTACTAAAGGCCAGACTCTGTGCTAAGTACAGGGTAGACAGTGGAAGATAAAACAAATCTTTGTTTTCACGGTACTTACTTTAAAAAACAGACACAAATGTGAATTTCAACTCTGAAATTTATGATAATAGAAAAGAATAGGGTGATTTGAGAAGGTATTATTGGGATGATGAGATTCAGGAATGGAGGTCAAAGAAGGCTTCTTAGGAAATGCATATTTAATCTAAGACCTGCTTCTTGGGGGAGGATGATGGGTTGGCCAGCTGCGGCAGAGTAGATGAGTAGAACTGGAGATCTCCCAGGAATTATTATGACAGTCTTGGCCAAAGTTGGTGGTCGCAACTGTGATGGAAAGAGGTAGATGGATTCAGGACATTTTTGGACGTGGAACTAATTGCACTTCTGATAAGTTGGATGTAGGGTTGAATCAGAGGAAGGTGCCAAGAGTAACAGTTGGTGTATAGGTTAAGCACATGGACTCCTAAGACAGATCGTCTAAGCTTGAATCCCAGTTCCACCATTAGTAAACTGTGGGACCTTGAGCAAATTACTTCACCTTTCTGTGGCTTGGTTTCCTCATCTATAAAGTGGATGATAATAATAGTAGTTACCTAACATATTTGTTAAAAGGACTGAACAGGTTATTATATATAAACACTTGAGACAATGCCTGGCATATTAGTAGGTTTTCTCACTAACTAAAAAGAGGTAAATTTCCAGATCCCTGACTTCAGCAATGGAGTAATTTAGGTGACATTTAATTGACGTGGGGAAAACTAGCAGAGGAAGAGATTTTGGTACATTGAAGATCAGAGTTTGGCTTTAGATAAAATGTTGAGATTGCTGAAGACCCTTTGGTCATCTTTGGATAGAAATCTGATCTCAGAAGAGGTATTTAAAGACCATGGAATGGAAAAGACAAACAAGGGAGAGCATGTAAAGTGGGTGTGTAAAGTGACTAAACTGTAAAAACAGGGCCAAGGCCTGAGCCATGAGAGTTCTCAAAGTCAAGTAGAAAAGAAACCAACAAATGATTTATGTTCACCGTTGCAGCATTGTTACACACCTGTGTTAGACTAGCGGAAATAGAAACATCTAGTATAATTTGAATATAATGAATACTGAAATGAAGGACTTCCCTTCCATTTCTATTTTAATGGAGCTTGAAGATTTAATTCTCTGTTTAGTCTTGTTCAGTTGGTTTTGTGCCTTCTTCTCTTACTCATTGGAGCCTCCTCATCCAAAGACTTAAAGTATGGAGATGAGATAAATTTGGAGATTTTAGTGGTTTTGGTCACTGGATCTTCAATTGTGAGGACAGAAAGTGGGGCATAGTTGAACTTAAACCAGGTGATCAAATGTCTTATAAGCTACATTAAGAAGCTTTGTTAAATAGCTAAAACATGGAAAGAGCCTAAGTCAACAGATGAATGGATCAAGAAGATGTGGTTTATCTATACGAAGGAATACTACATGACAATGAGAAACGATGAAATCTGGCCATGTGTAGCAACATGGATGGACCTTGAGGGTGTTACGCTGAGCGAAATAAGTCAGGCAGAGAAGGACAAATATCATATGTTTGCACGTATAGGAGGATTAGGAGGAACTTGACGGAGGAACAAGGGGGAGAAGAAGGGCGGAAATGGTGGGGGAAAGGGAGAGAGGCAAACCATGAGAGACTCTTGAATGCTGACAAAAACTGAGGACTGATGGATGTGGGGGGGAGGGAGGGATGGGCATGGAGGAGGGCACTTGTGGGGATGAGCACTGAGTGTTATGTGGAAACTAATTTGACAATAAACTATTGGTAAAAAAAAAAAAAAAGAATAAAGCCTTTTTCCACCTAAAAAATAAATAAAATAAAATTTATTTATTTATTCTTTTTAAAAAAAAAGCTTTGTTAAGAAGGTATTAAGCAAGAATGAGGCATGATCATTTTGCATTTTAGAAAGAACACTCTTGAACAATATGGAGAATGGTTTGGTATGGAGTATGGAGCAAACCTAGAAGCAGAAACACCAGTGATGTATGTGTGGCAGTGACCCACTACTGAAAAGGCCATGGGAGAGCAGAACCACTCAGACTGGAGTGATAACAGTAGTGAGGAACAGAGGAGAGTAGGAGACTGACAAGATAGAACGGGTGAGAGAGAAAACGACACCCAGGCTTCTGGGTTGTTTTCAAACTAGTCTGTGCCTTTAAAACATTACATTTTTCCTAATACGTACTTATGCTTCTCACAGCATTCTCATTGCTTTCTATAGTGGTAACCCTTTAATTTTCAAATATGTTCTCATCCTGCACCCTGATGAATGCACACAGTCATTAAGTAGCTCAAATGGAAAATAAAGATGCAGATTTACTTCATTTGGGCTCAGTTTTCTGGGCCCCAGGCCTCGGCAGAGGAAACAAATTCTATTACCTACACCACAGAAGCTGAAATCCTCCAAACAAAATACCCCTACGACTGACTTGGTCTCCTTATCACCTGGCTTAACTAAGTATAAAGTATTAATATGCTAGACCGTATTTTCAAAGGAAAATAATTTAGCTCATCATTGTGAAAAAGAGGCCATGTTTCAAATGGCAATATTTTTGTAATAAATCAGAAGTCCCTTGACAAACTCTGTAAACCCCATTTGGATCTGTTAATGGGGAAGATTTCTTAATGACCTAGCGCAACACTGCCGGCTGCATGCTGACTTGATTTGCAGCTATACATAAATATACATAAATAAATAGGTGGCTGCCTCCTTGATGGGAGCTCAAGGACGCAGGGGAAGGCATTATTACCTCTAGATATCTTTCCCAGCCCTGTCATGCTATTTACAGGTATCACAGTTATCATTTGCTTCTTCTAATCCCACTTCCTTTCCTCCTGGTCTGTCTTGAACCTACCCCTAACAACCACTCCATCCAAACTGCTCCTCAGGATCACCAATGACTCCCATTTTGCTAACTACAATGGTCAAGTCTCAGTCCCCCTCAGTCTTACGGGACCCATCAGCCACATTCACTGCAGTCAATGACTCCCTCTTCCTTGGCACACATTTTTCATGTGGCTTCAAGGATGCCACATTCTTTTGATTTTCCTCCTTGCTACTTCTTGCTATTGCTCTCCATTGTCCCATAGCATTCAGAATGTCCCTGAGTTCTGTTCTTAGTCCTTTTCTCTGACTTAAATCCTTAATGCTTTCAGTCATATGGTTTTAAATAGCATCTTTATGACTCTTCAATTTGTATCTCCTGAACTCCAAACTTATATCCACCCAAGTGCTTACTCAGCATCTCCACTTGGATGTTTAATAGATATCACAAACTCAACATGTCAAAAATGGAACTACCAAAAAAGCTGTTCTACTCATATCCTTCCCTCAAAAACTGTTCTACTCACATCCTTCCCTTCGCAGTTGATGGCAACCCAGTCCATCCAGTGCTCACAGCCAAAAATCTTAAAGTTGCCCTTGACTTCTTTCTCTTATAACCCACATCTAAACAGCCACAAGATCTTGTTGGTAGTACCCACAGATTACATTCAAAATCCAGTCTCTTCTTAACTACTTCTACCGTTACCATCCTAATCCATCTGAGCTGCCACCATCTCTTGGCTAGGTTACTATAACACACGCCCAACTTGTCTTCCTGCTTATACACTTGTCCATTCTCAGTACCATAGCTCAAGTAATCCTTTTGAAAAATAATCAGTGACATGACTTCTTTACTCAGAACCTTGAAATGGCTCAGAGTAAAAGCGAAATACTTACAAATGCCTACAAGCTCCCACCCCTTAGCTCACTGAGTTCATCTCTTTCTGCCTTGCTCACTCTGCTCCAGAGACCCTGGCCTCTTTGTTGTTTCTCAGACATGCCAGATGAGCCCTAACTTAAGACTGTTGCATCACCTATACCCTAGGCCTAAAATGCTCTTTGTCAGATATCCAGAAAGCTAACCCAACACTTCTTTCAAGTCTTTATTTAGACGTCCTCTTCTCAATGAAGCCTACCCTGACATATTTAATACTGTCATGTGTCCCCAACCCTAGCACTCCCAGCCCCTTGTTCTGCTTTCCTTTTTCCATAGCATTTATCATTTTGTACTATATTATGTAACCTCCTTATTCATTAGATTCATTATTAATTGTCTCCCCTGCTAGAATGTAACACAAGGGCAGGGTTTTGTTTGCTGATATATCATGAGTACCAAGAACAGTGGCTGGAACGTAGGAGGCATGCAGTAAATACTTGCTGAATGAATGAATATATCTTTGACACCTTTCCTTTCCAACTCACACCTTCAATATATACTTTGCACCTGTGTTCTGGTCTTGCCCTCAGGATGGGGAATGAATACATTGAACATTGCTGCTTAGGGTTTGTCCTCCCTACAATATTTTGGTTCTCTTCCTCCTCATCTCCATGGGATCCCCACTGTGACCCTTGTAAATGAGAGAGAGAGAGAGAGAGAGAGAGAGAAAGAGAAGTAGTGACTCCATTAAAAGAAAGTTGGAGGTTCCTAAATTAGGCCAATATCACTAATAAATCTGATTTCATTTATTGACATCTAGAGGAAGCACAAATGATTGCTAGGCCTTTATAGCAAGAGAGAAGGATAAGAGTTAGTAGAACACCCAAGCAAAGGGCTGTGATGGGAACTGTATGTTACTAGGGCTGAACATAAGGACACTGGAAGAGAGGAGAGGGGCATGGCTGGTAGGAACAGACTACTTCATGGGTAACCGCTATGAGACAGGCATCTTATTTTTGCTTAAGCTGGACTCCTGTGCTAACTCACCAAAGGTTCCGTGGTGCCCCTATCATGCTGCTGGCAACTAGGATAGCCTGCAGAAAACTGAGCCAACGATTCTCAGAAATATCCAGTGAATAAGAAATGCCCAGGTAGGAATGTAAATGACCTTTCCTACTAGAGCTTTCCTGGAGTTCCAGGCGACTTTCCCAATGCTCTCTGATAACCTGTAACACTCTAACAACCATTAGGATCAACAGAGGGAGGCTGAGCTTTTGTTTAAGTACTGAGATTTTGTGCCTAAGTAATCCTCAAAAGCTCTATTTCTTACACAGTACTGAATTGTTTAACCTTGGTCAAAAAGAAATCACAGTCGTGTTTTCATTTCTTTGGTAAATACCCAGTAGTGGAATTACTGCATCATATAGTAATTCTGTTTTTAATTTTTTGAGCAACCTGCAGAGTGTTTTCTGCAGTGGCTGTACCAATTTATATTTCCAAAGAAAACAAAAACACTAATTTGAAAAGATATATTCCCTCCCCAATGTTTATTGCAGCATTATTTACAATAGCCAGATTATGGCTATTGGAAGCAACCCAAGTGTCCATCCATAAATGAATGGATAAAAAAGATTTATATATGAATATAACAAAATATCATTCAGCCATTAAAAAAAATAAGATCTTGCCATTTGCAACACGGATAGACCTTAGAGGGTATAATGCTAAGTGAACTAAGTCAGCCAGAGTAAGACAAGTACCATATGATTTCATTCATGTGGAATTTAAGACACAAAACAAATGAACAAACAAAGAAAAAGAGAGACGACCCAAAAAAACAGACTCATAAATCCAGAGAACAGCTGGTGATGGCTAGAGGGGAGGTGGTGGGGTGGCGGGGTGGGGGCGGAAGGATGGGTGAAATAGATAAAGGGGATTAAGAGTACACTTATATTTATCATGATGAGCATGAGTAACAAGATCAGTGAATAATGTATAGAATAGGGAGGGAGGAAGGAAGAATGGGAGGAAGGGAGGAATCAACCAGAAAGTACCAAATCATAGTTTGAGGCACATAGTAGGCATTCAACAACCACTGGTTCCTGCTTCCTACCTCTCCTGTTCTCTAGTACCTCCCCCCCCCCCCCCCCGCAACCTCCTCTGAGATGACTCTTTTCTATGTTTGTCTCCTTCATGGCATATCTGCATTTCTTCATATTTGGCCCCACATGTCATATTGGCTTGCATTTCTGCAGCCTGAGTCACTTGATTTCCTGTCCATGTTCCCAACCTTTCCAGCTCCTCTTGTATCATTTCTCTGTCATTCCTGCTGTTTACAATACCTCTCGATTTAAAGCCATCTGCAAATCTCATTAACAAACCACTGACTCCCTCTCCCCCACAGTCACAGGACATGTTGAATAAAACAAGACCTACGACCAATCTTCTTCCTTCCATCTGAGGCACCACCACTCCGGGTCACTGTAATTCATAAACATTTTAAAAAATGATTACATTATTATTATATGTTACTCCCAGTCTAGGAAAATCGAACATGTGAAAATTAAGATTAATCATATTTTAATTCATTGATGATTCATTTACTTCATAAAAAAAGTTAATTATTAATTCCTTTAGTCACCTGTCCTAGCATACTTAAAATACTCTTGCTTACAAAAAAAAAATCTAGTTTACAAGCCTACTTAGATGAGTATAGGAATTTAGTGTCCTTCAGTCATTTCAGACTGTAAGAAGCTGTTTCTTGGTAGAGTTTTAAGAATAAAATTTAAATTCTTCCATTTTAATAGCAAGCTTCTGAGGAAGCCACCAGTTTTCTCACTGCTGATTCACTGGATCTTGGCTTCAGCTTTTCTCACTCCTTTTCCTGCTATGCACAAAATGTTTTCAAATCCCATCTATTCTTCCTTCCTCAGAAACTTTTTGAGCTCCTTCCATGCTCCAAGCACCATGCTAAGATTCAATAAAGAAAAGAATCTCCACCCTCCAGGAGAGAACATGAAGGGAAATAATACTTTTGAGTGTCTGCCGTATTCTGGATGTGCAGTGTGCTATCCCATTCAGACCACATGGAAACCCCATCTTACAGCTAAGAAAACAGGGTTCAGAGAAGGGAAATCTTCTGCCTTTTATGCAGAGGATGACTAGACAACTTACAGAAGAAATACAAATGGACTGTAGACATATGGGGAAATACTCAACCTTATAAGCTATCAAAGAAACACATATTAAATAAATAGGGGCACCTGGGTGGCTCAGTCGGTTGGCCATCTGACTCTTGGTTTCAGTTCAGGTCATGATTTCATGGTTCAGGAGATTAAGCCCTGAACACTGGGTTGCACTTCCAGTGCAGAGCTTACTTGGGATCCTCTCTCCCTCTCTCTGCCCCTCCCCCACTCTTTCTCAAAAATAAAATAAAAATTAAAAAAAGGAAATTGTGCATAGCCTTTAAAATCATGTAGAATATGTAATGACCAGTAAGATATTCTAAATGCTAAATGAGAAAGTATATTACAGAATAGTATGTACTATGGGATTACAGTACACACAGGTATATGTGTATGTGTGTATATAGAAAATAAAAGACCAAAAAATCAGATACCAATATGTTAACAGAGGTTGTTCATAAGAGAGTTTTTTTGTGTGGCTTTTAAATTTTAATAATTAAAAAAAAACCCCAAAACCCACACATATAAAACGGTTCCTACTTTCAGATCCTCTCATTGCCCTGCACTGCAGTGAACAGAAGACAGACTAAGAATCAGGTCCCTGCTCACAATCACCAGTCGGTATATTGTGGTAAGCTGGGCTTTCTTACTCTGAAAAGTCTTTCTCCATTCCATGCATCTTCCTCCCCAGAGCCCCCATGACATCGTATCGAGAATTCCTTTCTCTTGGGTTTTTTTCCTCTTAATTTCTACATCTACTATATCCCTTCACCCCTTTTTCTAAACCTGTTGACCTCTATTAGCAGAAGCGACTGTGGGATTTGGATGTTATGTGTAAAACAAACTAAATCATGTTCACTAAATGAAAAAGGCTATTTTCCCCTCTCTTGGAGAAAACTGGGACACATATCAGAATAGGCACAAGCTGAGGGTCTTCAGATAAGTCAGTTTGCTTCATGCATTTAACATAAAACTGAAATCTGTTTGGTCTCACCTGCGATATTTGGATAGTGCCATACTTTCTTCTCTACCAGATTTCCTTTTTCAAAATGTGAATTCTTAAAAAGACCACCTTCCCTGAAGTAGGATCTGAGGAACCAATCCTTTATTGTATTTATAAATGTTAAATTTTTCTATTACTTTCATTTGCTTACAAAAAGTAGGATAAATATAATAGCTTCTGTCTCACTTGGCAAAGTACAACTTTTGGAGCCTCGAGTTGGCCGTGTTAGAAATTAGAAATGTCTTTGATGATGCACAGCTGTCTTTGTGTCTTCATCACAGATGTCCAGTGCATTCCAGAAGCCTGAGTAATATACCTGCAGAAATGGGCCATGGTTTCTCATTCTTTTTCTTGAAGCTCTTGTCAGATCAAGAAGGGACTAGTTTCCCCTTGCTCTACGATGAGGAACTTCACTACAAAATGCTTTTGAGTAAGACAAACCCTTCCATTCCTCCACAGCCATTTCCTTCTTGTTGTCATACGTGCTTGTCTCAAACATATTTTTCCACACTGAGTGATCTTACTGGAACCCCTTTATCTCAATGTTTCTCCTATGGAGAGTCACTTAGGCCAAGCTCCATTTTGGCAAGACTTAAAAGTTTTCTTATGGACAGCTGCTATTTAGTGACAAAGGAAAAGTAGAACACGGTTTATGTTGTAGCTACAGCCATTGAAGGACATGCTACTAAATAGTCATCCACAAGGTTTTTAGCACCCAAGACAATCCCAGACCAAAGTCAAGCCTCTGAGCTGAGCAATTAAGAATGAAAATATTTGAAGATCTTTGTTCCGTGATTCTCAGCTTTGTAACTCCAAATAGTTCTCTTTCCTCAAAAGAATTCCATTTTCCACAGTAGATACTCATCCTTCCTGCTTTCTTACAGAAAGCCCGTGATCATTAGTAATCACTTCAATTTACCAAGGAACCTTTCACCTAGAACCTAAACTTCATATGCAGTTAGGATTTGTGTTGTTTGGGGATAGAAGTATCAACAATGATGTAGCCAGCTTTTCATGTGAGAGAAATACTTATATAACTGACAGCTCTACTTGGAGGATTGATGTATTTTATTATATGTAAGTTATACTCAAATTAATTCTGCGAGTGCCTGGGGGGCTTAATCGGTTGAGTGTCTGACTCTTGATTTTGGCTCAGGTCATAATCTCAGAGTCTTGGGATCGAGTCCCATGTTGGGCTCTGTGCTAAGCGTGGAGCCTGCTTGAGATTCGCTCTCTCTCAATGCCTCTCCCTCTGCACCTCTCCCCCGGCCCATACTCTCTTTCTCTCTTTAAAAAAAAAAAAATTAATTCTACTAATAAAGGCACTCACACCCTTAGGGAAACTGCCCTTACTTGACCAAAGCTCTGAAAGAATTCTCAATACCCACATATCCTACCCCATTTATAAAAGGGGGTGGGGCAGCAAAAACAAAAACAAAAACATGAATATCTTCCCCCAGCACACGCTGACCCCAGTCCTTCACTAAAATGCATTTTTCTCTGTATTTGTCATCCATTCAATTACATGGAACATCACTGGGCTATCTAGGTAGGCAAAAGGAAAATTTTAAAGAAACTTATAGGGCCAAAGGGATGAACTGTAGCCCTGAAAAACTGTGTGAGCCCTCGGAGTCATTTGTATACCAGTGGCTAAGGAAGCAGTCCTCTAAGCTGCCTGAGTTCAGGGTAAAAAGAGCACAAACTACCTCAATGTATCCTAGAAAGAATGAACATTTAAAATCCCATCTAGCTCAGTCCCAGAACTGAATAACCATTATCAACCACTCAAAAATTCTTCCCAATGGAAATATTTGCCTGAAGGAATCGTTAACATTAAAATTAATAAACATTTAGGCAATTTGAGATTTTATTGTGAAAATAGCTATTTTGACATTATATCCAGTTCCTCACTGATCAGAATAAATTCTTTACAACATTGATCATCATTACCACTTCTGGGTATTTATACATAGTCTCTGAGTAAAATACATTCACACCAGGCATGACTAGAATATTTAAATTATGACCAACATTGCTTAAGATGTTTACTTTACAACAGAACTATAGTAATTTGTACAGTATGACAGATATTTAAAAATATTTACCAAAGAGAGGCTTCGTGGAACAAAACCAACATGTGTACACATAGATTTCTTATTTATCTTCTTTGCTGTCAATCTTCTACAAAGCTCAAGTTACACTGCAAACACCTCATATTTCCATTTCAAGATGAGTATGGAAAAATGGAAACATGTTATTGCCCATTATACAAACTAAAACATCGAATCAGAAAAATTTCTTATTTATCTTCTTTGCTGTCAATCTTCTACAAAGCTCAAGTTACACTGCAAACACCTCATATTTCCATTTCAAGATGAGTATGGAAAAATGGAAACATGTTATTGCCCATTATACAAACTAAAACATCGAATCAGAAAAGGAATAAAGCTCATCTTTGTACAATTAACATAAAAGCTTGAGTACAGCCTTCCTTCTCCAAGAAAGAGACACAAGCAGTGCAAGAGAAGTAGCCAAGAGTCCAAATGAGGGGCCAGCACACCCTTCTCGACAGTGCATGACTCGCTGACGAATGACGCAAACCCTGGCATTTTTCTTGATTTCCAACAACCTGGGGCACGTAAACTAAATGATTAAAAGGCATTTCTCTGAATGTGCATGAGGAAACCTGAAGAATCAGAACAAAGATCCAACTGCTTTTCACGTGGCTAGATGTTCACCATTACAGCACAACTCAAAACCAAAGTCCAGCTTTCTATCAAATATATAACCACAATATGGAGTTCCAAATATGCAACTGTACACATTTCAGAGAAAAACAGAGCATCCTTATGCTCTATTCAAGATCTGATTTTATACTTTGAAAGGAGATTAAAATTTGGTGCTCTGAAATTTGGAGGTCTAGTGATGTTTAAAGTTTTTAGGCTATAGATAGTGCTGAGGGGACACCTGGGAGGCTCAGTTGGTTAAGCATCCAACTTTGCCTCAGGTCACGATCTCACGGTTTGTGAGTTCGAGCCCTGCGTCAGGCTTTGGGCTGACAGCCTGGACCCTGGAGCCTGCTTTGGATTCTGTGTCTCCCTCTCTCTCTGCCCCTTCCCTGCTTGTGCTCTCTCTCTCAAAAACAAACATTTGAAATTTTTTTTTTATGCTGAGAATTTGCTGAAAACTGAAAACCCTCATCCTAGAAAATGCACACACATATATACAATCCTTGTTTGGAACATGTCTACAGTTCTAGAACAGGGCTTGAAAATAATAAATTTCTTTTGTGTTGTCTCTGACGCAACTGTAAACTTTCTACAACACCATGCATATGTGCATGTGTGCACATGTGTACATATATATGTATAATATCACCAACTTGTATGTGGCATTAGCGCTATCAATCCCATCACTTTTTTTGGCACTTTTCAAGCACAGCTAAAATGGTGTGGAAAATTGTTCTGGAATTCCAAGTTGGTTCCCTCTGTCTCACCAACACGTGGAACGACCAGGTCACACCTCCATGCAGAGGGACTGAGTGAGTGACCAGCGGCCTCACATGTGACTAAATAACCAAACTGTTTAAACCCAGGGCCACTCCTCTCTCAACTTCATGGTCCAAGGGAGTCCTGACCTGTCTTCCCATTTTCTCAGCACCCACTAGAGCAGCTCGTAACAACAGGTAACCTTTGCAATTTGCACAAACAATCAAAAACGCTCCAGGACAGCCTCTCCCTAAGTATACTTCTCAGCATAAAAATCCCACAAGACCTACTTTACACACACACACACACACACACCAAAAACCACATACAATAAATCAGGAAAATAGTGTATAAAATGCAGACCCTTGTTGGAGACTGACTACACAATAGCATTTCAAAGGTTCAGAAAGGCTATAGGAATTTAACGTTGTCTAACCCAGTGTTTCCCAAACTTATTTGACAACAGAACCCTCCGTGGACATAATAATGATATAATCTGGCCAAACACATCTACTTCTCCAAGAAACTAAAAGATGTTTTTTAAAAATCTTACAGCATAATTTCAAATGATTAATAATCAGGATACAAAAGACTTTTTTTCTATAAATTAAAAAAAAAATTTTAATGTTCTTTTTATTTCTGAGAGAGAAAGACAGCGTGAGCAGGGAAGGGGCAGAGAGAGACACACACACAGAATTTGAAGCAGGCTCCAGGCTCTGAGCTGTCAGCACAGAGCCCGCCAAGGGGCTCGAACCTACAAACTGTGGGATCACAACCTGAGCCAAAGTTGGACGTTCAACCGACTGAGCCCGCCCCCCCCCCCCCCCCCGCCGGATGCCCCTTCTGTAAATTTTTTAAAGAAATGACTTTGTTTTGCTACGAATGCTCTTCTATCATAACATTCCCCTTCCTATAACATTCCCCTTCCTATACATGTCTGGCTCGAAGTTACCTTTTCTTAGAATACCTCTTCACCTCAATCACAGTGGTTTTTAGTCTAGGGCTGGGAACCTGGGCCCTGAACAAACACTACATCCCAACGAGAGTTCTGGGCTAAAATATTTTGCAAACCCTTAAAACAAAACTTATCCTTCCTCTCAATGTAAATCAGCATTCTGAAGCTCCAATGACACTTCAATTAAACTTCTGAGGATAAAAGGATTAGAAACCTTTAGTTTATGTAATTAATAATGAATTTCTTAATCATCTATTTAAGAAATATGAAAATGCTGAAAAGCACATGTGTATTCCCCAGGGCTGAACAAGAAAAAAAGGCAAAAGATAATTCTTAATGCCAACAACATATACAAAAGGCGACAATCATAACCGAAATTATACTTAGTGGCTCTGCTCAGGATTTCAATTATATAAATAACCAAACCAAGATAAAGTCAATTACTAAATCCCTATGAGCTTAGAACAAAACACAGACTGCACTTTCTTCATTAAAGCCTGATCCTAGTGTTATCTTGTCACACTGTGCAATTAGAGATAACACAGCAAAACAAAGGACTACCGCATGAAGACACAGAACAACTTTTTTCAACGTATTTTTCCATAAAAGTAAACCCAGGTACCAGAGGAAGAAAATGATACTATTACAAATATACAAATCATTGCATATTTTATAGAGAAAAGGAGTTCTTCGTTTTAGGTTATTGTTTTTTCTTTTCTGGTAAGGCAAAACAGATCTGTAGATAACCATTCATTACAAACCTGAGTTGTTTCTTTCTTTAAAATTAAGAAGGAAATAAATTATATTTAATCTACATTATGTATTTGTCTGAAACTGAATACTAAATACTGTGCTTGGATCATTAACACTTTTGACAGCTTATGAAAAACTGTCAAAAAAATCTAATAGGCCTGATGAGTGTATATTCTTGCAAGAGGCTCTACAAAAACATACTGCTGACTTCAAATACCACTTTTATCACATGAAGGTACCTTAAAAAATTGGTTTTCTGAGATTCTGTCACTGTTACCCATCTCTGCCTCTTTTGATGTCTAGTGATTTTCTACTTTTGCAGCTTCTGAATACTCTAATGTAGCTGTTATTGAAGTAAGTTCCCTTATTCCTTCATGTTAATATATCTAGCAATACTAAATGAATAGAAATTACAAATGGAAATCAAAATGTTTGGATTTATTGTAAAAATCTTGAACTTTATAGTACCCCCCAAATAATGCAAACAGCCTAAGCTGGAATTTGTCACTGCCAATCCCTGTAGGGGAAAAAACCACTGTGAAGGAATGACAACCCTCATTGCCCTCTACAGGGTTAACTTTAGTGTTATAAGAAATGGTGGGTCTTATGGATGACTGATGACAATTTGTTGATGTGGGATCTTTATCTTATAGGAATTATCTGACCAATTTGCTAATACTGTACTAGCAACAAATATAAACACAAATATAGTCCCTTTTATCACATTCCACCATCACATCCAAAAGAAAAGTAGCTCACAGTATTCTGTTCAAGACCATAGACCATCTACCTCAGCAAACTCAAACTTTGTCCAAAGCATATCCTGCCAGGCTGATCACAAGTTCTCTGCCCAATCTGTAAAGCTGTTCCTTTCTAAGAGCTTCCTATATGTGTGGCTGATCTCTGGAGCAGTTTATACTCAGTTATAGCTTCCTAGCATCTTGTTGGCCGATCCCAAAAATGCTCGACAAAGTAGCCCAATATATACATTCTCACTTACCTAAATACAATTTGCATCTTAGGAAAGGTAGTCTGGAAACATCATAGGCTACCTGGTGCAAGGCTAAAGGCAATTCAAAGCAGGATGACCAAAAGGAAATAAATCATATTTACAGTTGTCTTTTCTATTCAAAAATGACAAATACTTGTCATTCTAAAATGATGTGTTTTCATTCAACATTCAACACATGCAACATTACAGTATGATTACTGGCTGAATTCTGTGTCGAAAGAACATGATCTCACATTCTTAAAAACATTTAAACACATTTTCTTACCATGGGCATTAGTAGTTTTACTGACAGAAAACTTTTACATAACCCACTATTACTTTGGACTGTGCCCATGGAGAAACTTGGGAGTTAAATTTACGATCCGACTTTAGAATCTGTTAGGGTTGTATAGCTCTAAAGAAAAAAAAAAACTTTATTTTTCCAAAAGCTAATTTTAACTGTCCTGTTTTACGTGTGTATGACAATTTTAGGCCACTTCAAATGCTTCTAAGAAGGTTTAACATAAATCATGATTGAAAATGACCAACCCTAACTACAGCATAAATAGAGGTCTGATTAATTTTTTAGCCACCCTTCTCCAATATACATCAATCCCAGAGGACAATAAAGTCCTATGGTCATGATTTTCAATATAAAATATTCATACACATTTTAGAATGCTGGGATCTAATGGAAAACTAATACAAAACACACAAACCTATTATATAAGTAATGTGAAACTCATTACTTTCCCTAAATGCATCCACACTTGATCTTAGCCAAAAGACCGAGAAGATTCCCTACATGCACCCAAACACATGAACGAGATTTTGAAGACTACCTTGTTTCTCACTGAATTAAAACTTTCAAGAAAAAATATTAACAGCGACTTAAAGACTCCTGTGGAAGACCTAATACAGAACAAACTGGGAGGACGCAGATCAAACACAGCTGAGCTCTCCGTTCAGCTCGAATTAGGGGCGTCTCTTGACTACAAAGCTCTTTTCTTAACACGGGAGTTTCCACAGGATGTGATAAGATTTGCTGAGCACCATAGTAATCTTGTAAGACACTAATCAAAAACATGATCCCATATTTTAAAAACCCCAGAAGTGGTTTTAGGACAGCAGGAGCACCTTAGCCACTAAAATAAGCAAGATTCTATTCTAAGTAAAATCACCTGCACATCAAATCCTGCAACAGTTCAGTAACCCATAAGTAGAAAACGTTCTTTAAAAACTACTGTTATTTCTGCATATTCCACGGGATCCTTCAACCGCAGGTAAACTGTATGGAAAATAATAAGTTGCCATAAAGCTTTTGACTACATGATAGGCTTCTTCTGAAAGAACACTGGTCTGAACCAAGCATGGTGAACTTGGACCAGGCACACAGTAGGTACTTCTATTACTCTGGCAGAGGAGGGTCTGACAACTGGGCAAATTTCAGTAAGACTTAACAGCCTGGAGTAATAACGATGACCAACATACTCAGTTCTCCTGAAATCAATCCAAGAAAGAGAATACTAGAGTTAAAAGTGTACTACAAATACACAGGTCTAAAGCTGCCACATCCACCCCATAAACTGAAAGCATCCTTGCTAACCTTATATTGTACACATAGCAAATACCAGAAGTGCAAATAGTCAGATGAATATTCTATGTGACCACCTTTGATATTTATATACATATACATATATATGGTATAATCCCCTAAAAGATTACACTTCTGAGGGCATAACTAAAAAGCACATTCCTCTTTGCTTTTTAAATAGACTTTTCTATTGAAGTAAATAGAATATTGGACTATTACATTTTTCCTAATGTCTAAAATCATCAAATTTCTAAACAGAAGAAAAAAGCCTCAAAGAGCCACATATTAGATATTCAAACTGTTCTAAGAAAACAAAATTAATAAAATAACTTGAATAAATAAGAGTGCACATTCAGAACAGAATTACAGCTTTTGGTCTGCAACATATGAAATAAAGGCAAAAATCTGCCAAGATTAAGGCAGGTTTTTGTTTGTTTGTTTGTTTTTAAATATACAGTTCAATGTATTTTCTTTGTTCCCCAAGTTGATTTAGCATTCACTTTGATGTTAGCTAAAGTGCACTGCCAGGCCAAAATACAAGCTTCCTAATTAAGAAAAAAATAGATGTCATAGACAGTTTCTTTTTGGAGTCTCCCTTATACCTACTAATGGCATTTTCTTTTTGCCTCCACACACTAGTGTAAGAGATTACTGCAACAATCATGACCTTGGACATGATGCATGCAAATGCAGCATGATGACTGTCAGGGTGACAGCCGTTGTAAGGAATTATTTTCTTCTTCTGCTGGAGTCAATTTGAGTGTTGGCAGTTTCCGAGGAGGAAGTTGGGGGCTTTGGCGAAGATTGTCATCCATCTGTGGGAAGTACAAAAAGTACATGTGACTAATGGCTATGGCACCACTTACGTGGACTGTGACCTCCTCATCCAAACTATAGCCTAGAAGAGTACAGAACCATATGGGGCCAGGACTGCTCAAGAAACCTTTTTTCTTACAAATAATCTCTCAGGAATTCTAAATGTCATACATCAAATACCAACTAACTCAGTACATGTATACAAGCAATATCGCTCATCCTTAAGGTCTTCACAGAATTACAGCAAGTCCTCAAAATGAATGTTCCACTGAACTCAACCATATCACAGGGTTTATGGGGTCTTCTAATAGAGTAAGTGGAAAAGCAATACTTCTGATACACTGAGCTCCACCATCTACTAATTATGTCCATGTACAATACCTCACCTGATCTTCCCAACACAATTGGGAAGGAAACATGGAAGACAATCATTCCCTATTTAACAAGATAGCAAAACAAAGCTCCGAAAGGTTAAGAAATTTGCATTAAGTTGCAAAGCTAGTATCGAAAGTTGAAATTACAACACAGGTCTTCTATTCCAACACTTATTCTTTCAACTACACCCTATTGCCTCAGTGAAAATGACCTGTACTCCTTTCAAAAAGACCAACTCTTTTATTAGGCTGCAACTTAGACCACAGGAAGCTAGGAAAAGAGACAGATAGGAGAAACTATTTAGACCTCATCCAGAGGTATTCCAAACACCAGCTCAGTTCTAAGTCTGCTCTAGGAAAAAAAAAATTACTATGGAGCATACTGAGAAAATGTCCAAGAGTTTCAGGATTGCCCTCAGAACGACACTGCATCCCTGTAAACACCAGGAGAGGAATTATTTACAACTGAGAAAGGCCAGTGGGAAGGCATACTGGTGCAACCACTCCTGAAACAGCATGTAGGTTTCTCAAAAAACTGAAAATAGAACTACCCTATGACCCAGCAATTGCCCTGCTAGGTATTTATCCAAAGGATAACAAGAGTGCTGTTTCGAAGGGGCACATGTACCCCAATGTTTATAGCAGCGCTATCAACAAGCCAAATTATGAAAAGGTCCCAAATATCCATCAACTGATAAAATGCTACATATATCTATATATGTGCTACATATATACAATGGAATACTACTCAGCAATCAAAAAGAATGAAATCTTGACATTTCCCGCAACGTGGATGGAACTAGAGTGTATTATGCTAAGCGAAGTAAGTCAGAGAAAGACAAATATGATTTCACTCATGTGTGTAATTTAAGAGACAAAGAAAATAAACATAAGGGAAGAGAAGCAAAAATAATACATATAATCATATATATTATTTATATATAAAAATTTGTACATTTATATATAAATAAAACATGTATGTGTATATATGTACGTGTGTGTGTGTGTGTCTGTGTGTGTGTATATGGCAAGAACAGAGTCATACCTTACAAAGTTACCTTTTATCCAGAGCACCCCACGAACCAAGTCCAGGGTTCAGAGCCAGGTGCTGAGCTCTCTATCAGCTCAACTTCAGAAAAGACTTGAAAGCAGCTTCCACCAAAGATCCCAAACCAACAGCAAACAGCATACCGTTAACCACTTGATAAACAGGCTTTTCTACAGTTTTTAGTATGTGCAGAGCAAAACCCTCCCTTATCTCTACCAGATGCTCTTATAAAGCACAGAGGAAATGTCTCAGCAGAGATACAGGCAGCTTACAGGAAAGGAAAGAGTATAAAAATTAAATTTTAATTTTCCAATGGAAAAAAGTATTCCTAGTGCACTACTTCAATTAATTGGGTTTTGTTGTTGTTGTTTTATAAGAACTAAGTTCCCCAAACATTACTTTTTTTTTAAGCTCTAGATTTTCTGTGCAAATGGTGAACAGTAGTAGCCAATAGGATTTGTTGCTCTTATGTCTTGTAGCCAACACTGAACATACTGAACAGCAGATAGGAAACAGGGGTGGGAAGGAGAATGCGATTTAAAGTTAGAAATCTTTCATATACTGATGATGACCCAAGATGGAGGCATACAAAGCGGTGACAGGGCCTCTTGGGTTCACCTTCTGCATATGTAGGTATTTCACGGTTCCTTTTACCTATCTGTCATGATAGGAATCTGCCACATACAGAGAAATGAAAACTGTACTGGATAGCCTTCATCCAGCAGTTAAGTGCCTCAAACAATCTGAGTAATCTTCCCATTATCCACCCCTAATACTCAATATCTCTCCTCTCACGGGATTTACTGGGTTGGGCTAATAAGACAAATTTGGCATTCAGTGAGCCCACCTAAACTTTAATACTGGTCTTGTACAATTTTACTGCTTAGTCCTACTCACTTCTCAAGTGCTAACAACACATGAAATACTATAAAAAGAAACAGAAATCTCATTCTAGAGAGTGACAGAGGTTTCTAGCTACTAGTACTACTAGTACCGGATACATAATTTCATTCATTTGCAGCTGACTAACTGTAAAGCCTGTGACAGAATCCAATTTCCAGGGTTCAAATTCCCTCTGTGCCTCTCACCAGCTGAATGACCTTGGGCAGGTGACATACCCTACTCTGAAAGCTTCAGTATCCTTATCTGTAAGACAGGACTGATGGATTAGCTGCATACACAGCTGCTGTGAGGATTCAATGAGATAACTCAAAAGCTCATACAACACAGTGCCTGTTATTCAGACCTCAAAAACTGCTAGCTAGTATTATTAGGCCACATTACCTCATTAGTTAGTGAAAGAATGAAGTATCATTTACTGGTATAAGAAAAAAAGCAAGTTGATCAGACTCTTGGGGGGAAAATGCATTAACTCTCTTGTATTTTTCCAATTAGAATCACCCTTGAAACTCCCCTTACTGGCCCGCTCTCTCTCTACCCACTTCCTCAGTATCTCTCTCTCACCAAATGAACACCACCAAAGTGGCAAAATACTCTGATGAAAAACGGGGCAACATTTAGACAAGAGGATAGAAGGCGAAAAACAGAATAGTTTATGTAGAAGATTCACAAGAAAGGACGAGCACAGGTGCTTATGATCTCAAGAAGTGTTAACCTTGAGAGACAGAAACAGACAAGCAAGAAGTGTGTTTGTTTGTTTTTAAGCCAGGCTTTTGGCTCTCCTAACTTGAAAAATACTAATTATGTGGTAAAAGTAAACCCAACACCACTATCAAAGTAATCGAGCCACTATTGGCTTCGAAACGCTATATTATATATGACTGTAGTAAATGTGTATTTGAGCAGCTTTATGAAAAAATACTCTTTAAAAAAATAAGAGGGTAAAATCAATGCATATTAACTATCTACAATTAAAGTTGTAATATTAATTTCAGAAAGGAAAATACTAAACTATTATAAAATAATGAATGAAGTAAACTTGACCTTTTCAATCAAGTTGGATTCCTTATTTACAAGTTGTGTGAGTTTCTGCAGATTTGCGTCTACTGTTTCTTGTCCAGCAGGAGAGGTGCCTAAGAAGCCAGGACAGAAATCAGAAAGACAGAAAATTCTGAAAGTCTTTAAAGCTGTTTAGACTGAAAAGAATTTTGAGTCAATCCACCCTCCCAAGTACACCGCCCTCCAAAAATAAATAAAATCAAGCAAAGAGAAAAGCCATTATGGGTTCAAAGGCAAAGTTAAGAAGGATAGTAATGCTCCAAAACCAAACCCTAAACAAAAAGACTAAATTTGTCCATGAAGTAGACAGCCAAGTGTTATGCAACTAGCCAAAGTGATTAGTAAAAGAGCACAACAGTCCTCATTTCTTTCTCAAATTTGAGTTGTACCTTCTCCCCACCCATATCAAATAGCCCTTCAGTCACAGCTATCTGGACAGCTTTCTAAGGCAGGGACTCCCAAACAGCTACCAACCAGGCATCCAAAGTATTTGGAGGAACTTAAGAAATACAGATTCCTGGGCTCTACCCCTTTGGGATTCTAATGCAGTATCTCTGGCTTAGGACTCAAGAGTGCATTGGTCCTCCTGCCAGGTTTGGTAATCACTGCTCCAAAGTAACAAGGCTGAAAGTTATTTAGTTTCATGACTCACTCCTCTCTAAAAAACACATACGCCACCATGAAAAATAAACTGTCCCTAAGCCAGCTACCCCTGTAACTGCTCTTTCTTAAAAGGACAATTTCTGCCAACTCTCCCAATACAAATTTAGTGTCCCAATCACTTACACACATGGCCCACATGCCCAAGGTAGCATATCCTAAGTGACAGGTGCCCTCTATTTACAATACCTCCAGTCTGATGCAATCAGTTTTCAAGTAGTGGAATCATGGGAGTGTACCTCACCCAAATCAATCTGCTGCTGATTTCTGTTCACGCAGGAAAATGCTAGAAGCAACATTTAAAATAATTGCCCATTTGCATTAGGATAGATGCTATCTTTCAGCAGGGACTCAATAAATACCTGTAGTTAACTTCTGGAAGACAATGATCCACTTCAAAGGGGCAATATTTAAAGAAGAATGAGAGGCAAGAAATGTATAAAATCTTGAAGAACAGACAAAAGGAAAATATCTATTTCTCTAAAGTAGAACTAACACATGGGAATAAAGTTGGAAAAATAAAACTTTTTCAAGTGCTGTAACTCAGCACTTAAAAGACAATATACAAACTGCTTTAATAAGTCATGAATTTTGCTTATCTGTCCTTAGGAGAATATGCAAATACCTATGCAAACGCAGATTAGCTGAAGAGAAGCCAGCTTACCTTCAAGACTAAGCCTGAAATAACAATTTAGGATGTCATCACAAAAGCGGCACAGGTTGGAGAGCTGTTTCAAATGTTCTTGTAACTGAACTTTAGGAAAGCGTACTTTATAAAGAGGTGCAAGAAAACCAAATACATAGGCATCCAAGGTAGACGGCCTAAAAATAAATTAAGGATTTTTAAAAAACACATAGAAAAATATTAACTTGGGATTATGTTAAAAATATTTTTTCGCAAATACATTTGCCAATTCTGAAGTATACAATAGTCTTTTAGAAGGTTTATGACACGTTAGCATATAAAAATGATGTAATGTGGGGTTTTTTTTCAATTTTTTAAATATTCTAACATTTATTTTACTTAGAAGAAAATTAAGTCATCAATTAAAGATTCATCTTTACTCACAGCTTTATATAAAGATAGGAGACAGGGTGGGGATAGTCTTAGATATTTTAAATTCAGGGTGATGGGCATGGAGGAGGGCACTTTTTGGGATGAGCACTGGGTGTTATATGGAAACCAACTTGACAATAAACTATAAACAAATAAATATTTTTAAAAATTCACATATACAGCATGCTAAGTCAATGTTTGATTACTATGGATAGAGACAAGTTTACTACAGTAATCCATTAAATCTTTTGTTTAATGTAAAAACTCATAAAGGGGGAGGGGCAAGAGGACTTGCTCTAAACAACTGCTCATGCACTATATGCATTCAACACACCAAAACAGTTTCAAAAGGAATGTACTCACGTATCTCCAAAGAAAAACTGAGATGTTCCCAATCTGTGTGACAGCAGATTTAGGCACTCCCTGGCATCTCTGTATATCTAATAAGGATGAAATTACAACTTAAAGGTAGAAAAGATGCTCTAGAAGTCCTTCTAAGCAGGCATCTAGGATGTTCATCTCTGCTGTCTCTCTTGTCCCTCCTCTGGAGGGACCTTGCTATTGAAAGTCATCCCAACCATACCTGAGCTTCCACTTCTTGGAGGTGGTAGAGGGGAGGCTGTCCTCTAGTCAGGAGAATTCTATTCAGTGCTCCCTTAGACATCCTTCCAGGCAGGATCAAACTCAAGGGAAAAGGAATTCGTGAAGCAAACCATGGCTTTGTCACAGTAAAGTAATTGTCACTCTCAACCCAGAATGTGTGAAGCTACAAAACAAAACAAACAACACAAGCATGTTCTTTTATTAAAAGAAAGGTCATTTAATCAATGTGAAAGTTTTGGATAAATATCTTCGTATAGAATGGCTTCCTAAAACTTTACAAATAAATGACTCAAGGATAAAACAAGATTTTAAACATATGGATTTGTTGATTGCTATATCGCAGGCACCCCGAACAAGGCCTGGCACATATGTGCTCAATACATATTTGTTGATTCTGTGAATCATTGTTAGCTAAATTCTATACATGGAGGAACAAACTCTGTCTTCCCCAAGTTATTTTTATTTCCCAAATGACATGATCTTTCACGGTGTTTCATGTCTTAGCTGAATGTCCAATAGAATCTACTTTCAGAGTAACAAGAGAGAATCAAAATACGTAAATTTCCTCCTTTAAGCCTTTTTCATTACGTTCCTTCTAAATAGACTACAGTATACTTGTAGGTCACTACATTGATGTAATATTCACCAATGCTCACCACTGCAGGAAGAAGCTTCTCTTCAAGCAGAGCAATGTAAGCCAGTGTATCTGCCCCCTGTTTTGCTGAGAGTTCATAATCAGCATTATATTTCTATGAAAAAATATAAAACCAAAAAAACTTCAGAAGGCATAGGCATCCCCAAAACAGTGAAGCTACATAAAGATTCCTATTCTTCCTCAAAAATGGCAATTATCATATTAAAAGGCATAATGACAAATACAAATTCAGTGACAAATGCTGCTTAATACAAATACAGTTCTTAGCACATCACGCACACAATAAAGTCAATAAATATTAGCTATGAATTTTTGTTAATTGCTATTCTGTGATTGTGACCTAGTTTAGTGCATGGCATGTTGTACAAACAGTAAATAGAAGTTATTATCTTTAACAATAAGGAAGAAGTTCTAATTGGTTGCATTTTTCTCCATGAAAAAAAGAGAGAAATCCTTCCAATTTAGAGCAATTCTAAATTTTGTTGACATAAGATTTACTTTTTCAAGAAAAGCACTGGCAAAACGAATTACATTTGTATTTATAAAAGTCTTTACATGTTTAAACATTTTGTATACATTATATAAATCTTTAGATGCTCACACATTTTAGATACATTACTTCATGGAACATTTAACTTTAACTCTCCAGTTAAGTGCTTTTTAAAAATAAAATAGTTGCTAGTTGGTGGGATCTCAGATGCCATATGCAGCAGAAGCTGTGTGGCAGCTTTGTGACTAAATTGATAATACTTTCAATAAGTGTAATAATAAAAAGGGCTTCGTTGAATCTGCCTGTGTCTAAACTTCAATAAAATCCAAAAAGTACATGCAAATATAAATTGAGTATACCTCACTACATGATATTCAAATCACAATACAACTCATGGTTCAGAGCAGTAATTCTCAAGTCTCTTTTTATATCAAATCCGAGGTATCTCCAATTGTCTACTGAGTTGATAAAAAAAGAATTTAAAAAAATTCCCCAAACCTTACAATGTATTTTTTTAAAGTAACATGTAGGGAACAATCTACTTCTTCAAAAGGAACCACCCACCTGTTTTCTTAAAAAGTTTAGTATTTTCGCAGGCTGAGAAACAATGTTGTCTTCAGTTGTCAAAACTGGTACATCTCCTACAATCAAAAACAATTCACATACAAGGAAACATTTCTATTTCCTCTGAAGAGACTGCAGTCCCCTAAAAACCATACCAATTGTACATTGGGAGGGGGCAAAATGAGCAAGGTCATCTTAAGTTTTTTGCAATTTCACAAAGCAGTTGTAGAGAACAGTGCCTTATTTCCATTGATCTGACTTGTACTTTACAGTATTACTCAGAATGACCAAACCGTAAGCAACACACAGCCAAGGTTTTGGTAAGAAGAAACTAAAACCCCAAGGTCCATGACTATATGCTTCATAGCTTTAAATTTGGATATGGGGGTTGGGGAGGGGAGTGGGGAGTCTCTTAAAGCAGAAAAGTGTGTTTACACTGTACCTCTTGAACCTCTCCAGGTGTTATCTATGACATTGACTTTCAAAGGTGCACCAGAAAATTTGGCGTAAGCCTGAAACAAAGTCGGTAATAAAACATTTAGACTGAGTACGTAGTGCAAATCTGCAGAGCAGCTTTAATTCACAGCCCCGTCGCCCTAAGGCAGAAACTCCTGACACCCGGCCTGCGTCCCTCTCCAGAGGTCCAGCCCCAGGATGCGCGCGCCAGCTACCCAGCTACCGGGGACTTTGTTCCCCCAAAGGTCCGGGAGATGCAGAGCGGGGCGCGTGCGCGCCCTGCTTTGGTTTTAAATTCCACCGCCCAGAAAGCTTTGGAAGGGTGAGAGGGCTCGCAGCCAAGCGGAGAAGCCTTGACTCTCCCGCCAGGCCTCGGCGGGGTCACAAGCCACGCTTTTGACTCCATGGGAGGAAACCCAACGCGGTGCAGCGAGAAGCGCCCCGACCGGTCTCGGCCCTGCAGCGCCGCAGGAAACCGCGGAGAGCGGCGACCAGGCCCAGCCAGCCTCGCGTTCTGGCCCCGCCCATCTTTCCTGCGCCCTGGTCCGCGAGGCGGCCTCACCATCACCACCAGGGACTCGCTGTGCACCGATGGGAGCCCCCAGCCACCTCCCCAGCAACTGAGCTCCAAGGGGGCCGCCATTTTGCCGGGGCCGACCTTTGCTACCCCGGAAGTACTTAGGCGCTCAATTTCCGGCACGGTGAAACACGGGGCGGGGAAAAGGGAGGGAAGGGTACTTTTAGGCTGTGAAGAGATGCGTCAGCAGGTGGAGGGGTTAAAAGCTCTCTTGGCATCAGATAGGCGTGATGGCTAGGAGTCTTGGTCCTTAAGTTAGATACTCCTGTTAGCTTAAAATATTTCTAGGAGCCTCAAGTGCCCCAACACCTTTGACCATTACTACCTTGGGCCTCAAGCCATTTGTAAAATAGGCAAGATTGTTGTGTTTAAAATTATGACACAGGGAGAAATAACCTGACATGCAATAGGCACTCAATAGTTGTTCAACTCTTTCCTCCATATATTTGACTTTTGCCTCTTTCCACTCTGAATTATGTCACCCTCCTGTTCACTTGGTCTGCTCTCCTTAAAAGTAACTTGTGAATTCTTGAAACTTGTGGATTCTGCCTTTTTTCAGTCTGGAATATCTCCTTTTCCCTGCCACTGCTTCCTCAAAAGTGAGCTTAGATGTCACCTTCTCTGGGATGATTTTACAAAGTTAGGATCTTCTAGATTCCTGCAAACCCTTGTATGTACTTAAATTGTAGCTTCTATTCCATACAAATTTTTTGTCTTTCACTATCCTTGAAAACTCCTTGTAGACAGGAAAGGATTGGCTTCATAGATGTGAGACCTGTCAATCACCCAAGGCCCCATGCTTAAAAGGGCCCACCATTGTCTTAATGTTCTGCTACCATTGTCTTGAACTTTTTAACTTTTGAACAAGGACCTATAGCCAGTTGAGTCTGTGGGCATGAACTAAATGCTTTTTTGAACATCAAATTGACAGTTTCTTAGAGAAACTGTCAAAGAGGAAAAATGAGTTCTCAGAATGCAATGATTCTAACATAGAGTCTGGGAGTTATAACTTAGGTTCTGGGTCCTCTAGAAGGCACACAGTCTTTCTGGGATACCCTCCCAGTCACTTCTCTCAGTTCTTTCCTTTCCTCTGCTTCATTGAGGTAGTTGGGCCCTTTAAACAACTGAAAGCTAAAAAAAAAACAAAAAAACTGCAATTTTCATAAAATTATAATTCAACGAATAATTGCTAGGTACTCCCTAGGGTTAGATGGTTTATGTGGCTTATGTGAGCATCTAAATCTTTCATCTTTCAAAGGCAACAGTTCTCAGAAATGAGAAAGATAAAGTATGCCAATGGTGGGAATCCATTAATCATAATTTATAAATGGGAAATACTTGACATATGTACCTTTGAAACTAAGTATCAAATATTTATTGAGCAGTTACTGTATCCAAGACACTGTAAAACTCTGGGAGAATACAGAGATAAATAAGACATGAACTGTATCCTCAGGAATTTATAGTGCACACAGGAAACATAAAACTAAGTGTAACAAGTCAGATTATCATGAGTAAAGTCAGAGATGTAAGTAAAATACTATGGAAGCACAAACCAGAAATGATGCATTCTCATGTGTGATTAGTGGAGGCTGTCTCTTCAGTCTTCAGTGTAAAGAAAGTAATTCAACTTTCAGATTCAAGAAATAGGACCTCCCCATTTTGAGGTTAAAAGCCTAAGCCATAAAGCTCAGAGTCCATATACTGCAATCAGGCATTTAAAATAATCCTACACAGAGAATATGAATTCCCTGAGTCTTATTTGCAAGGTGGAGGGGGCGTGGGTAATGGACGCACATTTTTTTGTGGACACATAATTTCTCAGTTCAGCCTTCTCCCTTATTTCTGATGTTACATATGACAATTTCATTTGCATGAAAGAGAAATTAAATCTATCCTCTTAGCATTGAATTGAGACAGAACAGCACACTATTGCATCTGATTTGAAAATCCTTACACACAGGTTTATCTGTGTCTATTTAATAGGAATCTTTTATTGTTGCAATTCCTCCGGAGAGTCTATATTTGCTAGATTGAATTTTAAAACCCTAGTGCAGCTGATTGCACAACCAGGCTGAATGTTGTTCCAGAGAACCACACAGAAAGCTGAAACCTTCAGGAATTATGCCTGGTATGGATAGTTGGCCCCCTGTGCCTTTTTCTGGCTGCTAAATAAAGTGTGTTGTTCAGAGTTCATCAAAATCATAATTTCATATTCCTACCAGGAAGCATATTATCTGCAAAACATTCACATATGTGTGGGATAACTTGAATCACAGCTTTATAATGAATATTCCAGACAATGTTTTCCCTTAAAAAGAAATATTATTTTTCAAAAGAAGGACATTAAAAATGGCCTCATCTAGTGACTGTCATGTGAACTCAGGGGACCTGACCTTGGCATCCATTCATATGCCTCATATGTTTTCTAACTTGAAAGCCATGGTGCAAGTTCTATTAGGATCCTTTTGTTTGGGTGGTTGGGAATCTGTGAAATGGCCCTGTCAGCAAAGATGAAAGTTTTGTGACAAGTGATCATACAGTATGGTCCTTTGTGGAAAAGTTAAACCAAAAAGACTTAAATATCCCTTTCCACTCTGAACATATGTAATTTAGTTCCATGTTCAGATATAAAATCCTTGGGTAGGAAAAGCAAACACTGAGTAGAAGTCAGGAGAGTTGGTTTCTTACTTTGCCTCTAATCAGCGATAAGACCTTAAGCTAATCATTTTACCTTTATTCCTCAACTCATTAACATATAAAGTCAATGTTCTTTTAGCTCTGAGATACTGTCATGCTATGTGTAATAATCATTTAATAATAGTTAACATTTGTGGAACAATTTCTACATGCCTGAAACTGTTTTCTATATCTGACATAACTCATTTGATCTTCATAATAACTCCATAAGGTAGGTACTGTTATGTTCCCCTGTTTTCAAGGAGAGAAATTAAGGCACAGAGATGCTCATTAACCTTCCCAAGTTCACCTAGCCAGTAAGTGATAGAAGCAGGATTTGACCCCAGGTAGTCTGGACTCATACTCTTTTTTTTAAATATATTTTTTAATGTTTTATTTATTTCTGAGAGAGAGAGAGAGAGAGAGAGAGAATGAGCAGGGGAGGGTCAGAGAGGGAGGGAGACACAGAATCCGAAACAGGCTCCAGGCTCTGAGCTAACTGTCAGCACAGAGCCCAACATGGAGCTCGAACCCATGAACTGTGATAGCATGACCTGAGCCAAAGTCGGACGCTTAACCGACTGAGCCACCCAGGCGCTCCTGGACTCATACTCTTAACCACTATGTCATACTACTGGTAGCTTTCTAAGTAGTCCATTAAGAATTGTAGTTTCAAAATAAACCTATCAATGCCATGATAGTACTATCATTACCTGTTTTAATAATATTTTTGTGTTAATCCATTAAATGAGTTCCTTAAGCAATTTCTGTATGCCCAGCACATTGCTGGGCTATCAGGGAATAATAACTTATGTTCACGCTTTCATAGGGATAGTTGATTTAAAAAAAAAAAAAGGCCTACATGTTCAAGGTAAGTAAAAGTAATTAGGGGTGCCACTTTATCAAGCAGGTCACAAGTCTAATGTGGTTTTAAACAAAGGACTTTAATATAATCCACTGCATGGCAAAGGCATAGGGGAAGAAGTAGGAGTTTAGCTGACCTTGCAGAAAGGATGCGTACATTGGATTTAGATTGGCAAAGGGAAGGAATTCCACATGGGCTATGCTACATCAGTCAAGACGCAGTGTTGAGAATAACTATGGCAAAGAATCTTAAGTAAATGGATGCTGCATTGTATAATAAGGCTGATCAGGAAGAATGTTGATTGACTAACTTAAGAATTAGAATTGGTGGGGAGGGGGGATGGGCATGGAGGAGGGCACTTGTGGGGATGAGCACTGGGTGTTATGTGGAAACTAATTTGACAATAAACTATTTGTAAAAAAAAAAATTAGAATTGATGATGTTGGAAGGCATGGACATATGTAGTTTGGGGAAAGTAAAAAAGAAGAGTAAAAGTCTCAGTACAATATTAACAGATGCATGTAGTCATGCATGGAAAGTGGAATGCTATTGTCTCATGGACACCATAGGAGGAAGGGTTTTATGAACCTATCAATTGTATTAATTGAAAGAAAATGTGGCAAATGAAGTGAGGAAATGAGGCTGAATATTAATAGGAGAAAATCAACTGGCACCCTTGTGCTGAGCATTTTTCATTGAATAGGTTGTTAGAAATCAAATTGCAAGGGATTGTTGAAGAAAATGATCTTAGGAACAGGGGCAAGAAAAAGATCATGAGGCATGTGACAGATGAAGAAAAGAAGGAGCAGATGACTCAAGGTAAATGTTTTGAAGGAGATGACAAGGTGAATCTACATACATATGAAGACAAAATTGGCTACTAGTCAGCCTGAAGATGCCAGCGAGAAAAATGCCTTGTATCCTATTCTTAGAGTTCACAGAATTTCCCTAAGAGTTGAGAGCCTGAGATCAGGAGTATGAGCAGTGGAGCTGGCACTGAAAATGAGAGAGGCTTTCTCTCTGACACCAAAGGAAGTTTCAAGGAGAGCATTGGATGCTGAGTTAGCCCAAGCCAGTTACCTCAAAGAGCCTGAGAGAGAGACTGGGGCTTCAGAAAGAAGGAGAACAATTTAGAGAATGTACTGGTGAGTTAGTAAAAAGTGAATGGCAGCATTGCTGACAGTGGCAAAGGTCAAATTTAAATTAATATGAAGGGGATAAATCAAGTGAGAGTCCTGGACAGGCTAATAATTAGGTGCCCTTTCAATTAGTCTTTAAATATTTATTCAAATTTTTAAAAAATTGTAACGATGTTAGCTAGAGAACATTACAGGATCCATTTAAATTTTACCATTTCCATTTGTTAGAAGACCTCCATGGAAACCTAGGTTCTAGTACTACTTAAACTTTGGTCTTGAGGATTGCAGAGAAAGAGGGAGGGGATCCTAGGAATTGAATGAAGATGGAACTTATGGATTCAGTGGGCCTCAGCCATCTTTATGTCTTGCTAAGTTAGCACAGTTGCATGGCTTCTTCCGCTGGTACTTTGTTGCCCAGAAGTTTAAATAGGGTGCCGGCTTCATTTATTCATTTGGTATCAAGGCTGTCAGGCAGTGATATATATTGAAAGAGATTCATTTTGTTTCTCCAGCATAGTGAATCTCATGTGTTTTTTATGAAAAATAATTACATGAAACAAAAATAGTGTTATCTGACATAGCAATCCAACAGGAAAATTATATTCTTAAGGTGAAGATGGTAAAGAGCCTTCAAAGGAAATAAGGTTTGTATATTTCCTCAAATTGGTAAAGCACTATATACCAATAGACTGTGATAAGTTACATATATATAGTAATGCTTAGAGCAACCACTAAGAAGAATACAAAAACACTAAATAAATCTAAATAGAATTCTAAGAAATATTAAGACAAAAATCTCCACAAATGTTCATTAGCAGTTTTACTGGTGATTACAAAAAACTAGAAACAACCCAAATGTCCTTCAATAAGTAAATAATTAAACTAGCTCATCCTTACTCAGCAGTAAAGAGGAACAAACTATTGGTATATACAACAACTCGGATGAATCCAGAAGCAAAAAAATTAATAAACTTCACAATGTTAAAGTGTGTATGATTCCAACAGATTAGTGGCTACCGGAGGTTGGGGAAGGGGGTACTGGGATGGGTGAGTCCACACAGGGATAGCTCAAGAGTCTTGTAGTGATGAAATGATTTTGATTTCAGTTGTGGTGGTGGTTACTCAAATCCACACATGATAAAACTACATAGAACACACAGGCACATGCAAATGAGTGTGTTTGTAAAACTAGCGAAATCTGAAAAGACTCCACGGATTGTACCAATGTTAATTTTCTGGTTTTCTGTTGTATTATATGCAAGATGTTGTCATTGGGGAGAACAGTATGAAAGGTATACAGAAGCTCCCTTTACATTTGTTTTGCGACTTCCTATGAATCTATACTTATTTGAAAATAATTTTTTTTTTAAAGAATTACTATGTAGCAGCCTTGGGTTGGCTCAGTTGGTTAAGCATCCGATTTCAGCTTAGGTCATAATTTCATGGTTTCGTGGGATTGAGCCCCACATTGAGCTCTGTGCTGACAGGTGGGAGCCTGGAGCCTGCTTCCCACAGGCTCCAGGAGACAATTCTGTGTCTCCCTCTCACTGCCCCTCCCTCGCTTGCACTGTCTCTCAATCTCTCTCTCTCAAAAGTAAATAAACGTTAAAAATATTTTTTTAAAAAGAATTATGATGCAGTGGTGTGTGATGCAAAAAAATTCGTATATAAAATGTCCAGAATCCTCAGCCAGATGGCCCCTAAACGTGTAGACTATATGTTTTCGTGGACCTTTGTACTTAGGACATCCTTTCACCAGCAGACCCATGCCATTTATATGTTTTCCCAGAAGTGGTGTTGAGCTATGTTCAGCCAACCACACGGCTCCCCATAATTAATAAAGATGAATAAGGATGTAAAGCTGGGATTAAGGATCTCTGCAAGACACAATCTTAGCACTGGATAAACTCTCCTGTACCACTGGGATTGAGTCAACCTTGGAGCTTCTGTATGACCTGAAAATAATCCAGCAACCTCTATTTTGGCTAAAGACATATTTTAGAGTTTTCCTTAAGAAAAGTGATGCATAAAATTGTATATATTGAATCCATTGGTGTTAAGGAATTATATATTAAATATAATATATAATACAATATATATGTATAAAGGAATTTATATATAAACTTATAAATATATACATTGTGTTATATATAATTATATTAATATAATTGTTATGACAATACAATGTCTAATATACTGTATATTACTGTAATTATTATATTAATTAATAATTTAAGAATTATTATACTAAATATAATAATTATAGTACATAGAATCATATATATATGATTTTATATGTATATAAATTCCTTTATGTTTCTCCCATTGAGTTAGCTCATTTTATGAGGGGGAAATCATGAAATTCACATGCCTCATTTTTTATGGTAGTAATTAAAAAACCATTAAGTACCATCTTCGTAAATGTTTAAAAATAAGTATATAAAATAATCTTAGTGATTTCCAGAACTTAAGTCATTCATGATATTCTTAAATTCTTAGGGAGCTACATTAACTTTTCCAGATTAATAAGCTACCATTAACAGTGAAGGACAAAAAAACCCTACAATGTCAAATCTTGAGGTCTAGATAAATAGTCATTTACTTGAGGGATTCTTTGCTTTATACGTTAAGTTGTTTTAAATAGCGAACCCCACTAGCATTTAAAAATAGTTTATAAATACAAATTCTATTTATATACAATCATATCAGTTGTGGAAAATGACACATATCTGGTCTGACACCCTACTTTATGGAACCTCCTCTTGAAATAACCATTACTTACATCAGTATTTTAAATGTTATCTTAGCAGGCTAAAATGAATTAGTGTATATTCTGAGTAATGGAAGTGACTTAGGATGAGGAAAGGACATAGTCCAACAAATTTGAAATGGTGTCACAGGGCACTTTTACATGTGTGATTGTTCACAGCTCTTGAAATTCTTTTGTTCCTCATATTCATCAAAGGGCTGAGGCAACAACATTAAAACCAAGCCAAAAGACATACTGACTAGGTATATGAAATAATGGAATGTATGTTGACTATTTGACAATGTGTCTCTATGTAAATACTTGTGAATTATTATTAATTTGTATTATTGTATCTACTCACACCCTACAGTTGCCCACACATAAAGTTGCACCGTCTTTCAACTTCAAACGCAGGGGCTAAGTCTTATATCCTCCACAGCCAAAAAGCACATCACGGATGCCCATAGTAGATGGTGTTCCCCTAAAGGGGAGAAAAGGACACAAAACATGTTCAACTATTAAAAGAGCGAATCTTGAGGGGCGCCTGGGTGGCTTAGTCGGTTAAGCGTCCGACTTTCGCTTAGGTCATGATCTCGCGGTTCGTGGGTTTGGGCCCCGCATCGGGCTCTGTGCTGACTGCCAGCTCAGAGCCTGGAGCCTGTTTCAGTCTGTGACTCCCTCTCTCTCTGACCCTACCCTGCTCACGCTGTCTCTCTCTCTCCTAGAAATAAATAAAACATAAAAAAAAAAAAATTTAAAAGAGTGAATCTTGGGGCACCTGGGTGGCTCAGTCGGTTAAAGTCCAACTTATACTTGGGTCATGATCTCATGGTTTGTGGGTTCAAGCCCCACATCAGGCTCTGTACTAACAGCTCAGAGCCTAGAGCCTGCTTTGGATTCTCTCTCACCCTTTCTCTTTCTGCCTCTTCCCCACTTGTTCATTCTCTCTCTCTCTCTCTCTCTCTCAAAAACAAGTAAACTACAGAAAAAAAAAAAAAAGAAAACTTAAGCCTACTTAACAAAAGAAAGAGAGACCATGCACAAATCTTTTAAAAGAGCAAAAATTGCTTCTTCGGTTTCCAAAGTTTCACACTTACCCATTGCATCTCATCACGATGTCTGCTCCTTCCTCTGATGGTTGTGTTCTATCTTTCCATTGCATCTTTCCCTACTTTTGGAAGCTTTTTACTTTTGCTGTCCCCTGCCTCTACAAGGCATACTCATCCATAAGCTTCCCAAAACTTCGTGCTTTCTATTACTGCCACCACAGCCTTCCACTCTGCACATCTGAATCCATCATGTGAATGAGACAATAAGACTATTATGTGAATAAATATGATTAATATGCCTTTCCTCCTTTTCATTGGAGTAGATAATTAAGTGACCTTGAACTCTCATGTAAGTCATGTTAGTCATGCAAGACTAAATAAACACTGGAAACCAACAGGATAAAGGGAAGTGAGCAAAGCAAGTCCAGAGGGGATTCTCTTGGGTGTATTTTCCAGTGTGGAACAGCGACTCAGTTTGAATATCCAGGGCAGTACTTCCAAGAACATGTATGTTTGTGCAGTGGGGGGAGTGTTACAAGGCAGGGATTGTGGTAGAAGCTTCCTCAGGCAAAAGAAATATTCCCAGAGGGTCTCCACTTTGAAGAAAAAATTTTCTTCTCTCTGATTTTTTTGTGTGCAGATGTATTTGTTATGTATGTGGATCCATTTTTAAAATAGTGTATTTTTAAATTCATTCTTCTTTAAAATAATTTGTACTTGCAGATATGGCCAACAGTTTATAAAAATTACAAGAGACCAGTTGACTCTCAATTAAAGTGCTTATCTGATCCATAAGTACCTTCCCTCTACTTGGATTTCATAAGCCAAATGGTGTCTTCAAAATTGGCAAATACAGTTGCAATTCTGTTGAACATATTTTCCATGAAAAATGTTGTGAGTACAAAAAACATCTTAGAGGTAACTGTCAATACATATTTTCCTTGCAAGTACTATGTATTTGTTTTTGTATTTTAGACATACCTTAGGAGAAGGTTGGGTAACAGAATTAGCAGAAGCATTGAATCTTTCCTCACAATAACCCTAGGAATAGTATTATATTCATTTTATAGATATATCCCTTCAATCCAACAAACATTTATTGAGTTTACTAAATGCCAGCACAGGTAATACCAAGGCAAATAAGATGTAGTTCTTGTTACTGAGTGGCTTACATCAGAGAAGATACGCATATAACATCCATTCTATGCAACTTGTACTCACTGGTATAAATTCAAGATATTATGGGATTATAGGGGAAGGATAATTCACCCATCTGCAGAGGGCTTGGAAGGATGAAGTGGCATCAGGCAAGTACTCCTTAGAGGCAGTTGGCCAGGAAGGAGTTCCCAGCAGAGATAACAACTCCAGTGGAGTAGAAACTACCAAATGAAAGAAGATATTTTCAAATGACACATCTGATAAGGAGTTACTAGCCAAAATATATAAAGATCTTATACAACTCAACATACAGAAAAACAAATAATCCAATTAAAAATGGGCAGAAGACATGAACAGACATTTCTCCAAAGAAGACAGACAACAGACACATGAGAAGATGCTCAGTATCACTCATCATCAAGGAAATGCAAATTAAAACTACAATGAGTTATCACTTGTTATGACCTATCACGGCTAAAATAAAAAACACAAGAAATAAGATGTAAAGAAATAGGAACCTTCATGTACTATTGGTGGGAATGTAAACCGGTGCAGCCACTGTGGAAAACAGTATGGAGGTTTCTCAAAAAAAACCCTAAAAATTGAACTACCTTATGTCTAGTAATCACATTACTAGGTACTTACTCAAAGAATATGAAAACACTAACTCAAAGGGATATATGCACCCCTAAGTTGATTGCAACATTATTCACAATAATTAAATTGTTGAAGCAGTTTAAGTGTACATTGATAGGTAAATGTATAAAGAAGATTATATGTAAATATATTATATATATGATAATATGTACATAAAACATTACAATGGAATATTTTTTGGTTATAAAAGAATTATATCTTGACATTTGCAGCAACGTGGATGGAGAAGAGACTATTATGCTAAATGAAATAAGTCATTCAGAGAAAGACAACTACTATATGACCTCACTCATGTGTGGAATTTAAGAAATATAACAAATAAACAAAGGAAGAAAATAAAGAGACAAACCAAAAGAATGACTTCTAACTATAGAGAACAAACAGAGAGGAATTAAGTGGGGGTGGGGGGAGGGTGAAATAGGTAAAGGGGATTAAGAGTACACTTCTCTTGGGGTGCCTGGGTGGCTCAGTCAGTTAAGTACCTGACTTCAGCTTAGGTCATGATCTCACAGTTGGTGGATTCAAGCCCCATGTCATGCTCTGTGCTGACAGCTCAGATCCTGGAGCCTGCTTTGGATTCTCTGTCTCCCTCTCTCCCTGTCCCTCCTCTGCTCATGCTCATGCTCTGTCTCTCTCAAAACTAAATAAACATAAAAATTACTTTAAAAAGAGTACACTTCTCTTGTTGAGTACTGAATTATATATAGAATTGTTGGATCACTATGTTGTACATCTGAAATGATTATAACACTGTATATTAACTACACTGGAATTAGAATTAAAAACAAGAAATGGAATAGAAAAATATTTGTTGTCATCTGAAAACTATGTATAATTCAACTTTTCAGGAGGGTTAAATGAGCAGTAGATAATGATGAGAAATATAAGACTATAGACATAGTCAGAACCCTACATAGCCACGCTAACCACACTAAAGAATTTGGACTTGGAGGCACCTGGGGTAAATACCTTGTCCTGAGAAGTGATTACATGAAGACTTTTACCCAGTTCTGTTTGTCTCCAAAGGCTGTGCTTTTTACACTCTTACATATTTACTTCACAAACATTCTTAAAGTTTAGTATTTGCCAAAGATATAAATAAATCATATTGTAAGTAGGAAAAAAATATTAACTTGGAAAATACTTGAATAACATTACTTGGAAAATGTGTGTTATAATCCTGCTTTCACTATTTTTTGAACTTTGAGTCTATTAATTAGCTATCTTACACTCTGCTATTTTAATTCATTTTTTACACCCTGCTTTTTTGTACCATACTGTGCTCTCTATTGTCATTAATATTAAAATAACAAACTGACCAATATTGGGCTTATATTTGGTAGGTGCTCCAAAACAGGCACTCTGCTTCTTGAGCATACAGCCACCGCCTTCAGTAGCTACCTGACATGGATGTGAGACCAGACCTTCACATCAAGGGCATTTCTATCAAGGCACATCTGCTCGGCCTGATGGGAGCAGATGTCTCTCCCAGTCTTGGCTTAAGGGACTGACATCCCCTCGCTGGAGGTCAGAGGAAACCTGACCTTACTAAGAATGACTCTGCTGCCCCTAAACCATTAGCATTTTCCAGAGAGGAACAGAAGCATAAAGACCATGCCCTCTGTTGTATTTAACAGTCATACTGCCTCAGGAGGGCTGGGAAGAACTCCTTTGGATGACCTCATGCTCCATCTTAACATGAATGGTCTTCATCTTTTCCCACCAAACCATTTAAATAGAGAGGGTGCAGAGAAAGTCAACTGTAATCACTTCGTGCAGAGCAGAGAGCAGAGAGAGAACATTCTATATTCAAGAATAAATTGTCCAATCAGTAAATGTCATTGGGGTGAGTCCTGTAATGAGACAGGAGAGAAACATCAAACAGTTGAAGAAACTCCAGGAGAGAAAAAGGAAAATTCAAGAACTAGATGAAAGAGCATTAAGACTATATGGCTTCAGAAAATTGCCTTGATGGTGCTGGAAAGCTGACCTAGTACATATCCCCACCACAGGAGGTGGGTCAAGGACCTATTATTGCAATGAAAGCTCTCATGAAAAGCTTTGTTTCCTCTTTCTGTTTAGAAGTTTTGATTAATGCCCTGATTCTCATTATAAGAACAAAGAATGTATTTTTTTTTTTCAGTAAGAACAAGGTTGTCATCTTAAACTTTCTTATGATTGTCTGTTCACATTCAATATTGTTTTTAACTCCTGGGATGGAGAATGGAGGGTGGTTATTTCCAGGAGAGGGAGATGGAAGGGGCCTCAGTAATTTGCAGTAACGAACTTAGCTGACAGTGGGAACAAATGTTTGTTGTATTACTCCTTATACTCCAGTATATACCTGAAGCATTTTATATACTTTTAAAAAGCGAATTGGAAATTCAGGCAATATTTAGAGAAAGGAGAGAAGGATCAAGAAAGACTTCAGAAGGGCAGCGGATGAGACAAAGAGGAGAAATGAGGGAGAGGTAGAAAAAGATGAAAAGGGATGGTTTTGAACCTACCAGAGTTTTTTGACTCTATGCTGCTTGCTAATGGTTTGCCCTGCCAACCATTGCCCTGATTGAGTACACTCTCTAACTGTCTCTCGCCACACGAGGCTCAAGCAGAGGCCGAAGCAGATGTCCATGGCATTCTGATCTTTACAACCCAGACACAAAAGCAGTTCTTCCAAAGGAAAGAAGAGAAAAGAAAAAGAGAGGGAAAAGGACAGCAAATGCAGTTGTTTCAGGAAGAAAAGAAAAAACAATGAACACATATATATATAAATGAACCTAAAGCCACTCTAAACTACTTCCCTTTGGGGACAGAAGCAGATACCTCAGCCAAGTTCAAAATGAAATCCCATATCCCTCCAGACCCTTTTCTTGTCTTTACTGTGTAATTTATATGCAAGTTGTCTGCATAGTTAATCTTTTGTAGCATCTGGTATTTATCATCAGAAACAGATTTGGGGGAGATTCTGGAGGAGCTCATCATATATTGTGGGTTTTTAACATGTCTACAAGTCTCTTTCTTTAAAAGTTAGAAGTGCAGCTGAGCACAAGGAAATATGTAATACAAAGTAAGAGGGGCACATTACCAAGGAGGTGAAGATAAATCGGAACTAAAATTTTTGTAGTGTTTTATTTATTTTTGAGAGGGGCGAGGGCAGAGAGAATCTGAAGCGGATTCTAAGCTGACAGCACAGAGCCCACTGTGGGGCTCAAACTCACTAATTGCAAGATCATGACCTGAATAGAGAGCTGGATGCTCAACTGACTGAGCCACCCAGGCACCGAAAAGGGAACTCAATTTTATAGCTAAAGGGACTTTGAAAGTCTTCCAGTTCAGCTCCCTGATTTTTTACAAGGAACACTAGCCACAGTGGCTGAGCTAAAACTAGAAGCTAGGTTTTCTGAAACGTCATTCGTGTTTGCCTTAAGGTTTTACTTTCACCCCCAAATAGAGAAAATGGAAGGTTTTATTAGGTTATCCATTTTAGAATGATGACTAAAATGTGTGAAATAGTATTGTTCAACTTCTGTAAGTGGGATTAGCATTGCATTTGACTGGCCTGGGAGAGTCAGGACTCTGCCTTCTAGGCAGGTGTTTTCCACTGTTGGTGACAGGGAATATCTCTAAGTGTTCATTCTTGAGATGCAGATCTGAGATCTTGCCAGACACTTCACAGGCTAGATCTCTGCAGGACATTGGTTGGATCCTTCTCTCTTCTCACCTACTACAGTCATTCCTTCTCTGTGGCCTGTAGATTTGATTTAGAAATTTTAGAGAAGTGTTTGCCCATTGCAGTAAAGGTTCACCTTTTAGCACTCTTGCACTGTGGTAAATGAAAAAATAAAAAAATAAAAAACAATTTAAAATTAGAGTAATAATTAGAGAGCAAAAAAATGACAGTAATTAGACAGAGTTCATGTGGGAAATTCACAGTCAATATATTTTGGAACAAGGTAGGTTTTCCTTGTTCTGTTTCTTAGCTCCTTTTGTGTATATTTATTTTAGAAAATCCAGAAAGTATTATAAATGTTTCACTTTCACTGTAATATTGTCCAGATTTCCCTATATTGGCAAACGTAATGGATCATGATTTTCTCAAAGTTTAGTAGCTTGTACTTCCATGTGTAATAAAAATAAGTATAGTTAAAGGTTAATTTAATTAGTAAATGTACAGTTATCTGAATTAACTATCCCTTAAAATTTAATTTACCAGGAATGACAATTTTGGATTAAACTAAGTCATTCCTAATATATTTTAATAGACCTAAACCACAAAGTACCTTAAACTCTGTATGGAGACAACTTAGCCTAGAAGGATGAACAGTGTATGTGAACTCTAGTGAGTTGGGGTTGGGGTTGACCACACGTTGGCCTGAGCTCTTCACTTTACTTCTCTGAGTTCTAGCATCCTGATTTGTGTAGAAGGGCACCAATCACCCTTCTGCCTGTCTGGTGGGCTGTTATAAGGATCCAGAGAGATAGAGTAGTTAGAGAAGTTTATAACCTGGAACACTGTGCACACAGTATATGTTTTGTTTGTGGCATTGTTCTTAAAGTAAAGAGTTTTGTATGCATTTTTCATTTTCCTGAAAAGCAATGGTTTTCAGAAAAGGAATTGGGGAAACGTTTTTTCCTTGTAGCTGTAAAATATCAAGAAGTTTCATTTCCCCAGGTTAGTCAATTCTCCTCTGCTCTAGTTCTTCTGGAGTGACACCCCTTCCCTCCAGATTCTCTTGCCACTCACGGTCAGCTTGGACACCACTCTCCTCACTGGACCTCAACATCGCCCTGCTCTCAGATCCCACAGAGTGCATTTCTTCTCCCATGGCGCTTACATTCCAAAATATGAGAGCCAAAGACATCAGAGTCCCAGAAGCATCAGATAGGAGGGTGAGTGGATGATGCCCAGTGAACAGGATAATGCCCAGGAGGTGTTCATCCTCTGCCATAACTTCATAGCCCATAAACATATATAGAACCAGACTCAAACATAATGTGTTTGGATACTAACAGAGAGTAATTAAGCTTATTTTTTCTTAGGAATTTCACAGGCATATAAAAGAACATGGTTAAAAAGGACTAAATTTAACCCTGGTAAATTTTTTGAACTTTCTGGTATTTAGTGTCAGTTCCTACTTGTCCCAGCCATGCCCATGGGTAGGGTTGTGGGCCTTAAAGGGACAGTCTTCGTGCAGCCCTGAGTGATCAAAAGCAAAGCTGAGTTTATGGGGCATCTTGCACCTCCTAAAATTAGTTTGCACCATGATGCCAGGTGAGTAGTGTTCAAGGTCAGCCACTCCACCCCTGAGAACCAGGCATCCTTCCTCCATGCCCCATCTATAGGACTCAGCTATTACCCAGATCCTTCTTCTTGGTCAAGCTCTACTTCAAGACTGAAATCCTGTCAATTGACACAGCTCTTGGGTTCCATTTGCTTCAGGGACCCGATTTGTCTGTGCATCAAACAGAAGCCCAAGAATGGGTGAGAGGCCCAGAGTGAGCCAGTAACAGGATCTTCTCCAGAATGCAGGTCTTCTGATACCAGCCTTGGGCCCATACACATATCACACATGTCACTTTTCTTCTGGTGATGTGGACAGTATGTTGAGTTTTGTCTGAGATGAACAGTATCAATTATTCTTCTCAAATGGTAAATACTTAGTTTTATTTTGACAGTGAATAAGGCCATAGATGTTCCTGCAAGAAAAGAAAATGTAAGGCCCTGATCTGTGTATTTTGGGTAAGATCTTATTACAAACTGAACCTAGGTCCAGAATAAATGTGGACCCTTCTTAGCAGAGCTTAGGAGCCTTAAAACTATTATAGCGTCACAGCAATGCTAACAAAAATCAGACCAGTATGATTTTCAGGGAAGAAACTAAAGATACACTCAAGCTGTATTCATAGTAATAGAGTATTTGTGAAAGATAATTAGCTTGTTTATGTACTGTATCAACAACAAAAAAATTTTACAGACCAGTGAGCATCTTCTAACTAAAATCAGTGATTTAAATTAACACCTAAAAATGGTTCCACCAGTGAAAAACTAAGGCACATATCTCCATCTTCAGCGGAGTTGCCAGGTAAAATACAAGATGCTCAGTTAAATTTGAATTTCATATGAATAACAGATAATTTTTATACTAGTAAAAGCTTTAAATTTAACTCAGCTTCCCATATTTTTATTTGATAAATATGGAAACTATAATCTAAGGGAAAAAATTTTGTTTCCAGATAGTGGTCCTGTATAAAACCCAAAGGCAATGATGGCAAATAAATTTGGAAAATATTTGAATACAATTTCAAATCTTCCTGAGGCAGGGTTTCTCAACATTGTCACTACTGACCATTTAGGGTGGATAATTCTTTATGAAGGGCTGCCCTGTGCATTGTAGGGTGTTTACACAGCATCTGTGGCCTCTACCCACTAGGTGCCAATAGCATTCCCTAGTGGTAACAACCAGAAATGTGTCCAGACATTGCTAAATATCCCGTGGGACACAAATTCATCTCTGGCTCAGGACCATTGTTCTGAGGTAAGAAGCTTATTTATAGGTAAGCATGGTGCATGCACTTATTGATAGAAAACTAGCCTGTCCTTGTCTTGAAGAAAGAAGGGAAAACCCTTATTTTATACAGTTTTCATTTTAAGGCATCTTGAGAGAGACACCAATGGAGAACTGATGGAAAGTGGTTGAGGAGCTGAAGAGCTGGTAGACATAGGATTGTTTTGCAGTCTGAGGCTCTGTGAGAGAAGCTTCTGTTTCCTCTCTGGAAAAGAAAAAAAAAAAAAAAAGGCAGTAGAGAGGACTTATGTGAAGGCTCAGGTTCCCAACATAGCCTCATCCAGGCTCTGAAAGAACAGTTAGTACAGAGTCTGCTGATTTCTGGAAAAGGAGTGTTATGTTTGGATAGCAATAATTGAAATTCCAACCTAGACCACCTAGCTGAATAATCATGTGTGTGTCCAAAAACCCCACATTGCCAAGAGATGTGTTGAGAATCGGAGCAGGGAAAACTGTTTACTGTTTCATCTTCAGAAAACAATTTGACAGGAAATTTTGCTATGGTGTTGTTGCTTCTGTTTTCCCCAAGAAAACATATGAATTTAGTTTGCTGTCTAAACCAAGAAAGTAATGTGGTTACACATATTATGGAGACATTTTTTATAGAATTAACCTTTCAAGCCTTTGTGGCTCTAATTACTGTTCTTTGGTCGTACATAGAGAGTCACTAATCATTCCTTCCTCCAAAGAATTTATAGCATAATCCTATTTTCCACTCAAGTTCTACATGATTGCCAGATTGGAGTGAAAAATCAAATCAACTTCCAGTGAAGAGAGACTCAAAAGAACAGTGGTTCAAGCAAAATTCCAAAGAGAGTACATAAGATTCTTATTCTGCCTTTATTAATTTGAAATCTACAACTTTGTATTTTGTGAGGGCAATGCAAAAAAATTCTTTTAATTGAATCATTCTAATGAAATTTAGAGGACAAATAACCCTACTAATATTGTTTTTTAAAGTTAGGCCAAGGCAATTCTGCTCTAAAGGTGAGGCACTTAAGTTTTGGTCTGAAGTTCTTTGGTTAGGGAGACAATATACACAATGCAGCAGAGACCCATTGCTCTTAAGATAAGGTCTTGAATCCATACTGCACTCTGCAGGGTCCTGACTTATCTGACTGGAGTTGATCACACTTTCTCTAGCTCCTAGTGTACAGGCTAAGCCTCACGAGCATAGAGACCTCAAAGTGGAGTTGCTCAAAAAAGATCAGTGTTGGTTACTCTTTCACATAACAGCTTAGAATGATGCAGGTGTTCTGGGGCCCAGGGTTCATGTGGACTTCGATCCATGAAGCGATCTAGTGAGCAAGCACTCTATCTTGTGCTCCTCTACCTTGTAAGGCATTCTCCTCATCCATATGGTCAAAGCTCACTCACCAGCACCCTCTTTGTGCTCCAACCTGAAGAAAGATGGCCAGAATGGCAGGCAAAAAAGCTTTCTTTTGAAGATGTCTTGCAGGTGGGTTTCCTAGGAAACAGATTCTGAGATGGGGATCAGCGTGCAAGAGGTTTGTCAGGGAGTGCTCCTGAGATCAACAGTTGTAGGGCGAGAGGAAGGAAGCAGAATTGTGCAGGGGAGAAATTGTGCTGCAAGACGGGCATGACAAGACCTCAAGTGACCCTCTATAGAGCCCTGAGGCTGCGTGGCCCTTCAGAAGTGGGATGGAAAGTTGGGCCTTTATATCCCTTGACCAGTGATAAGCTGTGAGCAGCCCCAGGTGGGGGACATGACCTGGGATGAGATGGATCTTTTTAGCTCAGGCGGTTTTCAAAGAAGGCTGTTGGCCCCCAACTATCTGCATGGCTACATGGCAGCACAGCACAGCAGCCAGGATATGATGTGACCTGGAAGTCGCACAAACCTCTTCTACTTACATCTTATTCTCTAGAATGTGTAGAATGACCTAGAATGACCACCACAGCTGGGAAAGAGACTGAGAAATGTAGCCTTTAGCTAAAAGGCATGTGCCTTGCTGTGACTAAAAGGAAGAAGGGGAGAATGGATATTGGGGGACAATCACAAGAGGGAAGGTAATCATACTTGAGTTTGTTCCACTTATTGACTATTTTAGACCAAAAACTATTTCATTGAGGAAGCTACCTGCAAAACACGGAGGCAGAAAGAAAGCTAAAATTGGGGCAGGAAGAGCAGAGGCTGCTTATATCCAGTGATGTCCCTTGACTTGTGGTGACTACACCAAACCTAGGTAGACTTTGGAATGGGCTGGGGACTGATTCCCCAGAACTCTGCCAGAAGAGGTTCCTAGGGAACAATTCCAATCTCCTTCCCCAAAGCCCAAGCTACTAGTGGAACCAAATAAATCAGTATCTCCATGAAGGGCCTTACTTTGAGTTCTATCGATATCCATCTATGGGATGAGGTGTTTTTCTAAGACCTGCTATATATCAGAACAAGTCACTTAATGTAGAGGATAAAGTGTACTAAAATATGATTCTGATTCTGCAGAGAAGACAGTAATTGTACTGACCCAAATCAAACACACATCAGATAGCATTACAATACTTTGTCACTTTCTGTTAAAGTTACTTGGATTTTCAGCAAAATAATTGTGTGTAGGAAGGAAGGAGACTGAGGAAAGCTTAAGTGCCTGCTACCCCTCTTTCTGCACAAAGCAGCCAGACTGACTCCTGCCACTGACTAGACCAGGAATTGGAACGTAAAACCAAAGCCACCACTATAGACTGAGCATAAGGAGAGCACTAGAAGCCTGGTAATAAACTCTTATCAATAACAGAACAGTATTATATAGTATGGCACCAAGCAACCAACTGGTCCTCCTTATGCAGCTGGAATAAGAGAAAGGAGGAGTTAGTATGTAGGGACAGGAAAAATAATAGTGAAACTATAGAGACCAAAAGAAAGGAAGTATGAGGGACCATAGCAGTCCCACTACCAAAATGCCTGATGGACTCCTAGAAATATTCCTCTCTCTGCTCCCCTCTGTCCTGGTCCCCATCTTCCCCCACACACCCAGAGCTGGGTTACTGGGTACTTCTTAGATACATACAGGCACGTCCACAGGAATCAGGATGGGCCAAGTTTCTGCTCTCCTGAAAAAGTGTTTTCTTTCTTGACTCCTGAAGAGTTATGCCAGGATTCTGCATGCTGACATTTTAAGAATATAGTGAAATTACCACGAAGAGAGCTACTTTGAGCCACATCTATGTCCACCTCTGAGATTTATCCATAGCCAGGTATATGCAGGTGATAGCGATGGCCTGCCCAAAGTGTAATTGTGCCAGGCAGTATAGGAGAAAGATAAAGAAAGTAGTTTCCAGAATTCCAGAGATCTGGGTTAAAGCTTCAGCTTTGCCACATATTTGCTATGTAACCTTAGAAAAGTCATGTATCCTCTTTAAGCCTCCATCTTCTCATTTTTAAAATAAACACATAAGGATAGTATCTGCTTCATCCTTAATTGTGAGAATTAAATGAGGTGACATTAGCTCTTGGCACAAGGCCTAGAATGTAGTAAGCACCCCAAAAATGACAGCTGTAATAGTACCTACCCCATAAGTAAGACTCCATAGAAGAAATATACCTTAAGGTAAGAAGAAAGTTAACGACCCAGTAGTAAAAAACAAACAAAAATTTCAAAAGGAGAGAATCTGAATACAGTTTGGTGGTTTCTAGCTCTCAGCTCTGTCTCCTGGCCCAACTTCTCAGAAATTCATCATCAAACTCCACATGGAGGTGGGATTATAAGTAAATTATGAAAAGAGCCATTTCATTAAAAATGAATATATATATATGTATGTAATTCCTCAAATTTCACTTCAAAATGCTGCACAGCTTTGGAATCTCATAGGATCCATAGCTTCAGAGGTGATACCTGGAAAATGTGACACATTTTTCCAGCAGACATGACTGTGGTCATGATGTGATGACAGTACCTAGTAGACATCAATATGGTGCGTGTAACAATGACCTCCAGCAGACACGAGTGCAGTACTCAGCAGACATGACAATGGTTCCTAGCAGATATGTGATATCTCTGGTGCTCTGTGGATGAAGCAGGGCCCTCAGAAGCCTCTACAGTCTGAGGCTGGTTGAGACCAAGTGGTGCTGGGGTCCAAGGCTGTGGTATTTATTGGCCAGTGGTTGGAGGAAGAGAAGAACACAACTGACACCAGAGAGTGGCTGCTAGTATTTAGTTATCAACATGTGCAGTTCTAGTCCAAGATATAGAAATCTGGGTATGAGGGAAGTGGTGACCAGACTCTGAAGTGAGCTGGAGTGAAGAAAATAGGCAAAAGTCTCTTATCTGGGATCCCTATAAGCGTCAGATGAAGACCTACGTATTTCAGTGAGGAATTGGAGTGAGCACTGCACCAGGACCATAGAGCACTTGGTTTTCATCCTACGCTGCCACTGACTTTCTGTGGGGAAGTACCTTAACCTCTTTGAACCTCAGCTTCGCATCTACAGAAAGGAGGGAAGAGAGTTGAACTTGATAACCAAGACCCTTTCTATGACGGTTTTACTTTATCACTACCAGATTCAGAGAGAGCCAAGGTCTCTTTAACACTCTCTTCCAGTTGAAATATGTAACTCCCAAGGACTTGAAAATGTTACCATTTTGGTACAGCATCTTTTCATGGAAATATTACATCCTTTAAAGTAATTAACATTCAGTACTCAACCTTAGAACATTATCCAAATTTAGATGAGAAAAGATGAAGGAAGGAAAAAGGTGTTACCCTATCATATTTTTTCTTTGGGGCATGCAAATAAAGATTCAGTTAGGGCATGGGGAAAGTTTTTGTTTCTTTAGTACTGAGTTGGTGACAGCAAAAGCTAAGTAGGGGTTGACTGTCTCCGGTGTGGACTTCCCTGAGGTGATCGAGGTGTCAAGGCTGCTTCCTTCCAGCCAAGACAAATGATGCCCTCTGGGGCTTGCGTGCTTGGTCACAAGTCAGAGACCTTCTATAGAGATCTACAAGTCCCTGGAGAGATGGTAGGGCACATTCTAAAGGGCTAAAGTTGGGGCTCCTGGGTGGTTCTATTGGTTAAGTAACAAGTTCTTGATTTTGGCTCAGGTCATGATCTCACAGTTCATGGGATTGAGCCCTGTGTCAGGCTTTGTGCTGTCAGCTTGGGATTCTCTCTCCCTTTCTCTCTCCCTTTCTCTCTCTCTCTTTCTCCCTCCACCCCCCCAATAATAAATTTTAAAAAATAAATAAATAAAGGGATAAAGCTGGCCTCCCCTGGGGATGGAGGTAGCCAACTGGCACCTCTATGAGATGTAATAGGAGAGGTGAATTCATATTCTGGAGCTCATCCCCATGCCTTCTGGTACATCTCCCCCTGTGATAAAGAACCTTTAGTAATCATATGTTTCATGGAACAACACCATCCTCGTCATTAATGAGATGATTGCTGATTGTCAACATTCACGAAGAAGATCCCTAGAGAGGCCAGGTGTCAAAAGGAAGATTGGAAGACTGGTTCCCAAGAGGAGTGTTCCTTTCCGTGGTGACAGTACCAGAGAGCAGGGTCTGGGATTCAGCCTTTGATGTATAGATACTCTTCTCTTGTCAATGTGTGAAGGAGGCTGAAGAATAATAAGCAGATGACCAGTATTGTCATTAAAAAGCAAGGTCTCTTTTATGAAGTTGATATTTGCCTCTGCCTGGTAAGAACATTCTTAGACAAACTGCAAGGAAGCCAATTTAACAGAAAGTTGCCTGGCAAGAAGCAAGGGTGCCGCTGGATGTGGTCAGCCTGTAATTACCTGATGCATCGATTTCCACCATGTGGCCTGCCTGCTTCTTGGACTTCTTGGTTGTGTTTGGAGCCAGGACAACTCTTCTGTGGACAGTACTCACATGTCCACTGCCAACGTTTGCCTCACTGACTTCCTGTGCCACCATTTCCAAACTTCAATGTCTGACCAATTCCCTTTCTGACTGACACAATCTTTCCTTAAATGTGTTAAAATCCTTCATCAGGGCAGGTCATGCTCTAAGATATGGCTGCGTGCTGAGTTTACCCACTACACGTGCTCAACTGACAAAAGGCTATTTCCTTTCATAGCCTAAATCTTGAGGTCACCTCATTGTTGCCCTCCTCCCATGTAACACCTACACTGTAGTCTTAAAATATCGTTTTGTTTTATTTCATTTCACTTTTATTTTCTGTGTTCTTTTGAATGTCTCCACTGATTTTTTGAGTGGGACTGCTCTGAGAAAGGATGTTATTTTTAGTATAAATCGAATCAAAGAAGATGAAATCTTATAACAAATTCAATTGCCATAATCAACTTCATTATATCGAAGGAGGCCAGGTTCTTTCCCTGTTATAATTTCTTTTATATATATATATTTTTTATTTATTTAGAGCATGCACAAGTGGGGAAAAGGGGCAGAGGGAGAGAGAGATTTTTTTTTTTTTTTTTTTTTTTTTTTTTTTTTTTTTTTTTTTATGTGCACATGCATACAGGAGTGCCAGAGAGAGAGTCCTAAGCAGGCTGCATGCTGTCAGTTGATCCCAATGCGGGGCTCCATCCCACAATCCTGGGATCATGACCTGAGCCGAAATCAAGAGTCAGACACTCAACTGACTGAGCCACCCAGGTGCCCCTCCCTAGTACAATCTCTATTTGAGAGATGAAACTGTTCATAAATGGTAAGATGAATATATATATATTATTACATTTAGAATTACCACTAGCTCTAAAAGTTGGTCAATAAAATACTGGCAATGTGAGGTAATAACTTTTCATTTCTCTTTTTCGTAAGATTTTGCTTGTCTTGTTTATGTTTTGTAACCACTAGCAGCTACTAAAAACCCCAAGCCTAGACAAACGGCTTGTGATTTCAACCTTAGATGAACAGATTCAAATAGATTAATCCATACCTCACTCCCAGTACTGAACACTAAAGAGCAGGCAAAATCGTCGCTGCTTTCCAGATTTTGATCTATTTGCTTTAATCATTTCTTTTCATTTACTGACCCATTCTATTATATATTTATTTATTCTTACCTGATTTGTTCCACAAAGCACTTAAGACAGATGATAAGAACACAGGATGAAAGTTAGGATAGGGGAAAATAAAAATCAATACTAGATAAAGTTAGAGGAAGGAGTTAAAGATACATAAGATAGGGGCGCCTGGGTGGCTTAGTCGGTTAAGCGTCCGACTTTCGCTTGGGTCATGATCTCGCGGTTCGTGGGTTCGAGCCCCGCGTCGGGCTATGTGCTGACTGCCAGCTCAGAGCCTGGAGCCTGTTTCAGATTCTGTGTCTCCCTCTCTCTCTGACCCTCCCCTGCTCACGCTGTCTCTCTCTCTCTCTCCTAGAAATAAATAAAAATATTTTTAAAAAAAAGATACATAAGATAGTAGTAGCTCCTGCATAATTATTAACCTGGAGGTCAGTGTTTGGGCTGGGCTTCCTGGTGGCAAAAGGAAAAGTGAAAATATAATAGGGACAAAATTACCTATTGCCTATAAAGAAAACCTGCCAAAACAAATAAAGCCTTTTTTGGCATTTGAAGGTAAAATTTCTTTATTAAAATTTTTTTAATGTTTATTTATTTTTGAGAGAGCACAAGTGGGGGAGGGGCAAAGAGAGAGGGAAACACAGAATTTGAAATAGGCTCCAGGCTCTGGGCTGTCAGCTCAGGGCCCATTGCAGGGCTCAAACTCATGAACCATGAAATCGTGACCTGAGCCGAAGTCAGAAGCTCAACCAACTGAGCCACTCAGGCACCCCTGAAGGTGAAATTTCCTATTTTTATCTTTACATTAAAAAAACTCAGTGATAGTTGGTGGGAATGTAAACTGGTGCAGCCCCTCTGGAAAACAGTGTGGAGGTTCCTAAGGAAACTAATAGAACTCCCCTAGGACCCAGCAATAGCACTGCTAGGAATTTACCCAAGGGATACAGAAATGCTGAGGCATAGGAGCACATGTACCCCAATGTTCATAGCAGCACTCTCCACAATAGCTAAAACATGGAAAGAGCCCAAGTGTCCATCAACAGACAAATGGATCAAGAGGATGTGGTTTATCTATACCATGGAATACTCCATGGCAATGAGAAACAATGAAATCTGGCCATGTGTAGCAACATGGATGGACCTTGAGGGTGTTATGCTGAGTGAAATAAGTCAGGCAGAGAAGGACAAATATCATATGTTTGCACGTATAGGAGGATTAGGAGGAACTTGACGGAGGAACAAGGTGGAGAAGAAGGGGGGAAATGGTGGGGGAAAGGGAGAGAGGCAAACCATGAGAGACTCTTGAATGCTGACAAAAACTGAGGACTGATGGATGTGGGGAGGAGGAGGGATGGGCATGGAGGAGGACACTTGTGGGGATGAGCACTGAGTGTTATGTGGAAACTAATTTGACAATAAACTATTTGTAAAAAAAAAAAAAAAAAGAAAGAAAGAGAAAAAAAAAACAACTCAGTGATATGGATGACACCATCCCACAATACAGTTTGGCAACATGTAAACCAAAAAAAATTCTGTGTTTTTTGAGTTTTTTTTCCTTATTCATTTTCTTCCTTTTACTAGAGAAATATATCCTCTGTCTATTCTTCCAGAGGTTAGCATAAGTATTGTAGTATTTAATAGCATCTAAGATTAATCCATTTTTTTTATCTGCTCCTGAGAAGTATGATCATGGACATTATGAGACTGTATCAAATTTCTTCCCTCCCAATTTTATAGTTTATAGTACTTTAGTTCTATCATACTTTTTAATTCTACAAATTAAGCATTATTGTTGTTGTTTTATATGACCAATGTTTAAATTTATTTATTTATTTATGAATGTCTTTGCTCGCCATTTCTTCTTACATTTCAGACTTCCTATTTGAATTCATTTTCTCTGAGCCTGAAGTATATCCTTGAGAATTTCATTTTGTAATGACTTATATTCAGTTTTATTTGTCTTAAAATGTCTTTATTTTGCCCTCATTATTTTTTTTAAAGTTTATTTCTTTATTTTGAGAGGGGGAGTGGGGGTGAGGGGAGAGAGAGAGAGTGAGGGACTGAATCCCAAGCAGGCTCTACAGTGTGGAGTCCAACATGGTTCTTGAACCCATGTACTGTGAGATCATGACATGAGCCTAGATCAAAAGTTAGACCCTTAACCCACTGAGCCACACAGGCACCCCTGCCCTCATTCTTAAAAGGCCTTTTCACTAATTGTAGAGCTTGGGGTTTATAGTTATCTCTTCTCAGTACATTAAAGATAACATTCCATATCTTCTGGCTTTGGCAAAGGCTGTTGAAAACAGTGTTGTAATTTAATTTGTATTCACTTGAGGTGACTTGTCTTTAGTCTTTGGCTGCTTTTAAGATCTTCTCTTTGACCTTGGTGTTCTTTTGCTACAATGTGCCTAGAAGTGATTTTCTGCTTATTTATTCTGTTTGGGATTTGTTGGGATTCTCTGGTTTGGTGTCTTCCAACATTTCTGAAAAATTCTCAGCCATTATCTCTACATATTGTCACTTTTTCATTTTTTCTAAAGTCTGCATCTAGAACTTTAATTAGACAAATGTACTTTTTCACTCTATCATTCTTTACTTTTCATTTTTCATAATTTTAATCTTGTTCCTCTGCACATTATAATTTCTTCAGTTTTATTTTCCACTTAGCTAATTATCTCTTAATTTTGTCCAATCTGCTGTTCAAGTCATACATTGTTTTTCATTTCAGTTATAGTTTTCATTTCTAGAATATTTATTTCAAATATATAGTAGAACCTTGGTTTTTGAGCATAATTTGTTCCAGAAACATGCTCGTAATCCAAAGCACTTGTATATCAAAGCAAATTTCAAGAACCATTGGCTCAGTTGTGATCATGTGATGTTTGGCATCATGTACTACACATATTGCAAGACATCGCTCGTTTATCAAGTTAAAATTTTATTAGAAATGTTTGCTAGTCTTGTGGAACACTCACAGAACAAGTTTCTCGCAATCCAAGGTCTTACTGTACTTAGTTTTTTATTTAATAGTTTTTGTTTGTTTGTTTCTTGTTCTTACTTCCAGGCACTCTTTTATTTCTTGAAGCATATTAAATGTGTTAATTGTATAGTCCAAAAGTCTGTGAAGGTGTGGTTCTGTTGTTTCTCACTTATGTCCTTGTTTCCTTGAGTGTTTTGTAATTTTCTTTTTATTGTGGACTTATATTCTTTGGAACATTATCTGTAGGAATTTTTTTGAGAACGAGGTTAAATTTCTTGTCTCCCAGACAGGATTTCCTGTGACTTCAGTTGTCTAGAGGCACTACTGTTCTTTATTTGACAGTTTTTCACACTGTATAGTAGCATGAATTTGGGACTACAATACAACAAGGAGCAACATCAGCTATGAAGTATTCTTGACAAAAGTTTTTCACCTGAATCTGGTCATGAGAAAAAAATTGGTCAAATCCAAAATATAGGACATTTTACATGATTGTTGGTGCAAATTCTTGAAAAAAGCCATTGTCACACATACGAAAAAGAAAAGTCAGGATACCCTTCTTAATTCAAAAAAGAAAACTAAAGAAACATCAAATGCAATGATTCACTTTAATCAGCTTCTGTTTTTCTTTTTTTAAGTCATAAAACATATTTGGGAAAAAATTAAGAGTATTAGAATACAGAGCACATATTAAATGATATTATGGAGTTATCATTACTTTTCTGAGGTGAGATCATGATATGGTGATTACATAGGGGGATGTCTTTATTCTAGGAGGTGCCTACTGAAGTAGGGGTAACATGTCCTGTACTTGTAACTTAATTTCAGTTGGTTCAAACAAAACCCTCCAAATGTATATCTATACACACAAAGACACACACACACACACACATACACACACATGCACTCACACACACACATAGAGGAAATCAGCGTAGGTCTAAGTAGGGAAATCAGTAACCGTAGGAGATTTGTTCATTGTGCTTTTCTCTTGACTTTTGTGTAGGTTTTGAAACATTCAAACTTTTAAATTTTGTGGGAAAAGCAAAACAAACAAACAAAAAACTATATTAGGCATAGCTGTAGCTACAAATTTTTAGGGGGGAGATTTTCTCCCCTACACAAGGGCCAAGATCAAGCCAGGCAAGTCTCCTGTTCTCCTTTTCTGAACAGAGGGTTTATCTCTAATCTCTTACACAGAAGGTGTAACTTCTTGAGGCCTCAGCTTTATATGGAAGAGGAGATCTTCTTTTAGACTTTTCACCCTAGGAGACCCTTAGACTTTTTTAATCCCTTCAACCTATGAAGCTGATAAAACAGAGGTTCAAAATCCCAGGGTTTATCAGATACTCTCAGGGTAAAAGCTTACTTTGGTGCTTATCTACTACCCAGGATTCATGCTTTAACTTTATATTTGGCCATGCTGGATTTCTTGATTGTTTTCAGCCCAGTAATACATCTAATTTGTAAAATATTTTTCACCCCAAAATTTCATGTTTTTTTTCTAGTTTATTGTCAAGTTGGTTTCCATATAACACCCAAGTGCCCTCCTCCATGCCATCACCCCCTTCCCCTCTCCCCCACCCCCATCTGCCCTCAGTTTGTTGTCAGCATTCAAGAGTCTCTAATGGTTTGGGGCGCCTGGGTGGCTTAGTCGGTTAAGCATCCGACTTTCGCTTAGGTCATGATCTCGCGGTTCGTGGGCTCGAGCCCCGAGTTGGGCTCTGTGCTGACTGCCAGCTCAGAGCCTGGAGCCTGTTTCAGTCTGTGACTCCCTCTCTCTCTGACCCTCCCCTGCTCATGCTCTCTCTCTCTCCTAGAAATAAATAAAAATATTAAAAAAAAAAAAAAAGAGTCTCTCATGGTTTGCCTCCCTCTCTCTCCCCCACTATTTTCCCCCTTCTCCTCCCCCACGGTCCTCCGTTAAGTTCCTCCTAATCCACCTATACGTACAAACATATGGTATCTGTCCTTCTCTGCCTGACCTATTTTGCTCAGCATAACACCCTTGAGCTCCATCCACGTTGCTAAAAATGGCCAGATTTCATTCTTTCTCATTGGCATGGAGTATTCCGTTGTATAGATAAACCACATCTTCTTTTTTTTTAGTTGATTGTCAAGTTGGTTTCCATATAACACCCAGTGCTCATCCCCACAAGTGCCCTCTTCCATGTCCATCACTCCCTTCCCCTCCCCCCCACACCCATCAGTCCTCAGTCCTCAGTCCATCAGTCCTCAGTTTCTCAGCATTCAAGAGTCTCTCATAGATAAACCACGTCTTCTTGATCCATTCGTCCGTTGATGGACACTTAGGCTCTTTCCATGTTTTGGCTATTGTTGAGAGTGCTGCTATGAACATTGGGGTACATGTGCCCCTATGCATCAGCACCCCTGTATCCCTTGGGTGAATTCCTAGCACTGCTATTGCTGAATCATAGGGGAGTTCTATTGTTAATTTTTTGAGGAAACTCCACACTGTTTTCCAGAGGGGCTGCACAAGTCTACATTCCCACCAACAGTGTAGGAGGGTGCCTATTTCTCCACATCCTCGCCAGCATCTAGAGTCTTCTGATTTGTTCACTTTAGCCACTCTGACCAGCATGAGGTGGCATTTCCGTGTGGTTTTAGTAGGAGGATCATTTAGGGCATCTTGTCCTATTATACTAGTAGAAACAGAAGCCTTCATTCAACAACATCTTAAATGAAATTTATTACTTTTCTTCCAGTTTCTATAGAGATTTAAAAAGCAGTTAAAGCCACAAGCACATTTCAAAAAAAATATTCCTTATCATACTACTGCTATAAAGCCCCTGGCCTTAATACATAAATGCAGTATATTTACCTTTCAACTACCTAGTTGAAAACATAGTTTTCTCAACATGAAAAGGTACTCCATGAAGCCAATCTTTTCCCCTAAGTTATGAAGCTCATTTATTCAATTTATTGTAAAGCCATAATTCTGTACCAAAAAATATATATATAAAGAGAGGCTAGGTCATGAAAGAACACCTTCTCAGTAAGTCATAAGCACATTTCATAACAACAATGGAAATAGCCCTGTTGACAAGAGCAATCCATCCCTTTTTTTTATGCTTTATTTATTTGCTTATATGAGAGCAGACTTCTAAAGCCAATATCTCTCACATTTCTTTTTTATTATAATGGATTTGGGATGCTCCGGACCAAGCTGCTCTCTAGGATGTCATACTTCCCTTAACACAAGCCTCCATTTAAGAATCAGGGTAAACCTTTCCCATAAAGGGCTGAGTAGACTATCATCAATCCCTTGGCTTTGGCAAAGGCCAAAGTTCATGAACACTAACCTCAATTGACGAATAAGAATACTTATTAAAGAAAAATAAAGAAAAGAAAAGCAATATTATTTTTTTAACTTTGTAGTTCTTTTTTTTCTTAAATAGTTTATTGTCAAGTTGGTTTCCATATAATACCCAGTGCTTATCCCAACAAGTGCCCTCCTCCATGCCCATCACCCCCTTTACCCTCTCCCCCACCCCTGTCAGCCCTCAGTTTTTTCTCAGCATTCAAGAGTCTCTCATGGTTTGCCTCCCTCCCTCTCCCCAACTATTTCCCCCTCCCCCTCCCCCATGGTCCTCTGTTAAGTTCCTCCTAATCCACCTATACATACAAACATATGGTATCTGTCCTTCTCTGCCTGACTTATTTCGCTCAGCATAACACCCTCGAGTTCTATCCACGTTGCTACAAATGGGCAGATTTCATTCTTTCTCATTGCCATGGAGTATTCCGTTGCATAGATAAACCACATCTTCTTGATTCATTTGTCCATTGATGGACACTTGGGCTCTTTCCATGTTTTGGCTATTGTTGAGAGTGCTGCTATGAACATTGGGGAACATGATGTCCCTATGCATCAGCACTCCTGTATCCCTTGGGTAAATTCCTAGCAGTGCTATTGCTGGGTCCTAGGGGAGTTCTATTGTTAGTTTCCTGAGGAAGCTCCACACTGTTTTCCAGAGGGGCTGCACTAGTTTACATTCCCACCAATAGTGTAGGAGGGTGCCCATTTCTTCACATCCTCACCAGCGTCTAGAGTCTCCTGATTTGTTCATTTTAGACACTCTGACCGGCGTGAGGTGGTATCTCAGTGGGGTTTTGATTTGTATTTCCCTGATGATGAGGGATGCTGAGCATCATTTCATGTTGTTGGCCATGTGGATGTCCTTTTTGGAGAAGTGTCTGTTCATGTCTTCTGCCCATTTTTTCCACTGGATTATTTGTTTTTTAGGTGTGGAGTTTGGTGAGTTCCTTATAGATTTTGGATACTAGCCCTTTATCTGATTTGTCATTTGCAATGATCTTTTCCCATTCCGTCGGTTGCCTATTAGTTTTATTGATTGTGTTCTTTGCCGTGCAGAAGCTTTTTATCTTGAATTCAGCAAAGTTGCAGGATACAAAATTAGTGAATCGGTTACATTTTTATACACTAATAATGAAGCAACAGGAAGAGAAATCAAGAAACTGATCCCATTCACAACTGCACAAAGAAACATAAAATACCTAGGAATAAACCTAACCAAAGATATAGGAGATCTGTATGATGAAAACTATAGAAAATTTGTGAAGGAAATTGAAGACACAAAGAAATGGAAAAACATTCCATGCTCATGGATCGGAAACATAAATATTGTTAAAATGTCATTACTACCCAAAGCAATCTACACATTCAATGCAATCCCAATCAAAATTGCACCAGCATTCTTCTCAAAGCTAGAACAAACTATCCTAAAATTTGTATGGAACCACAAATAGCCAAAGTAATATTGAAGAAGAAATCCAAAATGGGGGGCATCACAATCCCAGACTTTAGCCTCTACTACAAAGTTGTAATCCTCAAGACAGTATGGTATTGGCACAGAAAATCAATATTATTTATTCTGCAAGAAGCAGATCTCAGAATCGTAACATTCCATGATTTCCACAGTCACTGATTGTACTAGAATAATTACTTTCCAATGTCAGTTACAGGTTGTAGATGGAGGATATTTTTACTCTCGGACCTTCCTAGGCCTGAACCAGCCCCCCAAAACTCTATTTTTCTGATCTGTATGTTGACCAACATATCTAAGTGTCCCTGCACACAAATAGTTACTCAGGAGGGAGATTATTGTGTTTCTATATAAAGCCTTGCCCTTGATTTTCATATTCAATTTTTCCCCTAAATTACCAAAGCAGCCAAAAGCATTAATTATGATTGTAATCAGGGTAATTTCCTCTAAATTCTGCTGTCCTTTTCTTCTTTTTACAAGACGGTTGGGTGCCCTTTCCCTAGGAGAATATGCTCTGCTTGTTTAAGGATTGTCAAGGCAACCTACTGCTTCTCCATTTCCTCTCATTTAGGTTCTGGATAATAATAGATTAACCAACTCAATTACAAATCAAAATACTTGAACCTCATTTATAAAGAAAGATAATAATGAAACAACTACTTGCCAGGCACTGGGTTACAGGTTTATATTTATTGTTTCACTTAAAGAGTGCTACTGGCATCTCCATTCACCTTACAACAAGTACCATTAGCATTTCCATCTTTGGATGACATTCCAGGCTAAGAAACAGAGCCATTACATGGCTTCCCAAAGACACACAGTGATGAAGTCAGGAACAAAACCAGGCAATATGGCCACAGAGCCTGCTGCAGTCCTAACCAGGACACTACCCCTACTTCTGTTCACCAACTCTTCTCTGAAAGAAAAATTCACATATCCGGGTTGTCAGTTTCAGGTCTCCAGGGTCAGAGCCCCAGCCTAGGAATAAACAACCACCACTCGTTGAAAGCCACAATATCTGAAGCACCATCCTTGAAGCTGCATCTCACACAACTCACAAGGTTGGTGTCATTCACTTTTCCCAGTGATAAAAGGAAACATGACCTGTCCCATAACAAGAGCTTAAGGGAATTGCCAAGGCCATAGACCTAATAAGTGCCTGAGGCCCATATGACTCCTCCATACCACTTCCCCAGATTAGACCTAGCATTCCTTCACAGGTCAGGGCTAGGTCATAATACACTGTGCTGGTGACCACACCATTTTGGCAATGGCCTTTAAAAAGTGCAAAGAAAGAAACAGTAAATACTGGAAAACTGAGTTTTTTGGTTTCATGTAATATTTTTATATAAATAAATTAATAAAAGAAATTCATTCTTATGGCATCATTTTACTTAATTTGTCCAGGAATTAGGGTTTAGGGGTTTTGTTTTGGTTTTTTGAGAGAGAATGTGCACCAGTAGGGGAGGGGCAGAGGGAGAGAGAGAATCTTAAGCAGGCTCCCACTCAGTGTGGAGCCCTACTTGGGGCTCGATCCTACAACCCTGGGATCATGACCTAAGCCAAAATGAAGAGTCAGACGCTCAACCAATTTAGCTGCCCAGGTGCCCCAGGAAGTAGAGTTTTTTGTATTGATCAGATATTCATTCTCCCTAAGGCAACACAGCACAGTAGAAGGATGCGAGGCCTGGGGTCAGAGACTTGAGTGTGAGTCCCAGCTCTGGCATTTCCTTGGGAAAGTTGTTCAACCTCCTCGACCTTTAGTTTTCTAGTCTGTACAGTGGGAATTAAAACTATCCTACCTATCTCAGCTCACTGTGAAGACTGGGATCACATAAATGAGATATTTAAGGAGATATTAGTGAGATATTTAAAGTTGATTACTATTATTATGTGGGATACTAAGATTCTTCCACAGAAAAAAGAAAAAGATGAGGAGTGTATGTGTGTGTGTGTGCGCGCGTGCGCCTGCATGCATATGCACGCACAAATATGCATATATGAATATGCACACAAGTACTATGTATAAGTAAGTTGTTTTATTCAAATGAAGATGAAAAAACTAGTCACAATGTCACAGGACCAGCCCTGATAGAGTGCTAAGGCAAGCCTGCAAGGCCTCTGATCTCAGCTGCTTAAACTATCAGATATGCGGACAATATTGAAAGATTGCTGCTGTGACCAAGGTAAGAGGAACATCAGTCCTCAAAGGACTGCCACAAAGCTGCGTTTCCACTGTGACTTGAAGGGGCTGCTGTGGAACACCCTAGCTCCCCCAAAGGGCACTGGGATCGAGTTCTCACATAGAGGTTGGGGAGGAGAAATGGGGGATAATGAAAGAAGAAAATATTATAAGGGGCATGGGACTCTCTAACAGGTTCTTTAAAAGGAATCAGCATTTAACACCCCCAGACACAATAAGCTTGTCCTTGAGTGACACTTTGCTGTCTTCTCACCTTTCCTTCTCAGGACCCACTTCTCCTTCCTTTAAAATATTTTTTTTTTTTTTAGCATTATTCATTTTTGAGAGACAGAGCACAGGGAAGGGTGGAGCAGAGAGGAAGACACAGAATCCCAAGGAGGCTCCAGGCCCTGAACTGTCAGCACAGAGCCTGAGGCGGGGCTTGAACTCACTAACTATGAGGTCTTGACCTGAGTCGAAGTCGGATGCTCAACCGACTGAGTCACCCAGGTGCCCCTCTCTTTTCTTTTTCCCCAATTCCTGTGCTACTTTTTCTCACTTCTGGTTTTTCTGGTACAACTTCTACTTCACTGAATTTGTTGGGTCTATTTTCCTTTCATGCTGGTCAATTTTTAAATGCAGCAGCCAAAATAATCAATATCACTAGCAATTACATCCATACGCAGAATTACTTCTGTAAAGGGACATACCAGAGACCCATAAGGAAATCACTTTCTGAGAATTATCTAAGTTGGAGTTTCATTTTTCACTGACAGGTATGATGGAAGACATACTATATACCAATAAAAGTCAGTGGTCAAGTGGAATAATAAAATATGTTTGCAGTTCACCTCTCCCCTAAAAGGAATCACATTTTCATTAGAGAGATTTTTCAGGTCAGTGACCAACTCCCTCCTATTTCTCCTGAAGCTGATATAAAGCTGGCACATTTTAGTACCATTGGAAGAATACTGTACCTCAAAAGTGGAAGGAGAGAGACAGTAGATTTAATATTTATTAGTTTGTGGTACTAGGAAGCAAGATGAAACTCATGCTCTGTGCCCCTCAACTACTAGATCTGAGTAGAGTAAGGAATGGAATATTAGCAACAGGAGTCCACTAATATTTGCTTCTTTTTCCTTCCCACCCCTTCTTTTTTTCTCTACTTAATATTAAGCCTGACTTGGGGCGCCTGGGTGGCTTAGTCGGTTAAGCGTCCGACTTTCGCTTAGGTCATGATCTCGCGGTTCGTGGGTTTGGGCCCCGCGTCGGGCTCTGTGCTGACTGCCAGCTCAGAGCCTGGAGCCTATTTCAGAGTCTGTATCTCCCTCTCTCTCTGACCCTCCCCTGCTCACGCTGTCTCTCTCTCTCTCTCTCCTAGAAATAAATAAAACATTAAAAAAATATATTAAGCCTGACTTAATGGATAGGATTTTTAGGAAATGTATAGTCTAAAACAAGGCTTAGGAACTTTTTCCATTGAGGGCCAAAGAGTAAATTCTTGAGGGCTTTACAGGCCATATGCACCTTGTTGCAACTGCTTAACTTTGCCACTTTGCCACAAAAACAGCTGCAAATGAGTGAACATGGCTGTGTTCCAATAAAACTTTATTTATAGCTTAAATTTTACATAATTTTCACATGCCAGAAATAATACTCTTCTAATTTTTTTCCCTATCCATTTAAAAATATAAAAACTCTTCTTAGCTTGCTGAGCCTACAAAAACAGATCTTGCCAATTCCTGGTCTAGAACTTCTTATATATTAAGAGTATTCTTCACATCAGACCCATTGAAATTGAAGTTATTTTGTCTTTTTTTTTTTTTTTTTTTGCCCTTCCACTTTTTCCTACATTGGTTATTATTTTCCCACACGCTTCCTTCTACTCTGATTTACCAGTACATCACTTTTCCTCTAGCTTCACTTATTTGTGAAACTCACAAGAGAATAAAGACCATTTGCCAAAGACCTCCCTGTAAGCACCTATCACTGTGGTGGGCACTAACAAAGTAGAAGACACAGAGTCTATGGCTGACCATGTTAATATGGTCATTTACCCATTGTTTTCTTTTTCCTCCTTCCTGGTACAGTCTACTCCCACAATAGAGGCTGGATACTAGTCATCACTTTCCCATCCTTTCTGATAGACAAGACATGGATATATCTGTGATCCACTCCTAGACAATAACACCTGAGAAATCTGTTTGGGTGCTCCTGGGAAAGGTCCCCCCCGACCCCCGACTAGAATAAGAGAGAAAGAGAGACCAACACCAAAAATGAGAGACAACAGCAGAAGCCTCATTTCCTGCTTCCTACTTTTGGATGATGTCATGTAAAGATAAGATATTTGGAGCTGCAGCAGTGAACTTGCAACCATAAAGGAAGTCCAAAAGCTGATATAGAGGCATAATATTGTTAATTCACTGAACTACCCCTGCAACTTTCTCTCTCTGGAGTCCGTGTTATAGGAGAAATAGTAAACTCCTAGGATGAGAATTCTGTTACTGTGTTACACAGACAGCCTTCACTCTTGTGAAGCTGATATTATAGGAGTGATATGACACACAAAATGAAAACTATTATAAGAAAACACAAAATATCATGGGGAGGAGTTAAGATGGTGGAGTAGTAAGGAGACCTGGAGCTTGTCTAATCCCTTGAACACAGATAGATCAACATCAAACCATTTTGAACACCTAGGAAATCAATCTAAGGGTTAACAGAACAATCTGCATAATTTGAGGGCAAGAATATGGCAGCTTCTCCTAACAAGCAGACCAAAACATATTTAGAATGTAACTTCCTATATTTGGTATTTTTAATTTTTTAATTTTTATTTCATTCTCTTATTATTATTGTTTTTCTTCCTCCTAAGTGACAAGATGGAGGAATTCATCTCAAAAAAGTGGGGGGCGGGGATAGGAAGAAATGATGGCTACTAGCTTGGCTTTAAAAAATCACGGAAGACACCAGAGAATCCCTTTTTATGGAGATAAAAGAACTAAAATCTAATTAGGACAAAATTAAAAATCTTATAACTGAGGGGTACCTGGGTGGCTCAGTTGGTTGAGCATACAACTCTTGATTTCAGGTCAGGTCGTGATCTCAAGGTCATGGGATCTATCCCTGAGTTGGGCTAGGTGCTGACAGCCCAGAGCCTGCTTGGGATTCTCTCTCTCTCTCCCCCTCCCTCTCTCTCTGCCCCCCCCCCCTGCTTGCACTCACTAACTCTCTCTCTCTCTCAAAATAAATACATAATTTTTTTTGAGTTTTTAAAAATGCTATAACTGAGATGCAAACCCAAATAGAGGCCATAAAAATGAGGATGGACAAAGCAGAGGAGTGAATTAGTTATATAGAAGATAAAATTATATGAAAAAATGAAACTGAAAAGAAGAGAGAAACAGAGGTCAGGGATCATGAAGGCAACTTAGGAAATTCAGCAATTTATTAAAATGTAATAACACTTGTATCATAGAAGTCCCAGAAGATGAAAGCGATAAGGGGCAGAAGGTATATGTGAGCAAATTATAGCTGAAAACTTCCTTAATCTGGGGAAGGACACAGACATCAAAATCCAAGAAGCACAGAGAACTCCCATTAAATTCAACAAAAGCCACCAGCCATCTCCAAGACACATCATAGTCAAGATCACAAAATACACAGACAAGGAGAGAATCCTGAAATTAGCAGGAGTAAAAAAGCTGTTGGACTACAAGAGAAGGCAGATCAGGTTCACAGCAGATCTGTCCACAGAAACTTGGCAGGGTAGAAAGGAGTGGCAAGATATATTCAATGTTCTGAATGGCAAAAATATGCAGCCAAGAGTACTCTATCCAGCAAGGCAGTCATTCAAAAGAGAAGGACAGATAAAGAGTTTCTGAGACAAACAAAAATGAAAGAAGTTTGTGACCACTAAGCCAGTCCTACTAGAAATTTTAAAGGGGACTTTTGAGTGAACGGGGAAAAAAAAAAAAGGCTAAGGTATCAAAGACTAGAAAGAACCAGAGAGCCTCACTAGAAACACCAACTCTACAGGTAACACAAATTCATATCTTTAAATAATCACTATGAATGTAAATGGACTAAATGCTCCAATCATAAGACATAAGGTGAATGGATAAAAAACAAAACAAAACAAAATTCTTCTATATGCTGTCTGCAAGAGATTCATGTTAATCTTTTTTTAAATGTTCATTTACTTATCTTGAGAGAGAGCACATGAGGGGCAGTAAGAGAGAGAAAGAGAGAGGGAGAGAGAGAATCCCTTGCTGTCAGCACAGAGCCTCACATGGGGCTCAGTCTCACAAACCATGAGACCATGACCTGAGCTGAAATCCAGAGTTGGATGTTTAACTAACTGAGCCACTCAGGTGCTTCAAGGGACTCGTTTTAGACCTAAAGACACTTGCAGATTGAAAGGGGATGGAGGACTGTCTATCATGTTAATGGATGTCAAAAGAAAGCTGGAGTAACCAGCTTGTCATATGTCAGACAAACTAGATTTTAAATCAAAGATTGTAATAAGAAATGAAGGAGGCATTATATCATAATTAAGGGGTCTATCCATCAAAAAGATCTAACAATTGGAAATATTTTTACCCCCAACTTGGAAATGTCAAATATATAAATCGATTAATCATAAACATAAAGGGACTCACTAATAATAACACAAAAATAGTAGGTAACTTTAACATCCCACTTACAGCAATGGACAGGTCACCTAAGCAGTAAAACAAGAGAGAAACAGTGGCTTTGAATGACACACTGGACCAGATAGACTTAACAAATATATCCAGAACATTTCATCCTAAAGCAGCAGAATACATATTCTTTTTGAATGCACATATAACAGTCTCCAGAATAGATCACATACTGGCACACAAATCAGCTCTCAACAAGTACGAAAGGATCGAGATCATATCATGCATATTTTTAGATCACAGTTGTATGAAACTTGAAGTCAACCACAAGAAAAATATTGTAAAGCCCTCAAATACATGGTAGTTGAAGAACATTCAACTAGAGAATGAATGGGCTAACCAGGAAATTAAAGAATAATTTTTAAAAAATACATGGGAGCAAATAAAAATGAAAACCTGATGGTCAAAAACCTTTGAAATGCACCAAAGGCAGTTATAGAAGGAAGTACATTGCAATTCAGGCCTATCTCAAGAAGCAAAAAAGGTCCTAAATATAAAACCTAATCTTACACCTCAAGAAGCTAGAAAAGGAACAGCAAATAAAGCCTAAAGCCGGCAGAAGAAGAGAAATAATAAAAATTAGAGCAGAAATAATGATATAGAAACCAAAAATAAAAACAGTAGAACAGATCAGTGAAACTAAGAACTGGTTCTTTGTGAATAAACTAAATTGATAAACCCCTAGCCAGACTTATCAAAAAGAAAAGAGAAAGGACCCAAATAGATAAAATCACAAATAAAAGAGGAAAGATCACCACCAACACCACAGAAATACAAACAATTATAAGAGAATACTATAAAAAATTATATGCCAACAAACCGGACAATCTGGAAGAAATAGACAAATTCCTAGAAACTCACAAACTACCAAAACTGCAGGAGGAAGAAACAGAAAATTCTGAACAGACACATAACCAGCAAAGAAATTGAATCAGTAATCAAAACTCTCCCAACAAACAAGAATCCTTGGACAGATGACTTCCCAGGGAAATTCTATCAGACTTTTAAAGAAGAGCTAATACCTATTCTTCTCAAACTATTTCAAAAATAGAAATAGAAGGAAAACTACCAAAGTCATTCTGTGAAGCACTACCTTGATTCCAAAACCAAAGATCCCACTAAAAAGGAGAATTACAGGCCAATATCCCTGATGAATATGGATAGAAAAATCCTCAACAAGATATTAGCAAATTGAATTCAACAGTACTTTAAAAGAATTATTCACAATGATCAAATGGGCCTTATTCCTGGACTGGAGGGCTGGTTCAATATTTGCAAATCAATCAATGCAATACACCACATCAATAAAAGAAAGGATAAGAACCATATGATCCTGTCAACAGATGTAGAAAAAGCATTTGACAAAATACAGCTTTCATTCTTGATAAAAATCCTCAATAAAATAGGAGTAGATGGGACATACCTCAACATTATAAGGCCCATATACAAAAAACCTACAGCTAATATCCTCGATGGGGAAAGCTGAGATCCTTTCCCCTATGGTCAGGAACAAGACAAAGATGTTCACTCTCACTGTTACTATTTAACATAGAACTGGAAGTCTCACCTTCAGCAATCAGACCACAAAAATAAATAAAAGACATCCAAATTGGCTAGGAAGAACTCAAACTGTCACTATTTGCAGATGGCATGTAAAAAATATAGAAAACCAAAAGACTCCACCAAAAAATTGCCAGAACAAATACATGAAAACAGCAAACTGTGGGATATAAAATCAATGCACAGAAATCTGTTGCATTTCTACATACCAATAACAAAGCAGCAGAAAAGGAAATTTAAAAATCGATCCCATTTGCAATTGCACCAAAAACAATAGGATAACCTAGGAATAAACCTAACTAAATAGGTAAAAGATCTGTACTCTGAAAACTATAGAACACTTGTGAAAGAAATTGAAGAAGACATAAATGGAAAAGAATTCCATGTCATAGACTGGAAGAACAAGCATTGTTATGTCTGTAACTACTGGGACTTTATCAAGACAGAAAATTTCTGCGTAGTAAAGGAAACAATCAACAAAATTAAAAGGTAACCCATGGAATAGGAGAAGATACTTACAAATGACATATCAGATAAAGCATTAGTATCCAAAATCTATAAAGAACTTATCAAACTCAACACCCAAAAACCAGATAACCCAGTTAAGAAATGGACAGAAAAAAGGAATAGACACTTTTCCAAAGAAGGTATCCAGATGGATAACCGACACATGAAAAGATGCTCAATATCACTCATTCTCATGGAAATACAAATCAAAACCACAATGAGAAGCATCTGGGTGGCTTAGTCAGTTAAGCATCATCGTCAGCTCAGGTCAAGAGCTCACAGTTTGTGAGTTCTAGTCCGCGTTGGGCTCTGCACTGTTGGTGTGGAGCCTGCTTAGCATTCTCTCTCTCCCTGCCCCTTCCCCACTTGTGGACACTCTCTCTCAAAATAAATAAATAAACTTTAAAAAATAAAATGCTAACATCCTGTAAAAAAAAAAGTAAATAAATAAACCATGATGAGATACCGCCTCACACCTGTCCAAATGGCTAAAAATTAATTAACAACACAAGAAACAACAGGTGTTGGCAAGGATGCGGAGAAAGGAGAACCCTCTTGCACTGTTGGTCGGAATGCAAACTGGTGCAGCCACTCTGAAGAACAATATGGAAGTTCCTCAAAAAAAAAAAAAAAATAGAACTACCCTACAATCCAGCGATTGCATTATTAGGTATTTACCCAAAGGACACAAAAATAAAGATTTGAAGGGGTACATGCATCACAATGTTTATGGCAGCATTATTAATGATAGCCAAACTATGAAGAGAGCCCAAATGTCCATCGGCTGATAAATGGATAAAGAAGATGTGTATATGTATATATACAATGAAATATTACTCAGCCACCAAAAAGAGTGAAATCTTGCCATTTGCAATGATACGGATGGAGGTAGAATATATTATGCTAAGCAAAATAACTCAATCAGAGATAGACAAATACCATATGATTTCACTCATATGTTGAATTTAAGAAACAAAACAGATGAACATATGGAAAGAGGAGGGAAGAGAAGAAAGGGAAACAGACCACAAGAGACTCTTAATAATAGAGAACAAACTATGGGTTGATGGAGAGAAATGGGTGGGAGACAGGTTAGATGGGTGATGGGTATTAAAGAGAGCACTTATTGTGATGATCACTGGGTATTATATGTCAGTGATGAATCACTGAATTCTACTGTTGAAACCAATATTGCGCTGTATGTTAACTAAAATCTAAATTAAAAGAAAATAAAAAATATCAACTTTCCTAGACCAATACATGATACTAGTTATACTTTTACTGTTCTTTGATTAAGAAAAATGACATATCAATGACTCCCTCCCTGGCAAGAGCTCTCTTCAAAATACATGAAAATATGCTCACACCTCTCCCAATGGTTACTGCACTATCTCCACCTTCCACTTCATAAGCAAGCTTTTTCAAAGTTATCTTACTTTTATTATTACTCTTACTATCTCTACTTCCTATTCTGTGGTCTTCACTCCTTGATGCCATTACTCCACCTTCCTTTCATGCACTCTACTCCATCAAGCTGCTTTCAACAGTATCTCCGCTGACTTCTGGGTTGATAAATCCAAGTATGGTTGTTTAGTCCTTACCTTGTTTGACCTCTTCAAAGTGCTGATACTGTTTACCATGACTCCCTGACACCACACTTTCCCTAAGTTCTTCTTCTCATCTTTTTCTCTTCATTGCTGGTTTCTCCTTTTCTACTGGCTCTGAAGTGTAGTGTTCATCAGTGTTCTTTCCTGATCTTACACTTTTCTTAGGTAGTCTCATCTATACCTATACCTATTTTATAGGTACCTATAATGATACCTGTAAACTTATGATATCCAACCCAACTCTCTCCTAGTTGCGTACCCATGGAACTAAATGCCTAGTGGACAGCTCCATTTGAATGCCTTGAAGGTGCATTCATCCCAGTATGGCCAAGCCAAATCATCGCCTACTCATCATATCTTGGTGGATGGCACTATAGTTCACCAAGTTGCCAAGGTCAGAACCCCAGATATTGCCTTGCTAAGTTCCTTCATGCTTTTGCACATAACATGTATTTTCTGTTTGCAGTGTTCTTCCCTTACTTTGTCACATGAAGATTCTCATCCTTCATGACCCAAATGAAAGCCAGCACTTCCAGGAAGCCTTTTCCAATTCTAACTACAAGTTAATATCTCCTAAGTATTTTCTTATTTCTTAGGATACATGGCATTATAGCCCGTATCACATTATTTACATCATCTGGTTTTCTGAGTAAACTATAAGCTGAAGATCAAGAACTATGTTTTATTCATCTTTGTATGGCCATTGCCTAACACTGTGCTGAGCACATTCTAGAACTCTCAATAAACATTTGTTGAGTATACGAAGTGATGGACACATAGTAAATATTTGTTGCCAAACTCATCACATTAATGAGAAGAAACTCTAATTAAGATTTCATACCTGATAGGTAACTATCCTTTCTAGCTTAACACATGAGTTACTGATTGGATAGCAACATCCACATAATTTTTGAATTTGGAATTGGAAAAACTGAGTATATCTAATCCAACTGTTTTATGAGCTCTTTAAGGCTCATTTGTAATTAGCAATACCAGTTTTCCTGTTGATAGTTGTTAACTAAGATCCTTTATATGTTCATTCTTTTAGTTAGGTTAAATATGTCCCCAGGAATTCAAGTGATACTATTTGTTTGCTTACAAACCTTTTTTCCCCATAGACAAACTTCAATTCAAATCAAATTATCCCCAGTTCTAAACCCCTGACATCCAAATGAATAGAATTTTAGCATTTATTCCAAGTTTTCTTTATGTCCTATTATTCTATTGCACTTTGTATCATATTTTCTTAGCAAATATATTTAGACATCTGGCACTAACTTTGGTATTGTCCTGGTGCAATAATCATTGTTATCACTTGACGTTGCAGGAACTACAATGTAGATGGATTAATGTATTGTTTAATGAAGGAGAGAAGTTCCTTTAGGAAATGCTAGTTTCAAAACTCTCCCTGGACTTCAAGTTTGATAGACATAGTTATTTGTAATAAATGTCCATACAACTGCACTTTTCCAAGAATCTTTTTACACAGTATTTAGTAAAGTATATTAAAGAAGCTTAATGAGAGGTTTTTCTAATAGTCTACTTAGACACTTATTGAGATTGAAAATGAATGATTTTACACATTTCTTTTTTGCTTCACTAATCTTCAGCGCCTAAATTGCTCTTTTAATTTCTGGGGGGAAAAGCTTTTTACTTTTAACTGCACACTTATCAAAGCCTCCCTCCCCCAACTTAATTTACAGGCTCTTATTTGTGGTAACGAGTTTCTAGAGAAGCTGTTTTCCTGGCACTTAATCAAGTACCTTTGTTATTAACATTAAACTACAAAGTAACCCAAAGTCTGCATTTTCTTGTGTGGTGGCATAAATGTTATCACATTTCAGAGTGTAAAGTATATTCGCTTGAAACCATCTTTATATCTTTTTTAGAGAGAGAGAGAGTGAGGGAAGGGCAGAGAAAGAGGGAGACAGAGAATCCTAAGTAGGCTCTACGCTCAGCACAGAGCTTGATGCAGGGCTCCAACTCATGACTCTGAGACCATGATCTGAGCTGAAATCTAGAGTCAGATGCTTAGCTGACTGAGCCACCCAGGTGCTCCTAAACTTTCTTTACAGGTTAATAATTATTTCCCATTTCTATTCCCTTCAAGAATTCAAGTAGAAAACTTGACATAACTAATGATAATCCTATTCAAATAACAATTAACAAATATGTGCAAAACCTCTATTTAGTTGTGCCAAACAGCAGTATTTAATATGAGTAATTTCTCGCACTCATGAAGAACAGGAGGAGGAGCAGGGTGGGTATCCCCACACCCAAAATGAGGTTTGGATGTTGAGACTGATGATGATGCCACACATGTAGCAAAAGGGTTTGAAAAAGTTTGTTACCCACATAATGAGGCTTTCCAGAGAGAGTAGGATGGGCTTCCAAGCTTTTGTGAAGATGGCTTGAGAGAATGGGGAAAAGAGATGGTTTGGGGATTTTCCTGGCGGTTAGGAGGTGAGGCTGGGGTGAGGGTTCCTGGGCATAATCTAGGCCTTGCACAGTTGGAACTTCCTGCCAGCACCAAAGGAAGGAGCGCCCAGGCTTTCTTACCACCTTGCTTAGATGTGGGGCCGAGGGGAAGGGGAGTGGCTGTGAGAAAACCTAAAAAATGGAGTTACACTCTGTATTAAACAGTTATAAATGGAGGGACATCGGGTATATCCGTTACCTACTGTAACTTCTATATCAGTTATATAACAATCCTAAAATCTTAACTACATACAAAAATATTTATTCACATGTCTGGAGTCAGCTAGACAGCTCTGCTGATCTTGCTTGAACTCACTCACCTGTCTGAGTCAGCTGTCAGCTAATCTCAGGTGGCTTTGCCTAGGATGACTGTGGTGACTCATCTCTGCTCCACGTCTGTCATCCTCCAACAAGCTAGCACAGCCATGCCATCATGGCAAAAAGGCAGAAGTGAAAGAGTAAGCAAGCACAGTCACACAAACACTTTTTAAGCTTCTGAATATGGCATGTTTCCTAAATTCTATGGGCCAAGGAAGTTACATGACCAAGCCTAGAATCATGGTTGGAAGCCAAAGATGTGTAGATGGAAGAGTAAAGAATTTGGACAATTTGGATTACATTTGCACAAATGGATTACTAACATATCACAACCTCTTAACCTACTTTGTTGAGAAAAGGAAAATCAATTCACTGAGCTATTTATTAGTAGGTGCTGGGCACTGTACTTGGAATTGGGGCTTCAAAAACAAATAAGATAGTGTTAAGGTGCTCACAGTCTGATATTGGGGATATTCTTAATAATACGTTCTTAATATTCAATGTGATAAGTGCAACAATAGATATTTTAATGAGGTGGCACAGAAAAGGAACCGATTATTAAGTCTCTCACCTCCTTTATCATAGATTTCATAGCCAATTTAATGGATTTTGTTGTAATCAAATCTCCTCTTGGTTCCTCTCTTCCTTCTTTATGGAAGACATAAAGAAAAAGCTGACTGAGATTCTCCAGTGGACGGCCACATAAATATTCAGGCTCTTTAGAAGTAAAACCAGATTATAAGTATGCTGGGCTAGCAGAAAGTCAACCAAGATCAACTGGGTTCTCTTGTTGCTCCATTACCCTTAGTAGTCATCCAGTTTCTTTAAAAAAATTTTTTTTAACGTTTTTATTTATTATTGAGAGACAGAGCATGAGCATGGGAGAGACAGAGAGAGGGAGATACAGAATCTGAATGAGGCTCCAGGCTCTGAGCTGTCAACACAGAGCCACCCAGGTGCCCCATTAGTAGTTAACCAGTTTCAACCAAAATTTACTGTGGGCCCACCTGGGCAAGCTATTTTGTTGGGCATTTCCTAAGAACGGGGGTCACCTTGCAAAGATGACTAAATGAAGAGGACTAAAAAATAAGATCTGCCTCCAAATAACTTACAGTTATTGTGTAAATCCATTGTACAAGACATAAATCGGCAAAGCTGTTCTGCTTATAGCAGAAGTTGGCAACCTGGAGGCTGCTCTCACCCAGGCCACTGTTGGGGACCGTCATCTCACTGGCTTACAGTCACATTGCTAGGAACACGTCTCCTTTTTCTCTACAGTGCACTCTCACATGTAGATAAGGGGCACTCCATTCCATAGAGTGGCGTTCGTGTAATGTGGCATTAAATGAAACCCGGAACTGTGGTAGGCGTCAAGTAGAAGCGATATCCTAAGATAGCTTGCAAATCTCCAGGTCACCAGCTGTGGCTGGAGTCCTAGGAGGTGAGGGGTTATTCTAGCACAGTTTGTTAAGAAGACGATGAGTTCATCTTCTAGCTTGTGGCAGATAGCTTATTAAACTCCCAAATGAAATTCTTTGAGACACGAAGATAGGGACAGAAATACTTTGCTGGATCTTCTCCATTTCTCAAGATTTTTAAACAAGGAAACATTTTGCCATTGTTCTGAAATATCTTTTCCTCTAGTTAATCCACGTTATTCTAGGGGGCTTTGCCTAGGAGAAAGACGAATTCGTTATGTTCCTTCCTTCTGTTTCAGTATGCTCCATGTTCCCATACCTTCAAACTGTCACATGCCAACTTTCGGGAGGACGGAACAGAAGTGGGCAGGCAAGAGTGTTTGCAAACTAGACTGAAAAGAATATCTCCGGAAAGCACCGCCACCCTATAAATGGTTCTGTCCGGATTGATTCCTTGAGATGTGTTTTATTTCCATTAAAAACTCAAAACTTTCAAACGTTCACTATCCGTGTCTCACAACTTGATGGGAAAAATATTCAACATTTGAAGTATTCAAGAAAGGCTTGAAAAAAATAAAAGAAACCAGTTGCTGTCTGGAACGCTTTGGGAGGTGGGAGTCTTCAGGGATCATTCTCAAGGGAACCTACGACGGCTACGGGCGTTACAAAACCTCCGCAAGCGCGGTTCTTTTTAGAAAACAAAAGGAGTAAAGGAGGTGGGGGGTCAGGGTCACTTTCTTCCTCCGTTAGCTCCCTTCTCCGTGTCTCTCTCGCGTCCTGTGTGCCTCCAGCAGCCCCCTGGCTCCCCCGCCTCTCTCCCAGGAACCCTCTCCCGCCCAGGTGCCGCTGCACCGCGGCTGCTTCCGCTCGCGGCGCGCAGACCGTCCCCTCCGCCGCCCACGCTCCCCGCTCCCGCCGCCCCCTCTCTTCGCGGCGAACCGGCTTCCCAGCCAAGGGGGCCGCCCCGGCCTCGGCCCTCCCCCGGCCCCGGCCGGCCAGACCATAAAGAGCCGGGCGGCCGCCCTGGAGTCCTGCTAGCCCGCTCGGTTCTGCGCCGCGCTGGGACGCGAGCGCCGCCCTCGACGGCAGCCCCGGACGCCGCGTCCTGCGCACCCGGCACCTGCGCTGCCCGCGGGGCCCGACGGAGGGACAGCGCGCAGCTGGGGACGCCGAGGCACGGCCGAGGCGCCTCGCTCGCGGGCTTCTGCGGCTGCAGGAAGAGCCAAAATGCTGGCCCCGCGCGAAGCCGCCTTTCTCCTGCTGCACCTGGCCCTGCAGCCGTGGCTAGGGGCCGGCGCTCAGGCCACTCCCCAGGGTAAGTGGGCTCGCGCCGAGACGGGGACGGAGAGTCCCGGGCTCCTCTTCCGCGCTCTGCTCCGGCGGCAGGAGGGACCAGCTCCGCGCGCGCTGCTTGGCCCTCGGTTCCCAGGGGCCTCCATCGGTACTTCTCTGAACCCTCTGGGTTCCGAGTCCCAGTATTTTGTGACAGCATTTTCTGAGAATCCACTATCCAGCGATGAGCCCCGTTCGAAACTTTTCAGTGCATGCAAAGAAGTGGAGTTCATTTCAGAGCTCAGCACACGGCGCTAAACCTCTAACACATCCTGAAATCCAGGTTCCATCTGCTGTGGTTCTCTCTGGCCGGCCATCCCCTAAGTCTTTGCTCCCTAAACCGTCTGACCCGGCGGGAGCGACGTTCCCGAGAAAGGCGCACACTTTATTTGCCTCGTGACTCGCTCTTTTCTGATCATTGTTTGGACCCCAAAACCATCTTTGGGAGTCGGCATGATCTCTTGATTCCTGAGACAAATAGAGCAGGAAGGACTAAGAAGTCGGGGTTTCTCTTCTAGAGATAAAAACTTAAAACTAGATAAATACTTCGAAAAGACAGCTGAATAATCTTCAAACCTCTGTGTGAGATGGGGTGAAAATAACCACGGGGCAGAACGCACTTAAGCTTAAACGGAGTGTGTGTGTGTGTGTGTGTGTGTGTGTGTGTGTGTGTGCGCGCGCGCGCGCGCCAAAAGGAAGAAATTACTTAAGCAAGAAAAGATGTGAGGTCTCTAACTGGCCCTCCAGTGATGACCTTCACCTGTTGACTTAATACTGAGGCGCAAAATAAAGCTGGAAGGAGTCACACAGGTTGAAGTAAAAGTTGTTCTTCCTCACAAAGCCAGGGTGAAAAAGGCCTCTGAGGGAAGTCTCCAATTCCTTCCCCTCCCATTGCAGCAATAACCCATTTAACCTTTCATTTCACCGAATAACTCCTTTTGATTTCAGACCAGGCAACCAGAATAGTGGTCTCCTGGGGGTAAGTAATAATACTCTGCATTTAGTTTGCCTTGAAATATTTGAAAAACTGTAGTCTGTATTTATTCATTGTGACCTCTCTCCGAGGAAGGTGAAAAAGCTAGCTTTTTTTTTTTTTTTTAAATCGAAGTGTAATTGGCACAGGATATATCTGTTTCAGGTGAACAACAAACACAATGATTCCAAAATTGAATACATTGTGAAATGATCACCATAATAAAGCTGATTAACACCTGTCACCATATGCCATTACAAAAAAAATTATTTTCTGTGATGAAAATTTTTGGGTCTTTTAGCAACTTTCAAATATGCAGTACTGTATTATTGACTATAATCAGCATGCTGTACTTTGAATCCCCATGACCTATTTGTTTTACAACTGGACACCTTTCACCCTTAGCCTACCCCCCCACCCCATGCCAGTATGCTCACTGTCTATGAGCTTGGCTGGTTGCTTGAGTTTCTACATAAAAAGTGAGATCATGCAGTGTTTGTCTTTCTGTGTTTGACTTATTTCACTTAGCATAATGCCCTCAGGGTGCCTCCATGTTGTCACAAATGACAAGATTTCATTCCTTTTTATGGTTAAATAATATTCCATGATATACATATACCACATCTTCTTTATTCATTCATCTATTAATGAACACTTCTATTGTTTCCATATCTTGACTATTGAACATAATGGTGCAGTGAACATGAACCTGTATATATCTTTTACAATTAGTATTTTTAGGGTTTTTGGATAAATACCCAGAAGTGAAATTGCTGGATCATATGTAGTTCTACTTTTAGTTTTTTGAGGATCCTCTGTACCGTTTTCCATAGTAGCTGCACCAATTACATTCCCGCCAACAGTACACAAGAGTTCCCTTTTCTCCACGTCCTTGTCAACACTTGATACTTCTCTCTGGTAATAATCATTCCAACAGGTGTGAAGTGGTAACTCGTAGTGGTTTTCATTTCCCTGATGATGACTAATGTTGAACATCTTCTCATGTTCAACATGGTCATCTGTATGTCTTTTAAATATAATTTACTGTCCAGTTAACCGACATACAGTATATGCAGTGTGCTCTTGGTTTTGGGAGTAGATTCCCATGATTCATTGCTTATGTAAACACCCAGTGTTCATCTATATGTGTTCTTTGGGGGAAAAAAAAATATCTGTTCAGATCTTCTCCCCACTTAAAATTGGAGTTCTTTATATAGTTTGGATGTTAACCCCTTATCAGATATGATTTGTAAATACTTTCTGTCATTCAGTAGGTTGTCTCTTCATTTTCTTGATGATCGCTTTTGCTGTTCAGAAGCTTTTTAGTTTGATGGGGACCCACTTGTTTATTTTTGTTTCTGTCTTTGGTTTTTGATGTTAGAAAGGAAGCTTTTTGGGTGCCTGGGTGGCTCAGTTGGTTAACTGTCCATCTTTGGATCAGGTTACGATCTTGTGGTTTATAAGTCAAGCTCCTCATCAGGCTCTCTGCTGCCAGTGTGGAGCCCACCACTGATCCTCTGTATTCTTCATTCTCTCTGTCCCTTGCCCACCAAAAAATAAATGAACATTAAAAAGGAAGCTTTTCAATACAATTGAAAAGTTTTCGGATTGCAGATATGATACGGCAGTTTTGAACTTGCAGATTAATATTTTGTGTTGTATGAATTCCTGACATGAACATACAGCTTCATGGTCTGCTGCAGGTATATTCCCTAAATTATCTGTAGATGATGAGATTAAGTCAAGTTTCTGATAGATTCTTTTATTGACTTAGTCTTCTCATCATCAGCTGTCTTTCTTCATACCATGGTAGGGCTAACTGGTAGCAGTAATTTCACCTCTAACGCTAGAAGGTTATGGTTAGATCCTGGAACTATTAACAAAATGTAATAACATTAATTGAAAATTGTTGTGTCTCATTTCCTTTTCAAAACACTCTCCAAACTCATTACTAGGTAATCCCAACTCTTCCTCTTGAGAGAAGCCAATGGATTAGATGAACCTTGCAGATTGAAATAGAGTAAATTTGGCTTGAGCTAAATCATGAACATAATCATAGTCAAAGCAAGAATCCAGAAGAGCAAGATTTTAGCGTTGAATGCAGTTCCCATACCTTAAACACACATTGGCAGATGCCTTGTCCTGAATGGAACTTAGAGACATATTGTTTCATTTCCCTTTGCTGTTACTTGTGGATGTGAAGCTTGCAATTCTCTGGAAATTAAAAAATTTGATTAACCTTTTGAAGTACAGTAGGCATCAGTCTTCACGTTTTGGGGAGAGGGTGGAGTCCTAAGTGTTTGGCTTTCCTGCACCTCTGGTATTAAATTGCCTATTTGGTAAGGTCTTGAGTACATGGAAAAGAAACCATACACATCCAGTATAAATACAGATGGTCTCTTAAAGAGTAGACATTCTTGAGTAATTAGGTTTCTGCCTGTTTATTTTACAACTTTCATTTATTTCTTTTTCTTAGTACAAAAGCAGCACCTGTTGATTGTAAAAGTAAAAATTAAAAATTGCATAAGCATAAAAAAGGAAATAGATAATTATACAACCTAGACATAGCTACTATTCTTGTTAGGTTCTGTTGTGTTGTCTTTCAAATATTTTCATTTGGAAATATATATTTCAAATGGGGTCATGTTATATGTATAGTTTTATGACTTTTTCAATTCTGTGTATCATGAACATCTTCCATTTCTGTCAGTATTCAGCTGCATTACCATTTTTGATAGATAATAATTCACCTTTGGGAGGGACTAAAGTTTATTTATCCAGGGCTCTAATAATGGACATTTAAGTTGGATCCAGTGTTTTGATATTACAAACAATAATTTGTTGAACAATTGCATTGCTACAGGATGGCTTGGATGGCTAAAATCTCCTTGATCTCTGCCAAGCCCTTCTTTCTCTGCTAAAGACAGTTGGTGTTTTCATAACAAAGTGCTATGCTAACCAAAGGCCTTTGGTTTCCCATCTGTTCCAGTTAGATTTTCTCATAATTCCTTCCTAAACAGAAATTCGAGAATTACCACTAGTAATGGATACCTTTGGGTATCATTGTGTTTATTGTTCTTACAATCAGATGGTGAGAATAATACGTTATTGTTCAAGTTAGCAATTCCTTCATCTTTAGTTAAGCATATGAACTTTTGTGCATGCGCAAAGTGTGTGTGTGTACCATAGCCTGCAGGAACTTCAACCTCTAAAGCTGTTTTCGAGATAGAGTAATACACACACACACACACACACACACAAGTACTTGCCATTGTAATTCTTTTTCTGTAAATTGCTTTTTCATGTTCTGTGTCCATTTTTATATTGCTTATTTTATTGATTTGTAAGAGCTCTTCATAAATTATGGATACCCTTTTCATAATCAGATTATCGTATCTAGAAAACAGCTTTAGGGACAAAACATAAGAGACTCTTAAATATGGAGAACAAATAGAGGCTTACTGGAGGGGTTGTTGGGGGCGGGGATGGGCTAAATGAATAAAGGGCATTAAGGGGTCTACTGGTGAAAGAACTGTTGCAGTATATGGTAACTAGAATGTACATTTAAAAAATAAATTTTTAAAAATAAAAATTTTTAAAAGAGTACATTTCTTTTGAGCACTGAATTATATATGGAATTGTTCGATCACTATATTGTACATTGGATGTAAATTAAAAAAATAAATATGGAAGAGAAAACCGCCCTAGAGGCTGAAGTTCCTTCAGGTTTTGGAATTGTTCAAACAGTATCTATATATACCAACAGAAATACTAAGTAACTTCTAATGACTATTACCCATTTGGCCTTTGCCTTTTAAATAACTCTGGATGTATACTCTGACAGCTCTCAAAAATAGTACAAATATGTATATGTCTCTATAATTGATCTCTATTTTGATATAGATATATGTAAATATGAATGCAGATTCTAGTTTTTATAGACCAACTCTATCAGTCAGCTTACACTTGAGAAAGAGAAACCCCACTGTTCTGTTTTACATCAGGATTTCTTTTAAGTATGCCCTACATCCACTGTGGGGCTTAAACATACAACCCTGAGACCTAGAGTCTCCTACTGAACCGACTCAGCCATCCAGGCACCCGCATTGAGATTTTTAACAGAGATATATTGGAGAACTATATATGCTCAAAAGGAACACTTGGGTCTCACAAAGACAGCAGAGTATTTGCTGACAGTGTGTCCCACCACATCCATGCTTTGTGCTGCATGCCTGGTATCATTTATCACTGACCAGGAAACTACAGTCGGCTCTGGTCCAGGGGATGCATGAGAACCCTAAGGCAGCCATTTACTACTTGGGAACATAAGAGAAAGAATAACTTGCGTGCTCTCACCTGTCTCCCTTGTACTGTAAGCCTTTAGTGCTTTTCCTAGCGGACTTTTTCAGAACGACTTCTTGGGCCACATGAAATTTATGGTTTGCAAATTTAGTCGTACCTCTGGGGTTCATGACCTAGTGATGAAGATTATGCTGTATTTTTTTTCTGGTTCAAATGTCCAGCCACTATAAGAATGAGAAGGAAGAACTGGTGAGTTTAGCAATGTAAATGGTAACAGCGTTAATTTACAGTACTTAGATCTTACTGTCAAATTGTGCCCCTTCAAAAAACATGTTTGTCCCAAACTTCTTTCACTGATGATCTCTTTCTTCCGATTCCCCTAGTCTTGGACCTTCTCCCATCATCCAGCCAGAGGCTGAACCCGGCTGTTTTGCAGCCAATCCTGACAGATCCCACCTTGAATGAGGTCTATGTGATCTCAACCTTCAAGCTGCACTCTAAAAGTTCATCCACCATCTTGGGCCTTTACTCTTCCGTTGACAGCAGCAAATATTTTGAATTCACCGTGATGGGACGCTTAAACAAAGGTAAGTACCTTTGCAGAAATCCTTTACCTAAGAATCTTCTTTTTCTGTTCCAGCTTTTGGGATCTTCCTGCTTTTAGATGGTTCCCTCCGACCATTTTATACTCCTCCTGTCTGGGGATGGTGAGTTGACACTTGGAGAGAGAGTGAAGAGTTGTTTGTGACCAAAATGCCCTTTGACATTGTCCCATCCACCTGTTAGTCTTTGTCCAGTTTGGTAAGGGACAGGACTCAGGACCATTAGGCCACTGAGTTAGTTCAAGCCTACAACAAATACCATAGACTGGGTGGCTGAAACAAGAGACATGTATTTCTCACAGTATCGGAGGCTGAGAAGTCCAAGATCAAGGTGCTGGCGGATCTTGTTCATGGGGAAATCTTGGGCCCTGCCACCTTCTCCCCATGTCCTCCTGTGGCCTTTCCTCAGTATGTGCCAGTAGAGAGAGCAGGCTTTCTTCCTTTCCTTATAAGGATGCTGACATCCTGAGGGTTCCACCCTCATGACCTAATTTAAACTAATTACTTCCCAAAGGCTGACTTCCTAATACCACCACGCTGGGGGGTTAGAGCTTCAGCTGCTGAATTTCGGTGGAAGGAGGGACACAAACATTCAGCCTCTAACAGCCACCCACACCGTTCTTCTGTTCCCTTGGAAGCATGTGGCTTAGCAGGCCTAACTCCCAGCTCCACAAGCACCTCTCTGGACTTGATGGAGAGAACATACCTCAGTCAGAACTAAATGAATGGTACTCTTTTCCACCTGTTTCACCCCGGTTTACACAGGTCTGTCGTCTGTTTGGTTGCTTTGCTTTGCTGTCAAATGCTTTGCTGTTAATGTGAGTTAATAACAAATACTAAGAAATGATTCTCAGAGAAATGGGTCACTGTTTTTTCATCTCCTTCCCCTCCACCCATGCCCTCGGGACAACACCTGTTCCTGCTTATTGAGGAATGTGACAGATATGTGTTTCTGTTGCCTCATGTTTTTAATATAAAAAGGAGGACTGGTCCTTCTGACTAGATTTTATTGTTCCTTCAGTTTGCTTTACTTGGAGTGGTTCAGACTCTATCAGGTGCTAATTGTGATTGAACACATAAATTTTCGAATACTAGGAGCTGAGAGAAATTTCTGATTCTTAGCTTTCATAGGACTACAGAGTTAAAAGCAAGAAGGAATAGAATTTTCCCTCCTTTTATGTTAAGTTCCAACCACCCCCCTCCCCACCCCTCCCCACTCATGTGTGCTCTCTCTGTCTGCACCTCAGGTCTCTCAGGGGCTGTATTGAGGTCTCAGATAGTGAAGGGAGTCTGGGGACATGGCTCAGCAGATAGTCTAATGATTTCTGCCCCCTTTTCCCCGTCTGCAACCCTGGTGGGAGGTAACTTCACAGGTCTCTCTACCTTGAATCAGACAGCCTCACTGGCCTCATGTCCCTAAAAGAACTGCTGATACTCTAATAACTCAGGCTATTCGGTTTATGATCCATGAAAACCACCCTTCTTTATCTAAAGATCAATAGCTTCCCACAAAACTATGTATTTTAGATGCATTGAAAGATTTGTATTGAGCTCACTCAGCTTGGTGACTACAGGGCCCTCTGCCGAGTGGAAAAACTCTGCTCCTGGCTATTCACCCTCACTGAGTCTCCCCCTCCATTTCAAAATTGGCCAGTATGTGTGAGCCCAGTGTGGAAAATCTGCGTTGCCTGGAAACACAAGGCAGCAAATTCCCAGGGACTGATTCTTTGTTTTGATTCTGTATGGGCAGAGATAACACTAGGTAGCAAGATGGAGAGGTAAGGGTGCTTTTAGTGTTTCCTTTGAACAACCACCTGTCATGTGCTTCAGCTGTAAACACCAGCTGATCTGCATGTTAGAGAAGAAGATGAAAGGCTTGAACACCTCTGCACCCTCCAAGCTGTTAGAGGAGATAAATAGCTGTTAGGATTCTTTTTAAAAATATTTTCTAACAAAATACAGAAATGATAATTATCAGAAAACAAAGGGGAATTTATACCAGAGTTTGGGGAGTAGAAGAATTTGCCCTGGAGAAGTTTCATTGGAGCAATAGAAAAAGTATAGAGATGTGCCAACATGGTGAAACTGAGGGTTTTAGAAAGGAGCAGCAGCCTTCTGACTGGAACAAGAAGGAGAGAGCACTGGGTCCATCAGCTCCACAGAACAGAGGGGGATGTGGTGACTCCCCATCAAGGTATTCGGTAGTGGCTGTGCAGGCCTGAATTAATTTGTGGAGGGTTGAGGAGAATCGCCTTCCTGGAAGGGGAACCCCAGTCACTGTCGAAGGCTCTAGATGAGCTCCTATGATAAAGTGAAGTGTATTCGATGAAGAATATGAAGCACAAGTTTGCCACTGAGCTCGCTGCTTGTACAAGTCACCCTTCGCTTGGCTGCCTCATTATTGCTCATAAGCAAAACTTGGATGGATTTATACCTGAGGGCAGAGACCTTTAGTAGCTTCTCATTCCAAACCAAATAAGGTATAGACGTCCCTGTCAGAGTTTTCTGTTGGATGGCCCCCCCACTAGTCTTTGTCATTTATCCCTCCTTCCAACCTTCCATGTCACCTATGCTTGAGCTAGATGCACTAGTTACCATTTCCTGGGCCCACTCATGCTGTCTGTCCTTCTCTGTCCCTTTACTCTTGTCCTCTGCTCCCCACTGATACCTTTCCTGCACCATATACAGATATAAAAATTCTGAAGATGCAAGACTGCTCTTGAATTCTTTCTGACATCTTTTATTATATGATTTCTGTAGAAGGTACTAATCGTAGTTTGCTTGCAATTGAATTCTTGTTTCCAAGTGGTTGTACGCTCCCTCAAGGCAGGGACTGAGTGTCCCTTAACTCACCTTTGCAACCCCTAGCACAGTGCCTTGTACATAAAGTAGCTCATGAACAAAGTGAATAGAATAAATGTAGGCTGAGAAGAGTAGCCTTGTTTACTGAAGAAGACCTACACTGTTGTGAAAATTCTGGACATACACAATGTCTGGTACCTAATCGTTCTGGCTCAGATGCATTAATGAATGAAGGAATTTGAAAGACCATTTGGATGAAGATATAAAGGAAATGCAGTATTTCTGATATAAATGATCTATCAGATAGTTAGTAATACAGGTGGTAGAGTCTTGATAGAAATAAGCATTTTACAGAAACCACCTGGCTGGACAGAAGATCTGGTTCATATTTTTCTTGGATCTGGCAGAGAGGCAACTTTCCAGTTAGTATTCTGAGTTTAAGTCACAGTTAAAATTAACAGCTCTGTCCCCATGAATAGGTCTCTGAATTGCTTAGCCTTAGTTTACTATCTCTGCAGTGGGGGGTGATAATAGCTACCTCACAGATTGATTGCAAGAACTGAATTATATAAAATATAATTTTTTAGAGTGTGAAGCTCAATAAAAATTTCAGGTTCTTCCATATGTTTCTATAAGATAGGTAGAAAGAAGAGGAAGACCAAGAGGTCTCTATGTTTTAGGGAACTATCTTCCAAAGATGATTTGGTGAACTCTTGGCCTGCCTTGATGAGACCTTCACCTTTCAAAAAACAACAACAACACTAAGAACTGCTTCTTTAGACTTAGTTTGTTTGCTACAGAACAACTTGGGGGGCACCTGGGTGGTTCGGTCGGTTGGGCATCCGACTTCGGCTCAGGTCATGACCTCAGGGTTTGTGGGTTCAAGCCCCATGCCGGGTTCTGTGCTGACAGCTCAAAGGCTGGAGCCTGCGTAGGATTCTGTGTCTCCCTCTCTCTGCTCCTCTCCTGCTTGCAATATAGCTCTCTCTGAAAAATTAATAAACATTAATTTTTTTTTAAAAAAAGAACTTGTTGCTGTGGAAATGAAGGGAACCCCAAGAATTTGCAGTAATGACTGCAGACAGTCAAGCTCCTTTGCCTTAAGACAGGACATGTCAAATAGTTCAGAGTAATGGTTCACAGAGAAGTCTGTGGGCTAAAGAGAAACACAGCATGAGAGAGCTAGAAGAGTTTGAAAAGTAGAATTCTGGGGGCACCTGGGTGGCTTAGTTGGTTAGGTGTCCAGCTCTTGATTTCAGCTCAGGTCATGGTCTCAGGGTTCTTGAGATCAAGCCCCATATCAGACTCTGCACAGACCATGAAGCCTGCTTAAGATTCTCTCCCCCATCCCTAAAAAATTAGATTCCTGAGCCCATGATGAAGGGGGAAAATGAGGTGCCTCAAACATGTATCATAATATTTATGGGGCCCATCCAGTGTACCAGGACTGTTCTAAAGGTTTAACACTTATCGCTTGTGATCTTCACAGTATTCCTATGAGGTGCCCCTTAATGAGCTCAGTTTTAAAATGGTCATGTATAGAAAATGGAAATATGAGTGAACTTCAGGACAAATTCCTAGAGGGTTATATTATTATTCTTGTATCTTGGGATTATCTGGAAAAGAAAGAGCTGGGATTATTTGAAAACCAGTGGGGCGCCTGGGTGGCTTAGTCGGTTAAGCGTCCGACTTTCGCTTAGGTCATGATCTCGTGGTTCGTGGGTTCGGGCCCCGCGTCGGGCTCTGTGCTGACTGCCAGCTCAGAGCCTGGAGCCTCTTTCAGTCTGTGACTCCCTCTCTCTCTGACCCTCCCCTGCTCACGCTGTCTCTCTCTCTCTCTCTCCTAGAAATAAATAAAAACCTTAAAAAAAAAATTTAGAAAACAAGTGAGTTCACTAAAAATAAGTCATGCAAACTTTTTTTAAGTAAAGTTTCTAAGTGGAGATCAAAAAGATGCTGTGAGCATAATATATCTTGATATCAGAAAATAATTTTTTGAAGTCACTGATGGTATGTTTCTAGATAGTATAACAAAGAATCAGCTAGAAAACTAGTACTGTTAAGGGTTAGTGTATTGTTTTACACCAAAGCATCTAGTGGTGTTTGACAAGGCTCTATCTTGGGCATTGAACCCTTCACCGTATTAGGGATTTAGGTGAAGACATAAATAGTATGTTACCATTTCTGCAAATGGCACATAGTTGGAAAAGACAGTTGAACATGTTGGATGCCACCATCAAGATTAACAAGATCCTACCAGGCTGTGGGAGAACTATCCTAAGAGGTCTAGTCAGCATTAAGAACCAACTAGTGTTGAGCTCAGTGCCTGACACTTAGTAGTTGTTTAGAAGTGTTTGTTGAATGAATGAACAGACACAGTAATATTTTTAAAAATCTTCTTAAGGGGCGCCTGGGTGGCTCAGTTGGTTGAGTGTCCGACTCTCGATTTCAGTTCAGGTCGTGATACCAGGGTTGTGGGATTTAAACCCATGTGGGGCTCCATACTGAGCCTGGATCCTACTTGGGATTCTCTCTCCCCCTCTGCCCTTCTCCCCCACTTTTATGTTCTCTCTAAAAATAAAAATTTTAAAAATATATATCACCTGCATCATTAAAAAAGTATCTCCTTAAATTTTAGGCTTCATTAATGTGTTCATGTTGCCAGATTAAGGAAGCTAATAGTCCCACCATACTCATCCAGGACATGTTTCACAAGGACACTCTCATGTCAGAGATTACCTTGAGGAAACTCACCAAAACAACAGCCCTCTGGACCCCATTTTTTATGACCTCGCAAATCAAAATGTTGAAGGATCTGGAGAAATAAAGGAGCCAGATAGAAGACATGAGAGAGATGAAAGTTGCTTTAAAATATTAGAAGAATATCATTTGTATTAGGGATAAGACTAAATCTGTCTATAGTTCTGAAGAGCACTGTTTGGACCCATTGACAGAAGTCAGAGGGAACAAAAGATATTGGCTCTGTGTTAGGAAGATCTTGGAGAGAAATCCAAAAGTGAAATAGGTTTCCCTGCAAAGTAATTAGTTCCTTGTTCCTGGAAATGTGCTGGTAGAGGCTAAGCTTTTATTGAAGGGATTTGTGAAATGGGATATTGAGCTAGTTGACTTACGGCATTCATATTCTGTGGCTCTGCTAAGGCCCAAGAGATTACATGGGTGCTTAAGGAATTGCTTTGCAGCTCCCTCCTATAACATGACCTTGGGATTTCGTGTGCACTCATGGCTTTTGTTGCCCACTGGATACTTGTGTACATGATGGATCTCATAGCTTCTGAAAGTATAAAGCCCTCTGCATATGTTTAATATAATTGTTGTGCTTCCTTTCACTGGGTGATTTCTTTGCAAGGTGTGTGTGTGTGTGTACACATGTACTCTGTGTACTTTACATTTGTTCAGACTGCTATAAGAAAATTTCAAAACTTCCACACGGCATTCATCCAACCTGGGAGTCGCCCAGCGTACTTTCAGGAAAAGCAAGTTGACGGCTTACCTTTTATATGCATTTCCAAAGCAGTAAAGTTACAAAGATCCAGTGTATAGGGCATAAAGGTAAATAAGCAAAGGCAAACAAGAATATCCATCACAAGAGACATTAATGGTCAAAGGACTTTTTTTAAATGTGCAATTATTTTAAAAGTAGAGGAAAGGTTGACAGCAATGGCTTTCATCATATATTTAAAAGTGCCAAAGTGCAAAGCCATTTGCCAAGCAAAGCAGAAAGGCCCGGACTACCTTGAGAGTTTGCTGCCTGCAGGCCAGGTCACTCTGAACTCTTTTGCCCAAGCAGACAAAATATTATCATTCCCAGTTCTTGAAAACTGGTACCTTACTTCATTGCTCTGACATTCAGTACATCATCATATTTTTAACTACCAAGTCCACTTTTTCGAAAAGCACCCTTTGAAAATTCTTCTCCAAGAAAGCACTATTTCAAATCTTCGTGGCTTGGGTTCTCTTTCATCTCTTGCCAGTCACAGGGCTGGTATTTAATCAGGCTGAGCTACATGGTTTCTATGTTGGGCTGGTAGCCAGGCATGGAAATGTAGCCATAAAATCAGGCCCCAAATTTTCTGTGATACAACGATGCTAAGTTTAAATCTTTTTAGTGTTTTATTTATTTCTGAGAAAGAGAATTGTGAGCAGGGGAGGGTCAGAGAGAGAGAGAGATACGGAATCTGAAACAGGCTCCAGGCTCTGAGCTAGCTGTCATCCCAGAGCCCGACGTGGGGCTCGAACCCATGAACCATGAGATCATGACCTGAGCCGAAGTCACACGCTTAAGCAACTGAGCCACCCAGGCGCCCCATAAGATGCTAAGTTTAGAAGGAAAGGATTGGTAAAAAAAAAAAAATATATATATATATATATACACACACACACACCAGTATAAACTGCCCCTCGCATTGTTTAAGAGAGTGTGGGTTAAAAAAAATCAGAGTGGATACATGAATACTCTATTTGATCTATTTTTCATTGAATAAATAGCTGTATTTACCGTTTTCAGATGCTAAGGGATGTGAGAAAATTAATAAAAATGAGAAGCTTGGCCCCAGATTTTATGCTCTAGTAGTGAAGGAATAAACAGATACACTCATACCTATATTTGTATAGCAGTTTGTAGTTTTTGCGTTTTCTTATTTGACCACCACTGAAAACCAAAGCAGATAGGAAGGGCATTCTTACTAGCTCCACTTAATAGTTTAAGAAGTGGACACTTAACAAAATGAACAGGCCCAGGGTCACAGAACTATTAAGTACCTGAGTCAAAACTGGGCTCGAGTTCTGGAAAAGTCCTGACAAAGTGTTACAGGACTAGAAATGAAGACAGCTGCCAGCCATGGGGAAGAAGGAAGACTTAGAGAAGTAGGGTGCATTTGAGCTGGATCTTCGTTTCAGATGTGTAGCTATGATGGATCAGGAAAGAGAGCGATGGAGCAGAGAGCATTCCACGCAGAAGGAAGGATAAGGGAGAGCAAAGGAGTTAGAGATGGTTAAAGACCTAATACGGGTTGTTCAGCTTGGCTGGGTCATGAAGGCAGGGGGAGGGTTACAGCTAGTCCTGAGATCAGGAGGTTAGATGTTACTTAGGAACCACCAGGGAACTCTTGAAAGATTTCATTTGCTTGCCTGCGTGTGGCTTTGAGAAAGCAATAACTTGGTCATAAAAGTCCTATAAGGAGCTCAAGCTGTCGGTCTGGGAAAATTGTGCAGAGAGAACCCTTCGGTGGGAAGGTGAGGCAGGAGTGTGGTGGACAAAGCCAGCGATAGAACAGAGTCGAGGCGGAAACCCCATTTGAAGACCTGTGGTTTTCTACTTGTATCACCAAACAGACTGGTTTCAGCTCGTGGTGAGTGGAGAGGGAGTAAGAGATGGCAGTGTGCCACAGCTGAAGAAACAAAGCTGTACTGATGAATGGTTTCCTGAGTGCGATGCTCCTGGAGGCGGTGACGGCAGAGGTGTGGTTGACCCAGGAGAAGACCACTCCTTGGAGCTTCAGGGGAATGGCTTTGCCCCCCTCCTAGAGGGGGACCTGATGATGTTACTAGCTCTGTAGTCTCCTCTCTGTTTTTTTTGCTCTCTCTGCTGTGTGTGTGTTGCCCTAAGATATGGCGAAGTGAGCACTGGAAAAGGGGGCCACAGAGAGGAAAGCAACCATGTCTGTCCTCTCGTGCTCCAGTTGTGCTTGTTGCCTCTGGAAAAGGTCAGGGAAGCTTCCACCCAGCAGGCTTGCAGGCTCCTAGAGCCAGAGCTTTAGACTGGTTCTGGATTCAGTGTGACTGATGTGAAAACAGTGAGTTTTTTGAGCAGGTAGGTGCCTGTCTGTCCTCTGGGGCAGCCTTACTGCTTTGAAGATAAAATAAGTATTGAAGCGCTGAGGCATTGAAACTCCTTAGTTTGCAATAAAAAAGAAAAATGGAAAATGGAAGCCATAAGAGAAATGAGAATCACTGGATTAAATATGAAGAATGGTAAATGCCAAAGCACTTGATAATTTTTCTGCTAACAGACATTTTGAAGATGGAAGTTTCCATGAGTCTTCTTTTCCTTTTGTTTCCTCTTGCCGTTGTCACAAGATCTAGGAATGTGAGGAATTTGTCATTTCGGCTTTGCACTGGAATGCAAAGCCAGGCAGAAGTATAGAATCCCCTTAAATAACAGCATGAGCACAACAGTAGGATTTGCTCCTCCCTGCAGTAGATAGTGAATTGCCCCTCTCTCAACTTTGTAATTTATATATGGAACACTTTCCGTGCAATCATTTTATTATTCATTGAAAGTTCATGTTCACGACATTTAATGTGCACCTGTTAGATATAAAGTGCTCCACTGGGTACTCTTTATAAAATTAAACTTAGTGATTCAGTTATGAAAATAAATCATGGCCCACATGCCCTGGAAAGCCTGTTAAAAGCAGGCAAGATGCCCATGAAAATATGTTTCCTTTGAATTCCACACAAATCTCAATTTGGGGAAGAAAACCAGGGCTATTTGTTTTAAGCCACTGTGTGTATCCTCTTAAGCTGTTAATATGAGGCACTGAGGTTGTGGTGTAAGAGAATAAGGAGATGTTGGGTATACATGTCTATGACCTAATTGAAGTTTGGTGGCCCAAGTGGTATTCTCACTGGCCTGTAAAACTCCAGGATTTGTAAAACTGTTCAAAACAATGAGGAAATGAGCTATTAAAAATTGAATTAGTCCATATGTTTTGGTCAATTTTCTCCCTCTTTTGGGTACCATATATGCCTTCAATTTCCAGCTGTGTACTTGCTACTTAAATTCTCAACATTATTAAATAGGCAAAAACTCCGGGGTTTCCCCTATTTATAAATAGAATGTATAAACTGCCTCAAGAATTTCTACTCATGTCTGCTTTCTTCTTTCCCACTCTTTCTCTTCCTACCACCATATATAAAATACTATGTTTTATATTAGAGTCATAGAAACGTCTTTTAGCCAGTCTGTCCTGCCAGGTCTTACCAATTGTTTTCTCTTGGTAAGCGAGCGGTGGTGAGCCCATAGGCACAAGGGAAGATCTCCTTATTTCTCCTGGCGTCTCTCTACATCAAAGAACTTAAGGCCATCTGGCCCTCTCCAGCCATGGTCAAATGGAAAAACAGATCTGGTTAGATTTTAGAAGTGGTGGGAATATCCACCTAGACAGTCTAATACATTTGGAGGAAGTCTTCAGATAAACCCTTAAAGTTTCATAGTAGTGATTATTTCCTCTGGCAGTACTACAACATAAACAGGCTGGTTACTCCATGGGGCAGCACCAAGTTGGCATTTACACTCTACAGAAAAGGTACCTGATGGATAGTCCAAGTTACTTGCAACAAATTCTACAGCTTGACAGCAGCACAGTCAGGGTATATGTATATAATTCACTTCTTTTTTATTTTTATCTTGTATAATACATGTTTCTTATTAAAAAATCAGACAATGAAGATGAGCGAGAAGAATATATCATCCAAGCACCCACCAATGACCATGTTAAAGTTGACATACTTCCTTCTAATTTTCTGCCTATTTTTTTCTGAATGAAATTATACTGTGACTCAACCTTTTTCTCTCTCCACAAAATACTGGGACTGTTTTTGTGTTTTTAATATGCATCTATTCCATAGTATTCCATTTCATGATTACATTAAAATTTAAGTAGCTAGTGCACACCTTTTATGCATATATTTTGTACCAAATGTTTCTTACATATTCCTGATGATTGTTTCTGGTAATGAACTTGGTACCTGTGGGTGAATCTGGAGGTGTTCTTGGTAGACTCACTTAGCCCTTAAAAACAAACCACTTTGGTTTTTAGAGTAAACCTCACCTGCTGGGTTTTACTCTCAAAGGCTCAGCATCCAGGAACACTGTAGCTCAGGGTTCAATAAATTCAAGACAGTAATGCAGTAAAAAGCAAGACAGAAAACCAGAATCTTAAAATTGATAAGAATTTTTATTTAACAAGAAGTGGAAATGCTTGAGCTTAAAGAGATATGTGAAGAGATAGCTACCTACATAGAAAAAGAAAAACAAACAGAAAATAAGGTTGTGGATCTTCTTCCTAGTCCTTCTTTTGCAACCATGGATACCTTCAGTTTTCGAACTGAGCATTGTGAAATTGAAGATGGGTTGCAAAGGGACAGTATGACAGATAATACTCCATTCAGTATATGCTTACAAAGGCCTGTGCATTGTTCGCATTCCTTTAGTCATGGAATAAACTATGGGTCAGTTTCAAATTCTAATCCTGCCACTTACTATGTCCTTGTATAAGTTCCTTCACTTACCCGACGTTCACTTTTGTCATCTGGGGTTATTCCAGTTTGGTAGTGTTGCAGCGACTAGAAGTTAAGTGTTAAAAGCAACTGAGGGCAGCACATAGCTCCATTGTAGTGCTTAATAAATGTTTGGTAAGTTCATGAATTTCTGCATTCAGGAGCTTATTTTGGATTTCCATTGACTTTTTGATGAGTTCTGCTTGCTATTGTACTCATCACTGTCTGAAATTGTTTATTTTCAGATTGCTACTTAGTGCCTGTCTTTCCATGAGCACAAAATCCTCAGCAACAGAGTGGGTTGTGAGTGCCTAGGATAATGGCTGGCACACAATGTGGTGGATATTTATGGTTCCAACTTGCTTGCATTGTTTCTAGTAACCCAGCCTTGTGACCTAGAGGCTGTTCAGCAGAGACTTGCCACCCATTCTCCTTTTCTCATCACTAATTGATATGTGCTTGGTTCCAGCCGTCCTCCGTTACCTGAAGAATGATGGGAGGATTCATTTGGTGGTTTTCAACAACCTGCATCTGGCTGACGGCAGGCGGCACAGGGTCCTTCTGAGACTGACCAATTTGCGGCGAGGGACTGGCTCTGTAGAGCTCTACGTGGACTGCACCCAAGTGGATTCTGTTCACAACCTCCCCAGAGCCTTCTCTGGCTCTTCCCAGAGTCCTGAGTCCATTGAATTAAGGACTTTCCAGAGGAAGGCACAGGTATGATCCCACAAACCTTTCTCCAATGTGAAAAGAGCCAAGGCTCAGGAAATGCGGAGGAGTATGCTGAGGTCATGGGTGGGTCTCATTCTGGGTGCATAATTAGCATTACCTGTAGAGCTTAAAAAACTGTTGATAGAGGGCCCACCCTCAAAACACATTGAATCAGATTCTATAGAGGTGGTGCCTAGGCATAAGTATTTTTAATAATGCTGCTTCTAATGGGAAGCTATAATTGAGAGCCATTGCTTTAGATGATGAGTGAAGACTTTATGTGTATAATTGTGAAGTCAGAAAGGAATAGCAAAATTTTGAAAAACAATCTTAGAGGGCCTCCTGACTGGCTTAGTTGGTAGAGCATGTGACTCTTGATCATGGGTTCTTGTGTCTGAGCTCCACATTGGGCATAGAGATAACTTAAAAACTCTTAGAGCAATAGGATGATCTATTTTTAATCTTTCTATAATGATATTACTATTTTTTTTTACAAATAGTTTATTGTCAAATTAGTTTCCACATAACACCCAGTGCTCATCCCCACAAGTGCCCTCCTCCATGCCCACCCCCCCTCCCCCCCACATCCATCAGTCCTCAGTTTTTGTCAGCATTCAAGAGTCTCTCATGGTTTGCCTCTCTCCCTTTCCCCCACCATTTCCCCCCTTCTTCTCCCCCTTGTTCCTCCGTCAAGTTCCTCCTAATCCTCCTATACGTGCAAACATATGATATTTGTCCTTCTCTGCCTGACTTATTTCGCTCAGCATCACACCCTCAAGGTCCATCCATGTTGCTACACATGGCCAGATTTCATTGTTGCTCATTGCCATGTAGTATTCCAATGTATAGATAAACCACATCCTCTTGATCCATTCATCTGTTGATGGACACTTAGGCTCTTTCCATGTTTTAGCTATTGTGGAGAGTGCTGCTGTGAACATTGGGGTCCATGTGCCCCTATGCATCAGCATTTCTGGATCCCTTGGGTAAATTCCTAGCAGTGCTATTGCTGGGTCCTAGGGGAGTTCTATTGTTAGTTTCCTGAGGAACCTCCACACTGTTTTCCAGAGGGGCTGCACCAGTTTACATTCCCACCAACAGTGTAGGAGGGTGCCCGTTTCTCCACATCCTCGCCAGCATCTAGGGTTCTCTGATGTGCTCATTTTAGCCACTCTGACTGGCGTGAGGTGGTATCTCAGTGTGGTTTTGATTTGTATTTCCCTGATGAGGAGGGATGCTGAGCATCGTTTCATGTGTCTGTTGGCCATCTGGATGTCCTCTTTGGAGAAGTGTCTGTTCATATCTTCTGCCCATTTCTTCACTGGGTTGTTTGTTTTTCGGGCGTGGAGTTTGGTGAGTTCCTTATAGATTCTGGATATTAACCCTTTATCTGATATGTCATTTGCAACTATCTTTTCCCATTCCGTTGGTTGCCTATTAGTTTTGTGGCTTGTTTCCTTGGCTGTGCAGAAGCTTTTAATCTTGATGAGGTCCCAACAGTTTATTTTTGCTCTCGATTCCCTTGCTTTTGGGGATGTGTCAAGTAAGAAGTTGCTGCGGTGGAGGTCAAGGAGGTTGTTTCCTGCTTTCTCCTCTAGGGTGTTGATACTTTCCTGTCTCACGTTCAGGTCCTTTATCTGTGTTGAGTTTATTTTGGTGCATGGTGTGAGAAAATGATCTAGTTTCATTCTTCTGCATGTTGCTGTCCAGTTCTCCCAACACCATCTGTTAAAAAGGCTGTCTTTTTTCCATTGGATATTCTTTCCTGCTTTGTCAAAGATCAGTTGGCTGTATACTTTTGGGTCCACTTCCGAGTTCTCGATTCTGTTCCATTGGTCTATGTGTCTGTTTTTGTGCCAATACCATACTGTCTTGATGATGACAGCTTTGTAGTAGAGGCTAAAGTCTGGGATGGTGATCCCTCCCGTTTTGGTTTTATTTTTCAGGATTACTTTGGCTATTCGGGGTCTTTTGTGGTTCCATACAAATTTTTGGATAGTTTGTTCTAGCGTTGAGAAGTATGCTGGTGCAATTTTGATTGGAATTGCATTGAATGTGTAGAGTGCTTTAGGTAGTAATGACATCTTAACTATATTTATTCTTCTTATCCATGTGCATGGAATGTTTTTCCATTTCTTTTTGTCTTCTTCAATTTCCTTCTTAAGTTTTCTATAGTTTTCATCATACAGATCTCTTGTATCCTTGGTTAGGTTTATTCTGAGGTATTTTATGGTTTTTTGTGCAATTGTGAATGGGATCAGTTTCTTGATTTCTCTGTTGCTTCCTTGTTGGTGTATAAAAATGCAACCTATTTCTGTACGTTGATTTTGTACCCTGCAACTTGGCTGAATGCTTGGATCAGTTCTAGTAGGCTTCTGGTGGAGTCTTTCAGGTTTTCGATGTAGAGTATCATGTCATCTGCGCAGAGGGAAAGTTTGACTTCCTCTTTGCCAATTCTGATGCCTTTGATTTCCTTTTGTTGTCTGATGGCTGATGCTAGGACTTCCAGCACTATGTTAAACAACAGTGGTGAGAGTGGACATCCCTGTCGTGTTCCTGATCTCAGGGGGAAAGCTCTCAGTTTTTCCCCGTTGAGGATGATGTTAGCTGAAGGCTTCTCATAGATGGCTTTGATGATGTTTAAGTAGGTTCCTTCTATCCCAGCTTTCTCTAGAGTCTTTATTAAGAAGGGATGCTGTATTTTGTCAAATGCTTTTTCTGCATCTATTGACAGGATCATATGGTTTTTATCTTTTCTTTTATTGATATGATGGATCACATTGCTTGATTTGCGAATGTTGAACCAGCCCTGTAACCCAGGAATGAATCCCACTTGATCTTGGTGGATGATTCTTTTCATATGCTGCTGGATTCGATTTGCAAGGATCTTGTTGAGAATTTTTGCATCCGTATTCATCAAGGATATTGGCCTGTAGTTCTCTTTTTTTGCTGGATCTCTGTCTGGCTTGGGAATCAGAGTGATGCTGGCTTCATAAAATGAGTCCGGGAGTTTTCCTTCGATTTCTATTTTTTGGGATAGCTTGAGAAGAATTGGGATTAATTCTGTTTTAAATGTCTGGTAGAATTCCCCAGGGAAGCCTTCAGGTCCAGGGCTCTTATTTGTTGGGAGATTGTTGATAACTGATTCAATTTCTTCACTCGTTATGGATCTGTTCAGGTTTTCTATTTCTTCCCATGTGAATTTTGGTAGTGAGTGTGTGTTTAGGAATTTGTCCATTTCTTCTAAGTTGTCCTGATATTACTATTTTTAATGAAAGTGAAAAAGAATGATTGGAAACGCCAAGCACTAAGAACAACATTTTTCACATGTCTTATTAGAGCAGTCCTAGCAAAAAGGACCTTGCTGCCAAGTCCTTTTAGTTCCATGAGGCCTTAACAGTCCCAGCACCTCTTTTCTGTTTTATGACATGTTGACGGTATTTTTTATTATATCATGGCACCTCCTCTAGAAATTGCCATATATATGTCCTTTAAATTTTTGTGCTAGGAAATATATTTTGTTTACTATAAAGAACTAGCATTCTTTGTCCTTCCCATTTATTATAACTGGTCATAGTTCCTGAATTTTACCTTCCATTAATGTAGAAGTCAAAATCAGTAACTATGTTCATCTGTTATGGCCCATAATGTTATCTTCTGTGTCTCAATCTTCATTTCCATTTCTATCTTATTAGTTTATTGTATGTGCTTTAGTTACAAGCTGCTCTGAGCCCTTTGTACAAAGAGGCTGGGTATAAGCAATAATTTCCATTACAACTAGGAATGCTGAGTTTTACATAATAATAGAAAAACAATGAAGCTGATACTAGAATTTTGTGCTTGGAGAATTGGAAGCATTTGCAAGCAGAAATTGCAAGAAAGCTAAAATGCTAGGGTTTTGTTTTGTTTTGTTTTACTTTGTTTTTGCAGAAAAAGAGAGATGTATATAGATTTAGTATAGTTTTTTTATTTTTTTTATTTATTGTTTTACAAATAGTTTATTGTCAGATTTAGTATAGATTTTTATAGAGAGAAAAAAATAGCGAAGAGAGATACGCAAAACTTTATTTCTGAATCCTCAAAATAACCCAGATAATCAGAAGGTCAGTCAGAAATTGTGTCACTGACCATTTCAGAATTTAGTGTGTGCCACTAAATAAGTCAGTTTCTAAAAGCCAGGAGTCAGCCATGTCAAGGTCATGAGAAACTACACTCATTGGAATTTTTTCAAAAGTTCTAAATCCTTAGACTGTCAGAGTCTATAGTGTTCTGTCTTCATAGTCACCTTCTTATTTATTCAGTCAGCTAACAAATAGGTATATTCGAGGTGTTATGGAAAGCCTGGTGGTTAAAATAGTCACGGCCCCGCCTCCATAGAGCTTATAGCCTGAAGTCCAAAACCATATCTGTTACATAGCATGTGTCGCATACATCTTAACTTAGCTAAATTAGAAAGCAGAATTCCTCTGAAAATCCTTAGTATCCTCATTTTTATTTTTTTTAATTTATTTTTAATTTTAATTAACATACAGTGCAATATTGGTTTCAGGAGTAGAATTCAGTGACTCATCATTTACATGCATCACCCAGTGCTCACCATAACAAGTGCCCTCTTCAGTACCCATCATCGATCCAGCCCATCCCCCACCCACATCCCTCCATGAACCCTCAGTTTGTTCTCTATTGTTAAGAGTCTCTTGTGATTTGCTTTCTTTCCTCTCTCTTCTTCCCCACCTTCCCAGATATTCATCTCTTATTATTTTAAGTTCCACATATGAACATCCTCATTTTTAAAATAAGGGTGATAACTACACTGGCAGTTAACATAAATTTTTTTTGTCATGAATATATAATAATGGGTATGATTAAAAATTACAAAATAAAGTGGTGAGTAAATTGACTTTGTGATTAAAAACGAATGATTGATACCAACCAATAATGTGAAAATACCTAATAGTCATAGAATATACTGTTTATTCATCCTAGCCCAAGGAAATCAGGGTCTTTGCTAAAAGCTGGAGCGAGGTATCCTAAAAATAATAGCGTTTAAAATTGCGATCAGTGTCTTTTTTATTACAGTCTAAACTCCATAAATAAATTCCAGACAATTCTTAAGAGGTGCCTGCCACAAAATAACTTGTTTACCATAAAAGCAAAAGCTTTTCCTCTTCTTGGAGCCACCTTGATGAACCTTCAGGCAAATGGGATGCCAGCATTTTCCTAGGCTCTTGGCTACTTCCATATTTGCTTCAGTCAAAAGGATAGGGCTGGCAGGTATTCGGAAAACTCAAAGCCACAAAATTATGCAAGGTGTCAGAGTCCAAGTATACAGGGCTACTTACTCTGTTAGGAAAATTGTGTGAGTATGCAAGGACATTGGTTTTTTAACAGCATCAGCAATGTGTGGTATGAATGTGATTTCTTCCAGGATTCCTTGGAAGAGCTGAAGCTGGTGGTGAGGGGCTCGCTCTTCCAGGCGGCCAGCCTGCAAGACTGCTTCCTACAGCAGAGTGAGCCACTGGCCACCACAAGCACAGGTGCGGGCTCTTAGGCAATTTGCACACCCTCAACAATGCAGATAAACCCTGAGCCCCCAAGTGGGTTAGGTCCCCTCACTGAAAGGTAGACTTCAGTAGAGCACCACTACGGGAGGTGTCTACAGAAATCAAGCTCTTGTGGCAGAGTCCAGAACAAGAAATATTTCCGTTGTACTTTTATTTTTATCACTCATGAATTTGGGCTAACAGCCATAGGCATGATTATCATTTTTTTTAGGTGAATTGGATGAATTACCCCCAGTTAAATTCCTCTCCTAGGGTTTTTGTCATGATTCCTTGGGAAATTGTTTGTTTTTGAGCCATGGTAGCAATGTCTGTTAGTGGCTGAATGCTCCTTGCCTTTTGCTATTGCTACAGGAGACTTTAATCGGCAGTTCTTGGGGCAAATGACCCAACTCAATCAGCTCCTGGGAGAGGTGAAGGATCTTCTGAGACAGCAGGTAACAAGGAGGGCACAGCATGAGAAATCACTAGTCCTATCAGAGAAGCTCATCATAGGAGCTAGTGGAGGTGCAGAGGGAGCAGGGCAGGGAGACGGACCTGGGGGCAGACCTCAGGTGGCCCCATGTGACCCAGTACCCTGGAGGTCTGTTTGAAGGGGTCTGGAAGTGGGGGACAGGTGTGTGATGGCTCTGCTTGGAGCCGTCAAAGGCTACATTAGCACTACCTTAAGAAATGTTTACTAGATTGCTACACATGGATTCTTTCATTCCTGGATTATATATCACACACTCCTTTTCCATCCTGTTTTTCCCTTCCCATTTCTAAAGGTCAAGGAAACATCATTTTTGCGAAACACCATAGCCGAGTGCCAGGCTTGCGGTAAGTGCTGTTCTAGTAACTGCTTCATCCTGGGTTGGATAAGCAGGTGAGAACTGATGAAGGGCCATGGAGTGAGGCTACATTGACTCTGGTTTCTGGAGGTTTGGCACAGAGTTGGAGGGAAGAAGTTCATTGGAAAATCAAATTGCATTTTGAATCAGCTATGTTTTTCTGGTGGTCAAAAAGTCTGCGGATTATTGGCTTTCTTCTAGGTCCACTGAGCTTTCAGTCTCCAACCCCGAACACACTGGTGCCCCCTGCATCCCCAGCACCCGCGACACCCTCGACACCCCCAGTGCGCCGCTGTGATTCCAACTCCTGTTTCCGCGGCGTCCGATGTACCAACACCAGAGATGGCTTTCAGTGTGGGCCCTGCCCCGAGGGCTACACAGGAAATGGGATCACCTGTTCTGATATTGATGAGGTAGAAGTTCAGCTACCCGGGACAGGAGTTCCCTAAGTATCTTGTACACCCTACAGCTTATGGAAAGGAAGCCAGGTTGATGATGAAGGGATAATGTGGGCTGTCCTCCAGGTGACATAAATACTACTCCCTCCTGAATCCTTAGAGACCATGAGGCCCCATGAGCAGCAGGAGGAAGGAGGCATAACACCCGGTTGTGGCTGTGGTCCTAATATCTCCTCTCTGTGTTTCCAGCTGCTCTGGTGGGCCATGTCACTACAGTGCTGAGATTTGTACCCCAACATTGATTATTTCTCTCATGCAGTCAGTGTTACAGTTTTTATTTTTCTACACTTCTGCAAACGTGGGAGGGGGAAGATCTGTGTGAGGGTATATTTCAGGGATTGCAGCTAACTCCTTCAGGTTAGAAGTGCAGAGGGGAATCTCAAACCAAAAAGTCCTATGAGTAACCAAAAGTGCTAAGGGATGGAGCCAGAAAGACATACGGCAAATGCAGGCTGTTTGGCCAGCTTGCAAAAGCCTCTGAAGGAGATTGTTTCGAGACCGTGGTTAGCCAGTCGTTAGTCTGGTCCCAAAGCAGTGTTTACAGTATGTAGCAAGGCAGCCACCAGAATGCCTTTCCCCTCCCACCAAGATAGAGGAGTAGTAGAAGGAGAAAGAAGGGTGCATGCGAAGAGTTTAGGTGTGTGTGTGTACACACACACACACGCATACATACGCTCCCTCCCTCCCTCCTGCAGGCTTCTGGTAGCACTCAGCTGATTACTTTCCCAGGTAGTAACAATTAAGATGGTCTGTAGTAATCCCGCAGTAGGAGAAACATCTGTACATGTTTCACAGAACTGCATCTGGTTTTTATCTGTGAGCTGGAATTTTCCTCCTTTTGAAAGGGCAGGAAGTGGTCATGTTTTTTACATTAGTTGAAACGGTTAAAAAAAAAATCAGAACCAATCTCCTAGACTACCAAGAGCCTTGAAACAGCCGTGGACTCTACAGGGCATGAAGGCAGGCACAGACCCTGATAGATCGCATCTTGCTGAAAAAACAACAGCTACCCTGGCTTTGTCTTCTCGAGAATTTTTTCATTTGAGAATTTGGTTCAGTAATGCATCTGGATTTTCATCTAACAGTCAGCTGACAGGCGGTCCAAGAACACTGTCCTTTCACAGTGATCTTAAATTACAAGGTAGAATATCAGGGAATTTACACTGGGAGGTAGACTGATTATCATTAAGGACCTTTTCCACTTGGCTGTGCCATTATTCTGTAATACAGCAAAGCCCACTAAAAGGCAACCTCATACTGTGTGTGTCCGAGATTCTGTCTGTAACTATGAAATTCGAAGACTTTATATCCTTTTACCATGTTGGTCACCAAGAAATGGGTAGTTAAGTAAATAAGCATGTGTCCAAATAGATGAATGAGAGTTTGTGTTTTCTCCATGTGGCTAAAGACTTGGTGTGTTTTTTTTCCCAGTGCAAATACCATCCCTGCTACCCAGGTGTGCGCTGTGTGAACTTGGCTCCTGGCTTCAGATGTGATGCCTGCCCCGTGGGCTTCACAGGGCCCATGGTGCAGGGTGTTGGGATCAGTTTTGCCAAGACAAACAAGCAGGTGGGCTGAAGTTATGGTCTTTCTATGCATTTTTTATCTTAAATACCAAGAGAAGAACTTGGGTTTGTTCCCACCTCTTTGATTATAACCCTTTACCTCCTTGAACAGCCAATGCCATGTGGAATGCCATGGTGCACAGGAGAAAATGAGGAAGTTTTCTAACTCATTTCTGAGTATAGACGTTCATAATCTCTAGCAGGGAGGAAGCCATTAAATCAGGATAATAAAGTATTGCTAGGAAAACAGTGAGTGGGGTAGTACTAAATATGTGGCTTGATTTCAGACTTACTCTGTTAGCCACTGAACATTTTGTCCTGCAGAATAACTTGAGAATCAGGGAAACAAATAAAAGCTTTGAAAAATTAGGTCACTTTTACAGAGTCATTGTTGCTGATAAGAAGCTGCTTTAGAGATGAGAGGATTTCAAGAGTAAAAATAATCCCCTGAGGAAACCCCTCTTCTTCTCATATAAGCTATAAATTGCCATAGAGCACTTGAGCACTTTATGACAGTCTCCATTTATTTCCAAATGTTCTACTATATCCTGGCCATTATTTAACTGACTGACTGTGAAATTCTTTTTGATGTTTGAAGCCCTTAAAAATGGTTGGTCTATAAATATATTTTACTACCTTAGGGAAATTATTAGGTTTGAAGAAGGGCAGGGGTTCATTATTTTCTAGCTGCCTATCAAAGGATTCTAGAGGGCATCATTTTTTAAGACTAGAAAAAAGGCAAGCTGGACACCTAAGAGTGACAAGAAACCATTAGAGTAATGACCCAAAGCTTTTCTTCCTTTCCTCCAAAGACAAAAATCTCTAAGGCTAACCCAAGGAAAATAGACAAAATGAAATAGATGGTGCTTTGTGTAAGATAGGAGCACTGCCCAGTGGATTTCCAGTAATATGGTAGACTGCACTCAAGTAGAAGGGAGCCACCCTGCTAAAACTTAACAAATTAATGCTCATGGGAGGTAGGATCTGGGTATCAGTCTAAGAGTGGGGATCTGGGATATTAGCACCTGTGTGGATATAGCAGATGTAGTCTTGGACCTTTAGAAAGATCTAACACCGCTTCATAAAGCCATGAACCCTTCCCAGTTACAAGGAGATGAGAAAACTACCAGCTCCCCAAACCAACAAGGAAACTTCATGTCATTTTTGGGACATGGTTGACCAAAAGGAATATTGCTCACAACAAATCAAAGCTCCAGGTTGGTACTGTATACCCTTATGAGCTTCAAATCTATGGTACAGATATAATGTGGAAATACAAGCCAGATAATTTACATAAAAGATAGCCCCGGTGCGGTAAAATCCCTAGGGCCCTGGCTCATGTCAAAGCCATAGCACTTGTGAAGAGACTCTGAAACCCAGCGCCAGCGAATCATGCAAAAACAGGGTACTACAGATATGTTGTTCATAAACATTTTGTTCATTAACAAAAATAGTGATTGATATGAATAAGCTACCCTGAGGAAACATGATAAATAGAAAACCATTCAAAAGGATAAAGAGGAAAAGGAAGGAATAGATACCATAATTTAAAAATAGGGCAATGCGAAAAATAAAAGGCAACTTTGAAAAATAGGTTAAACTTAATCAATGAAAAATGTAATGATTGACATTAAAAACTCGATGAGCAAGCAGCTATCAGAGAATGTATAGATTGGAAGGTGTAACTAGAAATCCTCCAGAATGCAACACAGAAAAATCAAGATATGTGAAAATGTGAACAAGCAGTTAAGAGCCAAAAGGAGAGATTAATGAGAAAGTCCAATATTGGCTTAATTGCAGTTCTAAAAAAAGAATTGAAAGTGTAGGAGCAGAGGGAAGCTGAGAATTTTCAAGAACTGAAGAAAGCTAGGAATCCTCATATAAAAGTCCATCGAGTGCCAAGCAGGATAAAGAAGTACTTTCTTGAGTAAAAAGGTTGTGGGAACAGATGAATCATACACGTTGGGTTTTCTCAACACTTAAAATCCCAAGGCAGCAACTATCGTTTGAAATTAGGTTAAGTACAGATTGGTACAAGCGTGAGGAGGCTAACATGACGCTCCTGTTATCATTTTACCTGAAATTCATGTCTTTAGCCAAAAGTACCAAAACAAAGCAAAATTTACTTGCATTTCTGCTTAAACGGAGTCTGTCTTTAAACTTTACTAGGTCTGCACTGACATGGATGAGTGTCAAAACGGAGCGTGTGTTCTCAACTCTATCTGTATTAACACTCTGGTAAGTATTTTTCATGGCTGATGTTTTTAAAAAAAACATTTTTATATTTTAAAAATGGGAAGAGCTTCTTAGTTTATACAGTTCAGAATATACATTTTATTGACGATGACACAGTCCCCAAATAGCACTCATTATTTTTATAAATCTCTTAAAAAGTCATTTTATTAAAATGCTTCGCCCTTAGGAGGTCTAAAGTGTATATATTTAGATACGGTTTTATTTCTGAAAGTTCTTGTCAACTGATTCCACGATAGAGGTGTGGCCCACTAAACCATCGACAAGAGAACTACTTAATTCCATTTGTGACTACTTCTAACTTTATGTCCCTGGGAAAGTCATTCCGTCTCTAGGTTCCTAGTTTCCTTGTATGCAAAACAATTTTATAGAGCCTGGGTGGCTCACTGGGTTAAGCATCCGACTTCAGCTCAGGTCATGACCTCACAGCTCGTGAGTTCAAGCCCCACATCAGGCTCTGTGTTGAAAGCACAGAGCCTGGAGCCTGTTTCAGATTTCTGTGGGTGTGTGTTTCTCTCTCTCTCTCCCCCTCCCCTACTCATGCTCTGTCACACTCTTTCTCTCTCTCTCAAAAATAAACATCATAAAAAATTTTTTTGACCTTTTATAAATATCAAGTCCTTTATTTTAGTTCTCACAACAACCTTGTCACTAGGCACTGTTATTCCCATTTTACAGTGGAAGAAACTGAGCTCCAGAAAAGTAACTGGGCCAAGGCCATGCCTCTTCTAGGACTTCCAGTCTGGCTGCAGAGCCTGTGTTCCTACCCACATCCTCTGCCACCTAGGAATATATAGTGATTGTTGCTGCTTAGGTATTTACCAGGGCCTTATCAGTGAGTCTGCAGATACAGATTTGGGAGATACTGACATAAAGGTAATAACTAAAGTCACCCTGGGGGACGAAAACTAGACATTGGAGCCATCTAGAAAGTAGAACTCCAGAGAACCTCAAAAATGGGCCAAGGGAAATGAGCAGGAGCCAAGAAAAGGAGAGAACTGACCAAATGGAGCAACCCAGTGAGGCCAGTAGATCAAGGAAGACCACTGGAGTCGGCAGTAAGAGGTTGTTAATGACAAAAATCATTGAACCCTGTAGTTGACATGGTTGTCTTTAATGAAATGTAATTTTATCTCCGTAAAGCTGTTTTAAAAAAAAAAGTCGTGGCTGGTGGAAGTGGCGCTGTGGCGGGGCTGACAGCTCGTTTGCCATGCTTCTCCACAGCAGCCTACCTCATCAAGGATTCTCAGTGCAAGGCCACTGACGTTTCTCGGTACAACTGTTCTTTGTCACTCCATTTTTAAAAAGCCAAAGGAACAGTTTTTTAAAAAATGCTTTTTTTCCCCCCTAGCATGCTTTCCAATCAAACCGTCTCCCTTGTCCACAGAATAAATTCCCTGTGCCTCCCAGGGCTTCGCTGACACCATCAGCCCCTTCCCCCTTGTCTTCCATGGCAGAGCGGGCAAGTCCTGGTGATGGAGGTTCACTCCAGCCTTCGTCCATCTTCCCTGCTCTTCCCTCATGCCTGCGTGGCTCGCTGCAGCTTCCATGCTGGCGGTGTCTTCCTTGGCATTCACACAGTCTTCCAAGATGTGCACATGAAAGTACAGGCAGGCATGAGTGTCCCTAAATCTTGGCATCACTGAGTACATACAAAAAGAGACAGAATTGTGGGAGCTATGCTCACAGCTCTGAGCCCAGCCTCATCATCTATCTTTGCAGGGATCTTACCGCTGTGGGCCTTGCAAACCAGGGTACACTGGTGATCAGACGAGGGGATGCAAAACTGAAAGGAGCTGCAGAAATCCTGAGCTGAATCCTTGCAGCGTGAATGCACAGTGCATCGAAGAGAGGCAGGGGGATGTGACATGCGTGGTAAGTTGTCTGTCACCTGCTGGATGGTTTTTGCCTCTTCTGTTTCAAACACCAACCCCTCCCCAGTTTCTGGTTGCTTCCAGGTAAAAGGTACTCAAAAGTAAAAACATTTCAACTGAGATAAACACAGAATATAATAGTAACAGAGTCAGCTGAATTCACTGAGAGCAATATGAAGTCCATCAAACATCAGCTGCCTTTTCTCTCTCTCTTGGCTATGGGTTGACACTATTCCTTCAGGCACGTCAGCAGTAGAGCCCTCACCCCCAGGTGTCCTCTGTGGAGGGCCAAGAAGTGAGCAGCAAGAAGTGAAGGAGCCTCCTTTCCTCCCTCCCATCTACTGCTCTATTTGTTCGTGGACCCTATTAGCATACTGCTGTCCTTTCTGACTCTCCTCAGAATCTGGCCTGATGCTCCAGGAGGCAGGTTGCAGGAAAGTGGTAGGCTGTTGTTGGCTAAACTCTCAGAGAACCCTCCTGTCGTCTGCCAGTGAGCGGGAGGGGACAGAGGGCACTTTTCTGTCTCCACCTACACCCGGATTCAGGAATAGCTCAGCGGATGGTCACTCTTTTCCCTGTGCCTTTCCCAACTCTAGAGCCCATCTGGGGAGGAGGTGGCTGGCAAGAGAGCAGGCCAGTCACCGGCTGACATGTATCTCATGCCAGATGGGTGATGCTGGGCCCTTGGTGAATAAGAAGGTCCATTCCTGCCATCCGCTCCTGAGTCTTCAGGGCTTGTAGGCAGTGAGAAATCAGCCGCTTCAGCTGTTTGTCTCTCCTTCCCAGTAAGTCAGGACCATGGCAGGTGGCCCTTCAGATTCTGGGACTCACAGGTTCATGATGATCACTTCTGAGCAGCAGGATGGATTCTGGGAGACACTTCCTTCTCTATACCTCGAACTTAGACTTCTTTATCACTATGCTAACAAAATTTTCTACTGGGAGCATATGGCCTTTCCAACAGGAGAAATGAGAAGAGTCAAAATGAAGCTGAAGAAATGTAGTAACACCCCTTCTCTCTGGCAGCACAGAGTCTATTACAAGGTCCTGGAAAGGAGCAAGCTGGGTCCGAGGGACAAAGCCCACAACTTGGCTAGGTCCTGTTCCAGGATATGTTGATTACCATTGAGAGGCGAGTGTAAATCTGTGTTTAAATCCTAATTTTCTGTGAACAAATTAATGACTTCCCCTGGATGGTGGGTGATGGAGCTCTTAATATGTTTTTGAATTTGTAATAAGGCACGATGACAGATGGTAAAGGATTAATACACTTGGTGTGACTACTAAAATAATTTAATCTGCCAGAAAATGTCTCATTAAAAATGTATCTGTTCCTAGATGAAATTTTTTTCTTTCGTTAAAATGAGTCAAGGACCATACCCCATGGCCAGGCTTTCCAGGCCTTCCAAAGACCCACTGAAGCAATTGCACGGAAATAGGGGCACTTATGGGTGGGGTGTCTTTGGCCTCCTGCCTTCTAAATTCCCGGTTGCAGAAGGAGAGCATGGGTGATTGAAAAGAGGCAGGCTGCCACTTAGGAAGTCACTGGTCTTCAATCACCTTTTGATTAGCAAGGCCAGGAAATGTCATGTTTATTCATGTCAAGTTCATTTTCCCTAAGCCCTGCTTCTGTTCCTCAGCCTCTCTGCCCTCTCCCTGCCTTTCTGGTTCCCTGTCCTTTTCCAGGTCCTCTTCCTCACTGTTCCTTCCACTGTTCTGCCTGCCCCGTCTGCAGGTGTCTGTCCTGTTCCTGGGCTGAGCCCCCAGGTTCCACCTCATGCCCAGGGCCCCACTTATGGAATAATTTCTTTTGTCCTTGGTTTGCCAGTCATCCTTGCTCGAGAGCCTGGTTGTCTCTCCTACAATGGGGTAACAGTGACCTTGCAGTATCCTTGTAAGGATTGGAGACAATGGTTACAGAATCTGATACGGAATAACTCTTTTTTTTTTTTAAATGTTTTATTTATTTCTAGGATAGAGAGAGAGAGACAGCGTGAGCAGGGGAGGGTCAGAGAGAGAGGGAGTGACAGACTCTGAAACAGGCTCCAGGCTCTGAGCTGGCAGTCAGCACAGAGCCCGACACGGGGCTCGAACCCACGAACCGTGAGATCATGACCTAAGCGAAAGTCGGACGCTTGACCGACTAAGCCACCCAGGCGCGCCTGGAATAACTCTTGATGTCTCTTATGCTGGCAGTGAAGTCAGGGCTGGTGACGACAGGATACTTGGGTAGACTTCTCCAGGGATGGGGAGAACACACAGGCCTAGCCCTGCACCTGTGGGAATCTTCTTCTGTTAAAAGGGCATGAATAAAGGTAAAGTACCGCAGGAGGTTACTCTTTTGATGGAAATTGATTGAGAATACTGTTAAAATCAGAGATATGACGACGGTTCAAGAGTGGTAAGAGAAGTGCCACAAAAGCCACATGTACTCATTTCTGCTGGGAGAGGAAATTGAATAATCATAAGGAGAACAGGTTAACGGTAACTCTAAATGACACATGCCCTTTGAACTAGGAATTCCACACTAAGAAGCTAGTACGGGTACAGAATGACAAAGGTACAAAATAACCTGTTGTAGCCTTGTTTGCAATAGAAAAGTGTTTTAAAAACCAGACAGCCATCAGTAGAGGACCGGTTGAATTCATTAAGGCACATGACTACCACTTTGGCTATGATATATCTGTGACCGTTAAAAAGAGTGACATGAATCTACTTGGAGTGATACGGAAAAAGTTCCAAGGTATGATGTTAATTCTTTTTAATTTTTTTTTTAAATAAGGACAGAACAGTGGATATAGGTGCTGTCAGTCGTTCTAAAGGTCAAAAGGAGAACAAGAATCTGTGTATTTGTTTGTGCATGGTGTATCTGTGGAAGTATCCATAATAATGGATTGCCTGAGTCAAAGGAATAGGAATGGGGAGGAGTTTTCGCTCTATAGCTCCCTTTGTACCTTTTGATTCATTACACTATTCAAAAACTAATAGTTTTGGCTCAGTCGGTTAAGCGTCCGACTTCGGCTCAGGTCATGATCTCATGGTTCATGGGTTCAAGCCCCACGTTGGGCTCTGTGCTGACAGCTCAGAGCCTGGCGCCTGCTTCAGATTCTGGGTCTCCTCCTCTCCCTGACCCTCCCCTGCTCACACTGACTGACTCTCTGTCTCTCTCTCTCAGAAATAAATAAAACATTAAAAAAATTTTTTTTAAATCATAGTTTTAAAATCCTACCCAAGAAGGTGGTGTAGCTCTGGGCCCTCCTTCTGGGGATGTGCAAACGGTTAGCAAGGATTCACAGGGTCAGAGCGGAGGCTCTTTTCAGCCACCTGCCTCCTACCAGGCTCAGCATCCCAAGCCTCTCCTGGGCTTTCCCTTCACAGTGTGGCATTGGTTGGGCTGGCGATGGCTATATCTGTGGAAAGGATGTGGACATTGACAGTTACCCTGACGAAGAACTGCCATGCTCTGCCAGGAACTGCAAGAAGGTAAGGAGGGCACACAAGAAAAACACTGCCTTTGCTGTGGGCTTTCCAGAGCCACAGTTTATATGGGGGAGAGATCCTATGGGTTCTATTTAAAATTGCATTTTGAAAGTAGCTGTGTCTCAAATATAGCAAAACAGCCATCAACAGGAAAGTGAGGCTGCTACAGTCAATCTTGAGGTTAGAAAGCATGTCTGACCTAAGACAGATGTACACAAGGGTGGGGAAAATATGGAGAAGTTGATAAAAGGGTACACACTTGGCAGGCATAAGATGAATAAAGCCTGAGGATCTCATGTATAACATGGTGACTGTAGTTGGTAACACTGTATTGTCTAATTGCATTTTGCTAAAAGGGTAGAACTTCAATGTTCTCACACACAGACACACAAAGCGTCAATATGTGAGATGCTGAATGTGTTAACTCAATGGTGGGAATCTTTTCGCAATATAAAGGTATATTAAATAATCACAGTGTACACTTCGAATATATTAGAATTTTACCAGGTATACATCAATAAAACTGAAAAATAAGTCAGATGTAGATGTCTCTCTTCTCAGGATAACTGCAAGTATGTGCCAAATTCTGGCCAAGAAGATGCAGACAGAGATGGCATTGGAGACGCTTGTGACGACGACGCAGATGGAGACGGGATCCTGAATGAGCAGGTACTCGCTCTGCCGGGAGGGCGAGTGAATTGCCACACATCAGGGAAGCAGAAGAAAGCCTGTGAGGTCACCTGTTTATATTAGTCGTCCCCCATGGTAGTTGCCGTGCCTGAGATCCCGTGGCACCGCAGCTCTCTCCTGCGCTCTGCCAGTGCATGACAACGGGGATGGAGGCTCGCTGGCAGGACTGGGGACCTTGGAGGGATTCAGTAAACTCTTAGTAAATGGACTTCCGATCCTTTAGGATAACTGTGTCCTGACTCACAACGTGGACCAAAGGAACAGTGACAAAGATATCTTTGGGGATGCCTGTGACAACTGCCGGAACGTCCTGAATAATGACCAGAAAGACACTGATGGAGATGGAAAAGGCGACGCCTGTGATGACGACATGGATGGAGATGGTGGGCTTGTCTTGCTTTGTCTTTTATGTGGGACTCATGTGTCCTTTGCCCTTGTTCTCTGTTAGGAGCAGAAATAGGATTGTTAACTCACAAGGCCTCCCCCATGGAGTGGTTTCCTGCAGCCGATGTCTGGCCCACCTGTTTCTATGCCAGGAGATGCCATAGGCTGCTTCTCTATTTCAGAACCCTGGGGGTTGCTGGAACTCTGCATCATTGCCAGAAACTGTGTGGGGATTACTTCAACCACTGTCTTGCCAGGGCTCTGTCTTCATAGGGCCTGTGTCTTCCTAGAAAGAGTGTATCTTTCCTCCCACCCGGCCCCCTTCCCACCTGTGAGATTCCTGGGAGCAGAGAATTGAATGAGGGGGCCTTGAGCAGGGTCACAGGCTACAGCCTCGGATCCAGCCCCTCCTGCAGAGAGTAGGGCATCTCCCGGAAACGTGTCCATCCCCTGCCTATTTTGGGAAGAGCGTGGAGGCAGGAAGGCTGCCTTGCCCAGCTCCAGGCTCCAGTGAAGAGGCCTTCTAGTGTGGGCTGTGTGAATGGCACCCCCAGGCGCACAGTTTGAGCTCTGGAGCCTCTCAGGATGTGAGGCAGAACATTTGTTTCTGTGTAGCCTCCACAGCATATAGATGACAACCATCAAAGTATAGGATGGATCTGATAGTTTTTGAAAAACATTTCACATCACAAGGGCTTTGAAGGAAAATCTTTTAAGAAATATGCTCCTGGGCCTCCACCCACACAGCCACCCAACACACACACACGTGCACACACACACACACGCACACACCCCACTCTAGAATAGGAGGTATGGACCTCCCTAAAACATGACCTCATCTTCTGCAAGCCCGACTGATGATCTGGCATTTGCCAGTTTCCATGCTATATATACACTCCCACCATGACTGATTTCAAGCTGCCGGCATGGGACATAATCAGACAACAGCTGGGAAGATGGGGGCCTGGCAGGCCTGGCCCTCAGGTCCCAGTCTTTGTTGACACTGCCACAAGGTCCTCCCTCTCCAGGGTCCGTCCACCTCAACCTCCTGACCTCCTCCTCTGGTTACAGTGATAGCCCTTGACATCTTTGGCACCTTCTAACTCCATGGAGAAATGCCTCAGATCACTGTTTATTTTTAAGTCTCCCAGCATCCATCCTTTGATGGCACCTCCAGATAATTGCTGAAAAAGCTAGTGGCTCTGGGAGGAGGGCCCAAGACATCTACTCACTACATGTCTGGGTAGAGGCTTGAACTCTTAGCACCCAGCCTGTCCTCTAGGCCTGTGTGTTGACCTCAGAGAACTGTTCCTTTCTTGTAGGAATAAAAAACATTCTGGACAACTGCCCAAAAGTTTCCAATCGTGACCAACGGGACAGGGATGGCGATGGCGTGGGGGATGCCTGTGACAGTTGTCCCGATGTCAGCAACCCTAACCAGGTGAGTAGCGTTCAGGGGATTCATACCCTAGGCTGAGCTCCCCTAGGTGAAGACGCTTTAAGACCAGGGCCTAGAAGACAGCAGAGCTCACTGACTCAGCTTCTTGCTCTTGCACATCCCTACCAGGGCAGACGTGGTAGAATTGCACACCTGAGTCCTGGAGGTGGTGGGAAGAACGCTACAGGAGACCTGAGGCCCTCTGGGCTGCTCTCACGGGCTATAGAGTGCCTGTGAGACTAGTAGCAGGAGTTTAAAGATGCCCAAAACAAGTCTTCTTGCTGGAAGGAAAATGTAGCATCGAAGCTAACCATTGGGAGCCTTGTGTCCTTTTAGTCTGCAAGCCCCTCCACAGCCTATGTATGGACATTTCAGATGACGTTCAGTCAGCACCGTGTTGTTTCCCTTCCCACTTCCTGTCTGGATAATTGGATATGATGCGTCATGTGTTTTTACAGCCCCGAGAGAGGGGCATCACCGTTGCCCTCTGTGACTCACTCCCATTCTGGCTCAATTCCAACATGCAGAAGCAATGCCCAATCAGTCTGCCTCGTCCCCATGCCTTTGGCTGGCTGCCCTCAGACCCACGCCAGAGTTCCACGTCTCCACCTGCCCCCCTCCTGCCCCGGCGCCCTTTCCCATCAGCTCATCTGGTGTGTAGGCAGCCCAGCCATGTGGCTTGATATTTTGGAAGGCTTTTTTGACAATTCAGCATCATGCCCACACCAATATGGTGCTGTGCTTTTGCAGTTCCGCCCCAACCGAATTCCAGAGAAACCGCTCCTGAGATGCTGTGGTGAGGGGCCAGGTCTGCCTTCTCTGGAACGTCCCATGCATGAAGGCCCAATTACTCAGGGATGAGTAATTACATGCTCTGTTCTCTTCACAGTCTGATGTGGATAACGATCTGGTTGGGGACTCCTGTGACACCAATCAGGACAGGTATGGTACATTTCCCAGCTGCATTAGGGCCCGATGAAACATTGAGAGAGAATTTTAGATTCTGGAACCTTCTGCTGCTACCTTGCTTCCGGATCTCTCTGAATAAATTGAGAGAGATTGAGCTCCTGGTGGGACAGTAGCCCTGTTTCTGGCCAGGGTCACCACCCTTCCTTGAAAGTTCTCGATAGCCAGGTGACAGTGTCAGGAGGTACCACAAGGCACTGCCAGCAAGTGAGACTCTAACACAGGAGAGGCAGTAGAGCATCATGCTTCAGACATAGGCTCTGAGTGACACACAAACTAGCTAACCTCAGGTAAGTTATCAAATCTGTGCCTCATTTTTTTCATCTGGAAAATGGGGACGACAATGGCACGTAACTCCCAGGTCTGTTGTGAAGACTGAGTTAATTTACAAAGAGTGCACATTACAGCTTCCCTTACATACCTAGCACTCAGTGGGTATGAGCTCCTTTATTATGAGAGTCTTTCAGCTCAGGGAAGCTTCACCATCATCCCAAAATAGAGATCTGTCAGTTTGCTGAGGGATCACGGTTATTTCATTGTCCTTGGATTTTTTTCATCTTGTGTCCTTTCTTTGGTGGTATTGTTCTGTGCAAATGAGTTTTGTCAACCTGGCTAGCCCCACACGATGTAGTCCTATATTAAGACACAGGGCTGGATCAGATGCTATAGAAACATCAGCAAGAACACAGCCAAGTGCATCTCTGCCCTGGAGGTGCCTGTGGTCCAAGGCTCTCTCCCCTTTCATCTCCATCAGGGATGCTTGTAGGGCAGCAGGACAGGGATGAGAGAGGGAAATGTCCCTTAAAGGCACAGCAGGAACAAGCAGGGCTTCCCTTCTGAACCTCCTCTCTGAGGTGGCCCTACCCACACGGGTGTGCGAGCCCAACTTTGTACAAGGACAGCTGCCATAAAGTCCCATTTTTGTCTTTGTGTTGTGTCCTTGCTGCACAGTATGTGTCAGCCAGATGAACTTAATCCTGGTTCTCAGTGCAGTCTCAGTTTCTTCATCTGCAAAGTAGAGAGAATTAAATGCACCTCGCAGGTCCTGTAAAAATAAAAGATAAAGGAGGTGAATGAAGCTCCTGGCAGGGCGCTGGTTCGCAGGAGACCTGCACCAAACGCTGGCTGTGTTACTGTTACCACCGCACAAGGAGAAGCATCAGCCACAGAACCTGACCTAGGCAGTCTCCATTTCGGAGTGGGGCCTTCCCTAAGTGATGGACATCGAGAATGTTCCCTGGTGCAGGTCCTCTTGCACCGACCGCCATCTAAGGAATCTCTAAAATATCCTATCCTGTCAGCCTCTAGATATTTGCCTAAAATAAATGACTCATTCTGCTACATTTTAATTCCCATAAACTTGAACCTTGGGGAGGAGGACAGGAACTGCTTGTTTTTGCATAAAAATGTGCAAGGCTGTATAGAATGGCTGCTGATGGAAATAGCTCAGTCTTATGATTTAAAAATCAGCCGTGCTACAGGCACAGGAATTCGACTGTTGGAGCCATGTCATCTTCTACTTGCCCAGGTTGGCCTCATTTTCTCTGGGACGCATCTGGGACACATGGCTTGAAGGGCATGAGCTCGGCTCTGGCTTCCCTCCCCTGTCCTGTCCCTGCCTGGGATAGGCCGTGGGTGGAATGGGGTGAAAGAAACGGGGGCTCTGATTCTGAGTAGCCATGGGAGGCCTCCATCAGTGCAGGAAAACCTCTGGGGACAGGGCAGTCTCCTCCTTTGGTGGCTGTAAGGTCTGAAGGAAAGAAATGTCAGGTGGGCAGGGAATGAAGGTCTGAGCCCAGCCTCCATGCTTGGCTCTTGGGAAGGGGCCGCCCTCTTCTCTGTGCCTTTCTTCCTGAGGCATTCACATCTGCTCCTTCTTGGGCCCACTGGCCAGGGATTGTGAAGAGGAAGAGAAAACATTGGAGGGCTTCCTAGGAGCCAGCACATGGAAGTGCTTTATCATAGCTTAAAATGTAATATGCCACATTCTAATCACAGAAGCATTTAATATTCATAACAACCCTAGGAGGTAGGCTCTGTCACTCCCATTTTACAGATGTGGACACATCTGTGAGCCACCAAGGGGTGAAGTCTCTTGTCTGGGGCTGCATACTAGTAACCAGCTGAGCCAAGATTCACTGAGCAGCCTGGCTCCACTGCCCCTTACCTTGTTCCCTTTGCACAGTCTCGGTGGGGAGTGGGGAGCTAGGTCATCATAGTCCCCAGGGACTGATAGGAACTTATGGTCACAAAATCACAAATCACCCTTTATCTTCTTGAGTAGATATGATGTACTTGTTTCAACAAGACGAGGAAGTGGGAAAATGGCCTTGGAGGCTCACAGGGCAGCCCTAAGGACATGTGGGTTGACAAAAGCCCAAGCCCCCACACCCCAACTCTTTCTTCCTCCCTGCTCTCCACTCAGCTGTGCTGCAAACCACCTCTTCTTCCTCCCGCAGTGATGGAGATGGACACCAGGACAGCACAGACAACTGCCCCACTGTCATTAACAGTGCCCAGCTGGACACTGATAAGGATGGCATTGGTGATGAGTGTGATGACGACGATGACAATGATGGCATCCCAGACCTAGTGCCCCCCGGACCGGACAACTGCCGACTGGTCCCCAACCCAGCCCAGGAGGATAGCAACAGTAGGCGGGCTCAGCCTCAGGCTGCACGGGACCCTCAGGCTCCCTTCTGCCAGGCACATGGTGGCACGCCTCTCCCAGGGCCTCGCTGAGTAGCCACAGCCTGGGTCCTTAGCAGACCCCTGGTGTACCCCATCAGAGAAGAGCTGTCTTGCAGCTTCGGAGCAGCCCAGGGGTGAGGTCACATGGACCAGGGACTCCTTGCCCAGGAGTCACACGCCCTGATGGCTGCAGAGGCCAGGTCGATAAGGAAGAGTGTGCACAAAGCCAGAAATGAGACAAAGTAGTGAGGACCTGGCGAGTGGGTGAGGGGGTGCCCATCCACAGCGCGGCAGTGTTCGGTTCAAACATTTTAATACCAGGTCAGCTGAACAAAACGTACCAGGAGCCAGATTCGGCCCAAGGATCACCAGCTGGTCTTAGAGACTCTCTGGTGACAGTCATTTCCCTCTTTGTCATTTGTTCTAGAGAAAGTACTATAGATGTTAGCTTATGTAATGTCCTCCTTAAGATCCACCGGTTGGTGAACCTCAGGTTTGTCACCCAGCATTTCTCAGAAGATAAATTTTCAACAGTTGCCTTCCACGCTATCCCCAGAAAATGTTTTGGTCACGTACAGTAGGGTTTAGCAACCCTCCATGATGCCTCCAGGATGGGGCTCGAGGCCATCTCAGACATGGCTGCTGCTGGGCTCCTCTGGCCACCTGGGGGGAGAATCCTAGCCCTGGAGGTAGGGTGTGGGCTCCCTCTGGCTCTTTGCCCAGCACTGCCTCTGTCAAAGAGCAGTGCTGTATGGGGGCAGTAGCCAGCCCTTCTCCTCCTCCCCGACCCCATTCAGGTGATGGCGTGGGAGACATCTGTGAGACTGACTTTGACCAGGACCAGGTCATCGATAGGATCGACGTCTGCCCGGAGAATGCAGAGGTCACCTTGACCGACTTCAGGGCCTACCAGACAGTCGTCCTGGACCCTGAAGGGGATGCCCAGATTGATCCCAATTGGGTGGTCCTCAACCAGGTAAGCATGACGTGGTTGACAGCATCTCCACTCTGCCTCTCAACACAGGTCGTTCTGGGAGAAGTGGGTAACAGTGAGAGAGGGGACACTGTCCCGTACTGCATTTTACTCTTCATAGTCACCCTATGACAGAGCACTTTCATTATCCCTGTGTTACACATGAGATCAAGTCCCATCAATCTTAGATGATTGCTCCTGGTAGCAATGCAGGTGATGGCCAAGAATGCTGGAATGGGGACCCCGGCAGTCTGACCCCAGAGCCATGCTCCTGATCTCTCCAGCAGACTGCTTCCCACATGTTTTCCTTGCTGTGTAGGTACAGGAGGCAGGCACAGAGAGGCTTAGATTTTTCAGTGTTACCCAGGAAGTCACATTCATTAGAAGCCTGTGTTCTCTCAATTAAGCTGATTCAATAAACCCTTAATTACAGTTTTAGCAAAATAATCTCTATTTAGCTTCCCCACACACACAAATATGTGCTTTCTTTGAGGACATAACAGGGTACAACAGTTCCTCAGGTGATGAAATCTTTGTGTGGAGGTCAGCTCTTGCTGATCACTCACCAGTGCTTCCAGGGGCTCCGGGCTTCCTTGAGCTTTCTCCACCCTCCCCGATGGCCCTTAACTCCTTCAACTCTCTCTACAGGGCATGGAGATTGTGCAGACCATGAACAGCGATCCCGGCCTGGCAGTGGGTAGGTCCAGGGTGTCAGGAGCAGGTGGATAGAATCCATCCTTTGCAACTACTCATGTGGCTGGTCGGCCTCTCTGGTCATCTCCTGACCCCTACAGGGTACACGGCATTTAACGGAGTTGACTTTGAAGGGACCTTCCACGTAAACACCCAGACAGACGATGACTACGCTGGCTTCATCTTTGGTTACCAAGACAGCTCCAGCTTCTACGTGGTCATGTGGAAGCAGACAGAGCAGACATATTGGCAGGCCACGCCATTCCGTGCTGTCGCAGAACCTGGCATCCAGCTTAAGGTATCACCAGTTCTGAGTCATTCATTTCTCTTCTGAGCCCTCTTTTTTAAATCCTCTGTTGTCTCGTGTGGCATTTAGTTCGTCTATGAGATTGAGGTGCCTGTGCTAGGGTTCAGGTCAGGGAACACTAGAGCACACCCAGGGCTTGGCCTTCATTCTTGGGTACAAGCTACATCCTAACCTCTGGGTGACTGATGGTGAGAGTGTCAGCCTGAGTAGGGCTCAAGAGTTGGGGGAGGTCTGGGGGTACATCACCAGGCACAACATGCCAGATCCTGGCTCCTCTGTTACCTTGACGGAGCCAGCTCTGTACAGGAGGGCTGAGTGGCTGCCTCCGTCACTCGTGCTGGGAGGAAAGGGAGACTTCTGAGCTCTCATCAAACACATGTAGGGAACAGTGGAAATGTGGAATGGATTAGTTGGGTATCGGCCATTGCTGGTTACTGAAGGGTTAAGGGTCACCTCAAGGGAAAGGGCATTAAAGTGTTTATGCTTTTGTCCAAATTCAAGACGGCCAGACTATAACCATGAAGTCACCACCTCAGGGACCCAGGAAGGGCGGTCTGTGCAGTCTGTCCTACCCTGCTACTGTCCTTTCCAGGCTGTTAAGTCTAAGACAGGCCCAGGGGAGCATCTCCGTAACTCCCTGTGGCACACCGGGGACACCAGTGACCAGGTCCGGCTGCTGTGGAAGGACTCCAGGAACGTGGGCTGGAAGGACAAGGTGTCCTACCGCTGGTTCCTGCAGCACAGGCCCCAGGTGGGCTACATCAGGTACGTGGAAGACATCTCACCTTGCACTTGAAGCAAAGCACATCCTCACTGTGCATTACCCAGCTGTCAGCTGCCCTGAGCAGTCCTGACCCAGGATGGCCTGCCAGGGGCACACTTCCGAGACTCAGGCCATGGCTTCCAGGAAAGAAATGGGTGGAAGACACTGAAGCTCAAACTCACCAGCTGGAGATTACGGCCAAACTGTGGGTGGAGGGACTTTCTGCACGGGAGGTCTCAGCATTGGGGGATGGAAGTGCTTGAGTGGTGACCCTCTTTCTGCCATGGTGACCAGTGCGAGGTGAGGCCTGAGTATGCCTCCCTTCCACATGGGCTCTGTACGGTGCCTTATTCATGAATATTTCATGCTGCACTTCAGTGGGTCCCTGGTGGTCTCTTCCCCTCTGGACTATAAACTCCCTGCAGGCAGCACCTGTATCTCATTTTATCTTGGTCTCCCTGCTGCCAGGCCTGTACCACATGTGGCAGGAAGTGATCTTCTTGTGAGCCAGTGCCATCTGCCTCATTTCCCTATAGAACTATTTAAAAACCAAGCACTAAAATCTCTTCTCAGAAACAAGGATGGCTTAGGCTACATCTTTGAAATTTAGACGATGTACTTACTTGCTCATTCCTCAAACGTGCAGCTCAGCACTGACGCCAGCTTGGGTAGACCAGATGCAGTCTCCGGACCAGGACAGGACAGTAGCCTAGTGGAAAAAAGAAAATCGTGAATTAGCCACCATGTTTCGTTCTTCTATGAGACATTAAGTCAAATGTACTGTTGGTCACACAGTAAGATGATCATGTTCTGAGCCCTGTGAAACCTAAAGCCTTCTTTTCTATCCCAAAATGCAGTCATAGAATATACAATCTGCTTGCACATAATTTGGAAAGCCATCTGATTCCATAACACTACAATAGAAAAACAAGAATAATTTATGACAAAATCATATAAATGCTTGAACACTGGTACACCACAGCACGAAACAGAAGCAGTGATATTCTAATGCATGTTGTTCTGCTGGTGAGTTAACTTCTAAAAGGCACACGGCTCCTTTTTAAGCAAAACAAAGGAGTCAACAGTCTCTCAGTTTACTCCCCAAAATTCAGTATGTATTAAAACTGTGCAAAAAATACTTGATGTTCTCAAGTAAACGGAAGTTAGGGACTAGCCCCGCCCAGATCATTATCAACAAGGTTTTCACCTACCCAGGTGTCTGAAGGAACACTCCAAAGGTATAGAGGATGCAGGACAAGTTTTGATTGTTCTCTCCAGGGCTTTGTAAGCCAGTCAGCATCCCTGACTTCTGTCATAAAATGCCAGACAAACAGCCACCAATTTCTAAAGCCCTTGTTGAGGGAGTGCTGTTGCTCGCGATGAGATCACTATCAGACCTCAGGAAAAGGAGTGATTTTTAAGCATGTTGTCTGGACAAGGTAACTCACAGGACACTGAGGTCACAAAGGCTCTTGGTCATGGTTCACATTGTGGTTTCTCTTTAACTCATCAGCAAGAACCCATAGAATAGGACTCTGCCCAACATGGTGTTAGGCCTTTGGAGAGAGAGAATATGGGAGGACAGGGACATACAGTCCTTGACCTCATAGAGCTTCCAATCTAGTAGGGAAGGGGCCACAGCTACAGCACAACCCAGGTCTGTGAGAAGTGGAGTATGAAACAGCAAAGATGTGGGTATTTAAGAAGTGGGGGGCCTGGGTCCCACAGCGGGTGCTTCACCTTGACGTGAGTTTGAGTTTCATGACATAGACCGGGTTGGGCTGTGTTGTCTGCAGAGTGCGGTTTTATGAAGGCTCAGAGTTGGTGGCTGACTCCGGGGTCACCATAGATACTACTATGCGTGGAGGCCGGCTTGGCGTGTTCTGCTTCTCCCAAGAAAACATCATTTGGTCCAACCTCAAATATCGCTGCAATGGTGACGTACACTCTTGTTACTATAAAATATTATTACTAGAATTAATCAAATAATGCCACCTCATTTTTATAGCACGGTTTCCTCTCAGAAGCCCAAAGCTCATGCTGCATAGTCATTAAAATGTAACAGTCTCTGTGTAACCAAAGTAAATGGTAGCTCTCCTTTTCCCTGTTTGCTAGATGAGGACAGCCTGGCTTAGGATTTGGGGGTTCAGTGAGAAATTCAGTCCGATTTAATTTACGGCAGCCTTTGTTTTCTTATGGCTCAAACATAATCACACTCAAAATCCATTCTGCCTGCTAATTTCCTCTAGGCCTGTGAATGAGCACTCCCGGGCTTTAAGCCAACAATTTGCAAAGCAGCCTCCAGTCAAAAATGGCTGTGGAGCCTTCAGGGGCCTGTTGCTCAGGCTGACAGTGCCCCCTGCAGGATACTTGCACAGCACAAGATGGACCAGGATTCCAGGTGGAAGGAGCTTTACTAACCTCCCTATGCCTGTTCTGGTTTGCAGACACCATCCCGGAGGACTTCCAAGAGTTTCAAACCCAGAATTTCGATCGCCTGGATAATTAAACCAAAGCAGCAATACGTAACTGTTGTTCCACGCACGAAAGCCATATATTTTTTAACTTCCTACAACTTGTTTAATATACACTGTGCCTTTCTTTTACCAATCCAAATATATCAAACTTTTTATATGAATGTGGCAATAAAGAAGAGATAATTTTAAAGCCTGGGTTACTCAGACATTTACTTACATGTGGCTCAGGGTGTGTATGTGGTTCTCTGAGGTATACGTCTTGAGCTTGTAGGGGGAGCTTTTGCTTACGCTGGGTGAATCAGTGACATTGAACCAGTGGATCCATCAGAAGGCTAGGGCCGAGGGTCTTATCTCCGGTTACTCTGGTTATCTTCACATAAAAGCCTAACAGGGCAGTACATACCTCAGCAGTCTCCAAAACACATGCTCTGGGGAACCTTCCCCAAGAATATTTTTCCTGACCAGTCAGTCCTGGAGCAAATCTGACCAATTCTTTCTGACACCCTTCCCCCCTCTACACACACCTTTCCACACCAACACATTCAGCACAGTAACTGCGCTTATTTATACATTTGGCTCCCCCTAGTGGAATGTAAGCTTATTGAGACCAAGGGCCGTGTCTTACTAGTGCCCAGTATTCCCAGTGCCCAACATAGTACCTAAAATATAATAGATTTCCAGTATATGTTTGCCGACTTGCTGGCTGAATGCCTCTTAATTAACAAAGTCAATAACCCCTCACAACATATGTTCTAGGATATTAAAAGTAACCTAATTTCAGTGTCTTTTTTTTTTTTTTTAACTTTTCTAAGGGCTCCAAGTCACATTTTTCTTTCATAGTTTATTGTCAAGTTGGTTTCCGTAGGACACCCAGTGCTCATCCCAACAAGTGCCCTCCCCCGTGCCCATCATCCCCATTCCCCTCTCCCCCACCTCCATCAGCTCTGTTTGTTCTCAGCATTCAAGAGTCTCTCATGGCTTGCCTCCCTCCCTCTCCCCAACTATTTTTCCCCTTCTTCTTCCCCATGGTCCTCCGTTAAGTTCCTCCTACACCTATACGTGCAAACATATGATATCTGTCCTTCTCTGCCTGACTTATTACGCTCAACATAACACCCTCAAGGTCCATCCACGTTACTACACATGGCCAGATTTCACTGTTTCTCATTGCCATGGAGTATTCCATGGTATAGATAAACCGCATCTTCTTGATTCATTTGTCCACTGATGGACACTTAGGCTCTTTCCATGTTTTGGCTATTGTTGAGAGTGCTGCTATGAATACTGGGGTACATGTGCCCCTATGCATCAGCACTCTTGTATCCCTTGGGTAAGTTCCTAGCAGTGCTATTGCTGGGTCCTAGGGGAGTTCTATTAATTTTTTGAGGAACCTCCACACTGTTTTCCAGAGGGGCTGCACCAGTTTGCATTCCCACCAACAGTGGAGGAGGGTGCCCGTTTCTCCACATCCTCGCCAGCATCTAGGGTTCTCTGATGTGCTCATTTTAGCCACTCTGACTGGCGTGAAATGGTATCTCAGTGTGGTTTTGATTTGTATTTCCTTGATGTTGAAGAATGCTGAGCATCGTTTCATGTGTCTGTTGGCCATCTGGATGTCCTCTTTGGAGAAGTGTCTGTTCGTGTCTTCTGCCCATTTCTTCACTGGATTATTGGTTTTTGGGTGTGGAGTTTGGTGAGTTCCTTATAGAGTTTGGATACTAGCCTTTTATGTGATATGTCATTTGCAGCTCTTTTTTCCCATTCTGTCAGTTGCCTATTTTATGGATTGTTTCCTTTGCCATGCAGAAGCTTTTTATCTTGATGAGGTCCCAATAGTTCATTTTTGCTCTTGATCCCTTGCCTTTGGGGATGTGTCAAGTAAGAAGTTGCTGCGGTGGAGGTCAAGGAGGTTGTTTCCTGCTTCCTTCTCTAGGGTTTTGATGGTTTCCTGTCTCACATTCAGGTCCTTTATATATTTTGAGTTTATTCTTGTGTATGGTGTGAGAAAGTGATCTAGTTTCATTCTTTTGCACATTGCTGTCCAGTTCTCCCAGCACCATCTGTTGAAGAGGCTGTCTTTTTTCCATTGGATACTCTTTCCCACTTTGTCAAAGATTAGTTGGCCATACATTTGTGAGTCGAATTCTGAGTTCTCTATTCCATTGGTCTATGTGTCTGTTTTTATGCCAATACCATACATCTTGATGATTACAGGTTTGTAGTAGAGGCTAAAGTCTAGGATTGTGATGCCTCCCGTTTTGGTTTTCTTCTTCAATATTAGTTTGCAGTGCCTAATTTATACATACCATTCCATTTGTAAGACAAAGATCCAAGCCACATTTTATAAATCCCCAAAGATTTCTGTTTCAAAGAATATTGCTGGGTGGTAATATATCCTGCTATTCCAAGACTCCTGGAGGTATCTTAAATCATAAATAAAGGATAACCACTATCACCACAGTTTTATCATGATTTCAATAGTCAGAAAATTCAATGGCAGATGCATGACCAATAAGAGATATGGAGAATTTCAAGATAGCCCTCCACACATGTAAAGCCTAGAGGTGTATGTTGCCTCCTAACTCAGGACGTTAGGTCTCCTACATCAAGGTCTTCAGTGGGTGGACAGAACTCAGGACTATCTACCCATTTTTCCTTCTGCTGACACTGCCTAGGCCCCCAGGGGGATTCTGTTACAGGAGCTACTGTCCAAGGATTTCTGGGCCATTCTGCTCTTGTGGGATTTTTTCAGTTTGTGGTTCCACATCTGTAATTCTTTCTCAATTCTAAAATGAAGAACATTTTGTTAGATCTTGTCCTCTTTCAATCTTGCCCCTTTTCTGACTTTTGGTATCTCACTGAGAGGTTATTCTTTCCTGAGCCCTGAGGGCCTCTAGAAGCTCTCTGGCCCATTTGGTCTTCCACACACTTTGCCAACAATACAGGTAGGTTATCCTTTATAGCTATCTTAATGCCCTTCTGCTGAGTCTTTGGCACTTTACTAAGCAGTCTGTGCTGAAAACCACAGATTTAGTTCTCGAGAGACTTCATTCTCATCACCAGAGTATATACCAGATGCTGGACAGGAAATACACTAATCTTTAAGAAGAGAGTGTGTTAATCAGATCTGGTTGTGAATCTGAGCTTAATTTTTATAGTATTTTGATCCAACTTTCAGTGAGCCTGGTTTCTTTATCAAAACCATTCTCTGGCTCCCATTTTCTCTCCTTCACTGCTTCCCTGATGCTGGTGGAAAGAGGAGGCAGCCTTCCTGTCCCCTCCTCACCCCTAAGTTTCCCTGCTGTTAGCTATGCAGCTGCTCCAAGAAAGCAATATATTCATAGAAAAGTTTCTATAATTGATATGTATATATGGTTGCATATTTGACTTTAGACCTCTGATTTTAAGTTAAAAGGTATGAAGGAATTTGGTTGACAATATAAATAAGAGTGAGGTGGTTAAGATAAATTAAATCCACAATATATAAAAGTTTGTTATATTTACAAGAGTTACTTGAGTACCTAGGTAGTTTTTGCCAAACAAATGACACAAAAATTACTTTTATAAATGAATTTTTAACACATTAAGTTTAGGGGCATCGTGGTGGTCAGTTAAGCAGCTGACTCTTGATTTCAGCTCAGGTCATGATCTCATTGTTCATGGGATCCAGCTCCATACTGGGGTTTGTACTGACAGCACAGACCCTGCTTGCGATTCCCTCTCCGTCTCCCTCTCTTCCTCCCTTCCTTCCTCTCTCTCTCTTTCAAAATAAATAAATAATTTAAAAATAAGCCTGAAAGTGATGATAAATTTTGCTATAGCACATTTATAAGTACATTTATAATACATTTATAAGTACATTTGTGTATTTATATAGAACAGTAATAAACTTTATAAGTTGAACTTACAAACTTACGGTTTTGGAATTTGTATCCTTAATTAATCAAATACTAATTTTAACAACCTGGGGCACCTGCATGGCTCATTCGATTGAGCATCTGACTCTTGATTTTGGCTCAGGTCATCATCTCTCAGTTTGGGAGAGGGAGCTCCATGATGGGTTCCGCCCTGAAAGCACAGAGCCTGCTTGGGATTCTCCCTCTCCCCCTCCGTCCTTCCTCTTCTCTCTCTCTCTCTCTTTCAAAATAAGTGAATAAACCTTAAAAAAAAAAACCCATAAAGGTCTTAAGTAGCTTTCTGTGTACAAGAACTGCCCTTCTAAGCAAAAAACAAAACCCACAAACAATAGTCCAGTGCTAGTCTGGGGAAATACATCCTCAATTCCAATAAGCGGTGACAATTGTTTGACAGCACAGCGCATTTCTACAATGGGGACTGTCCCCATACAGAAGGGAAAAGAACCTTGGTACTGCTCCCTGTGGCTCCACGGGCATCACCAGGCACCTGCTGCAGCATCTCAATGGCCTGGATGGTGGTGGTGCTGCTCTCAGCAACCAAACCCTCATTTGACGGTCATCTGGCCCAAAGAACATTGCATGGTGGGCTTGGGGCCTCAAGTGGGGATGTGGCAAGAAGCACCCCTCTTTCTTCACCCTCCCACCCACCAACCCCTCCATGTTAAACCTCAAAAAGATGAATAAATGCACCTACTTATCTGGAGGGTCAGGGGTGAATGATACCTGCAGACTCAAAGCTCCCTTTTCTGGCTAGATGCCCCAGAAGTAAGCGTGCCCTATTCCTGAGCCCATCGTAAAAGAATGACAAGTATTTTCCTCATATCACCTGCCTCCTCAGCCATGTAGTAGACACGAATCAGCCCCTAAACTCAAGTTTGTGAGAAAAACAACTTTAGTTCCCAATTTCAACTTGTTATTTTGAAAGCTCATCCTGCCAGACTCCAGAGACACACTACTTCCGACTTGCGTGGGGTTTCCACTCTTCTCTCAGGATCACTCGAGGACGCCCTCTCAGTACCGAAGTGTTAGGGGCTGGGGAAGGTCTGTCCACACAGATTCCTCCTAACATGACCATGGTCAGCACTCACCAACACCCCCATTCTCAGAGGCCGTAAGGTCACAGGAGGGCCCCCAGATCTGAATGAAACTCTGGAGCCATTTCTTTTCTGGCCCTCACTTTCAGGGTGATAGGAAGCCCCTCTACCCCCTCCCTCCAGCATGGGACAATCTGACCCCAATCTGAGAAGGAAAGCCTATCTTTCCCCACTTGCTTTTGGTCAAGAAATGTTTTCTTTCCAGTTCCTTTACTTATGTCCGTCCCCTAAGCTCCCCTACAGGCTCAGCTTGTAGGCTGGCTCTGACTCACACGTGCCACATCCCCACCAAGGTAATAAGCTCAGCATCCACCCTCTGCCTGAATTGGAGAATTGGCGAACAGGGAAATATGAAAGGGAGATGGGGTTAGTGTCTTATGGTGCTACCCCACCACATTCTGAATGAGCCGAGATGTTGATGATCTGAGGGGTAGTATAGGATTCTCTTTGGGTTTCTGGGGCAAACCTAAAAAATAAAATAAAAAGCCACCAGAAATATTGATTGGAAAAGTCAGACTTACAGAATGAAATTGGAGTTGCTCAAGAGGTAGAGGGGTGTGGTGGCAGAGGAAGAAGAGAAAGGGATTCCCCAATCCTGGAGGAGCAGAGACATGGTGCAGTCTGGAGTGGACCTGTGTGCCCCACTCTTAAATGGTTTGAAAAATTGAGAAGAGCCTCTGAAGGGGGTACCTGGTCATGACCGCAGACTGGAGCAGAGACGAGGGCTCTAGATGGCCCAGCTTATAGTGACAGGTAGGCCGATCGCGAGGAGCACCAATGTAGCCATCCTAGAGGAAGCACCCCCACCTCCTCCCCATAAGCCCAGGGAACCTGGAGGGAGGGGTTGAGGAAGGAGCCCTAGTATGGACTGACATTACATGTTGGCTAAGGGAGAGGGCAGGGCGACAAACTGAGAACAGAGAGCTGGGCTCTGCTCAGCCCTAACAAAGAGGAACTGACCAAAGGAAAGTTGAGGAACAGAGGCCACAGGGACCTATGCTCAGGGAAAAGAAGAGGACCATCCAGAGAGCCGGGGCAACCTCCAGGCCCCACACTCCCAACTCCAGAAGGTGTTTCTGGTGACACTGTCCATCCAACCTCCAGTCATCAAGGCAGCCTTGGACCCATGCAGAAACGGGGAGCCCACCAAGCATATTCACTATTCTAAAACTCCTGCACATGTGTTGTTTTTAAGGAGAAATGGAATAGAATAAACATCATTCTATTCTATTATTTCTTAGAATAAACATTACTCTAAGAAAGTACCAAAGAAATCAATGAGCAATTTAAAGTGATTCAGCAGCATGGGGCGTCTGGGTGGCTCAGTTGGTTAAGCAACTGACTTCAGCTCCAGTTATGATCTCATGGTTTTTGAGTTTGAACCCTGCATTCGGCTCTGTGCTGATAGCATGGAGGAGTGTGCTTCAGATTCTGTGTCTCCCTCTCTCTTTGCTCCTCCCCTGCTTGTGCTCTGTCTTTCTCTCTCTCTCAAAAATAAAGTTTTTTAAATAGATGGATGGATGGATGGATGGATGGATGGATGGATGGATAGATAGATAGATAGATAGATAGATAGATAGATAGATGATACAGCAGAATATTACCTAAGAGAAGTATGGGTGATTAAATGACATAAAGGGAAAAAAATAAAATGAAAATCAAACAAACAGCCATGACTTCGCCTCCCAGCTCACATCACCAAAGCTGGACCCCAAATCAGTTTCTTTAGCCACTACCACCTGGACCTGGATTCTTCAGTTCCTACTGGTTGGATTTGTTTCTAAAATGAAAAGATGCCTATGTTTAGATCAGGCCACATCCTCCAACTAGAAATTCTACAAACAGTCCCTGAGGTTGCTCCACGTGGGTAGGGGAACCCAGGTCTTGACCTTGTAGCTCCTGGAAATCCCATATTTGGTTCAAAGTACCCTGGGGAAAGGATTCATTTCAAGCCCTTATCCAAGCTATGGCCTAGCACACAAGCCTCCCCCTCAGTAAGTTTACCTTGCTAACCAATACCGGGTTTATGCATCATAAAACACAATAGGAAATCACTGTCAGGCACATGTGTCTCTGCAAAAAAAGAGGTGTCCAACTATGTGAACATCTCTTGCTATATTTGGGGTGGGGGGAGGTTCCTCTAAATAGCTGTTTATTAATTGCTTGTTTTGTAGCACCTGATAGAAAAAAACAGCAGCAGATATCTAATATCTAAGAAAAATTTATGGAGGGAAGTTTTTCATTGAAAGTATTCTCTGGCAGGGGTACCTGGGTGGTTCAGTCGGCGAAGCGTGGGACTCTTCATTTCAGCTGGGGTCATGATGTCATGGCTCCTGAGACGGAATCGCCTACCACCCTCTCAGGCTCTGCGCTGACAGTACAGAGGAGCCTGCTTGGGATTCTCTCTCCCTCTGTCTCTCTGCCCCTTCTCTGCTTGCCTACACACTCTCTCAGAATAAACAAACATTGTTTTAAAAATAGAAAAGAAAGTTTTCTCCATTAGTTTATTTTTAATGTGTTATCTTCACATTTTCTTCCTTTTTTCTTTGTTCTTTTTATGTGTTGTTGTTGTTGCGGTTTTCCCCAAGGAGTTTATTTGGGCAGACCTGGGGCCAGGGAGTCTCTGTATCTAAAAGGTGTTGGAGCCTCTTGGTGATGAAACGCTGCCGCTTGTGAGCCGGGCCGTGGTGGTGCGGCGGGAACTTGATCTTGGAGTCGTGGAACCGCTTGACTGCTGGTCAGGGGCACATGCTGGCTGCAATCTTCGCCACCTTCATGACCTGGATCGAGTGGGCCCAAGCGCAGTGCGGAGCACCCATGTGACGCTATCACCGGGTGGTGGCATCCTCAGTTGTCAGGCCCCGGTACTCCGCGTACATGCTGTGGGTGTGGCTGTGGGAGTCACAGCGCAGCCAGATGCCCAAGCCCTTCACCCGCACGGGGGACTTCTCAAACACCTGTCCACAGTAGACAATTCCCCCTGAAGGCGTCTTTATCTTCAGCTGAGACACAAAGTCCCAGAAGTGGGACTTAGCCACAACATGATTAGGGGCAAAGATTCCAAAGTGGTGCAGGAGCGGATTGCAGCACTTGGGGGTGCGCAGGGAGCGACCCACCACCTTGTAGTCCGAAGTGTGCCCGAGGCCGTCATGGCACACCCTCCGTCCTCAACGTCACCCAAGAGAGGACCGCTCCACCAGACTTCTGAGGACCAGGGGGTGAGAGCTAGCCTCCCAAAAGTCCCTTGGAGGCCTGTGGTTTCTGTGAGCTGCTGGGGATGAGTACTGTACAATATTCTCTTTTTTTTTTAATGTTTTATTTATTTCTAGCAGAGAGAGAGACACACACACAGCGTGAGCAGAGGAGGGTCAGAGAGAGAGGGAGATACAGACTCTGAAACAGGCTCCAGGCTCTGAGCTGGCAGTCAGCACAGAGCCCGACGCGGGGCTCGAACCCACGAACCGCGAGATCATGACCCAAGCGAAAGTCGGACGCTCAACCGACTAAGCCACCCGGGCGCCCCAGTACTGTACAATATTCTTCACTGTACCCTACCCTCAGCCCCTCAATAAAGTATTTATTCAACTGGAAAACCCAGTTGCCTCAATTAACCCAACAGCTGAAAGCTTCAAACTCTTGTCTTTCTCCACTGAATCCACGAGGGGGCGGCAATCCTCCAAAAACAGGCCTATTCTGAGCAAGCAGCCCTTTTCTAGCTAAAAAACACCTGAAGTTCATTAAAAATCAAATAACTCCAATTTATTACTTATTTTACTCCTAGTATCAACATTGCTAGTAGTTCAGTGCTTAAGAACTCTTATAACCAAAACATCCAATTAAACAAAAACCACCAACTACACGTGAGACAAATGAAATTTGAATTATTACAGATTAGGCTCTGGATTGACACAGAAGCCTCATTTTTTTGTTTGTTTTGTTCTCTTTCTAGAATTGCCTGTAGAAGATCTTCCTTGTCCTTCAGCCTAACTTCACATGCCGGTTTTTTCTGTGAGCCAAGCAAAGAGCCATTCATCTATCCATTCATCATTCACATCAGGCAAACACCTACTGAGCAATTGCTGTGCGCCAGGCACTGTGCTGGGCACCGTGAGGGCCACAAAAAAGTACATGAATCCAGTTGGCTTTAGTCCAGGTCTCTATCTGAGTGAGAGCCATTTTCACTCCAACACTGAAAATTGCAAAAGAATCATTTGTTTTAGGACTGCAAGAAACTTAGAGCAACTTGCTGGACTCCCTTGCTCTCTGACCCTACCTGTAAAACAGTGTCCACTGGAAGAACCCCCACTTACTTCATCCTCAGAGTTTTCAGCGAAGCCAAGCAAAGCCTTGTCCTAAATGTCTCACCAGGAGGAATTACTTTCCAGGGAACAGAGGGCAGCTTCCCAGGCAGGGACAGGTGGCTTGACGGAAGTTAATTCAGCCAAAACCTGTTTGGCCTGCACAGTGTTTTCGCTGTTCTTGGGGGTTTTTTTGTTTGTTTGTTTTGTTAACTTATGCAAACCTTTAAAACTCAGAAGAATTTGGAGTCCTAGTCCAAGATGGCAATGTAAAAAGACCTGAATTCACCTCCTCTACAGGCATAACAGATCTACCCTCATTTGCAGAACAGTTCCTCCTGGAGAAAGATGGAGGTATGTCTGCACAGCTTCTGGACAACAAATGATACAAAGAGCCCACAGACAATGGCAAGACATGGAAACAAACAACAAGGGGAACTCCCATCCCCAGTGCTGCCAACTGCACGGCAGAGGGGTGGTACCCAGAGTCTGGGAAATCCTCTACCCTAGAACACAGGGGAAAAAACCTAAGCTTAAAAGAGCAACTAGAAAATTTAAAAAAAAAAAAAAAAAGCCCTAAAATCCTGCAAGACAGTGGGAGAATTAGGAACACTCTCAAGGGTAGAAGGACTGGTGAGCACCACAGTTTACATTCCCCTCCACCTTGACAGTGCGGACAGGAGCAGAGCCCGGCACCACAGCTGTCCTGCTGCCTCAGGGAGCCCCAGGGCCCCAGCCCACACCAGTCACAGCCGTACCACCAAGGCGGCGCCACATTGGTGCACATCCGGACAGTCCTGGTCGACGCTCTCTACAGCTAACAGCCATTTCACCCAGGAGACACAGGCACAAAGCAGCCTGCAACCCCCCAGACCCACGTCACCTTGGCTCCAGACAACTTGCCAGGGCACCCCCAGTGCAGAGCAACCTGTGGGTACACCGATGTTGGTTCCAGCCACTCTGGCAGGAAACCACCTACACAAAGGGCCCCAGAATCCCGTGGCCGGTACACCTCAGCTCCAGCCATGATGCCCAAATGCTCCCTGCACAGGATGCCCCGGAATACCCTGGCTTGTACCCATTTCAGCGTCAGCTGTTCTGCCAGGGCACCTTCTGCAGAGAGGGTCCCAGGACCACTCTGGGCCACACCTTCTTCAGTTCCAGCCATCCCAGCAGGACAGCCCAGGACACAGTGCCCTGGGACCCCCAGCCCATGACAGCCACATCTCCAGCCAACCAACCAAAGTCACCAGGAACATACTGTCTTCACAGGGGATGACTATACACAAGACCATTCCTTCAAGGTTAGGAGAGGTAGATGTTTCACCTAATTCATAGAAACACAGAAAGTCAAGCAAAATGAGGAGACAAAGGAATATGTTCCAAACTAAAGGTTAAGACAAAAGCCTCAGAAGGACTTGAAGAATATACTAACTGAAATGAAAAATACTCTTGAGGAAATCAACAGTAGATTGGAGGATGCAAAAGGAAAAATCAGTGATCTGGAAAGCAGGATAAGGGAAAGCACCCAAGCTGAAAAGAATAAAGTAGAAATAATTTTTTTAAGAGCATAAGCAAGGAGCAGGAGAGAAGGGCAAAAGGGCAGAGGATGAGAAAATCTCAAGCAGGCTCCATGCTCAGCACAGAGCCTGATGTGAGGCTCAATACCATGACCCTAAGATCATGACCTGGGCTAATATCAAGAGTTGGATGCTCAACCAACTGCCACCTAGATGCCACATACAAAAAAATTTTTTGAGAGTATTTAGAATGTTATATATGACAAAGATCAGTTGGCTGTATACTTTTGGGTCCACTTCTGAGTTCTCAATTCTGTTCCATTGGTCTATGTGTCTGTTTGACAAAGCAGGAAAGAATATCCAATGGAAAAAAGACAGCCTTTTTAACAGATGGTGTTGGGAGAACTGGACAGCAACATGCAGAAGAATGAAACTAGATCATTTTCTCACACCATGCACAAAAATCAACTCAAAATGGATAAAGGACCTGAACGTGAGACAGGAAACTATCAACACCCTAGAGGAGAAAGCAGGAAACAACCTCCTTGACCTCCACCGCAGCAACTTCTTACTTGACACATCCCCAAAAGCAAGGGAATCAAGAGCAAAAATAAACTGTTGGGACCTCATCAAGATTAAAAGCTTCTGCACAGCCAAGGAAACAACCCAGAAAATTAATAGGCAACCAACGGAATGGGAAAAGATAGTTGCAAATGACATATCAGATAAAGGGTTAATATCCAGAATCTATAAGGAACTCACCAAACTACACGCCCGAAAAACAAACAACCCAGTGAAGAAATGGGCAGAAGACATGAACAGACACTTCTCCAAAGAGGACATCCAGATGGCCAACAGACACATGAAACGATGCTCAGCATCCCTCCTCATCAGGGAAATACAAATCAAAACCACACTGAGATACCACCTCACGCCAGTCAGAGTGGCTAAAATGAGCAAATCAGAGAACTCTAGATGCTGGCGAGGATGTGGAGAAACGGGCACCCTCCTACACTGTTGGTGGGAATGTAAACTGGTACAGCCCCTCTGGAAAACAGTGTGGAGGTTCCTCAGGAAACTAACAATAGAACTCCCCTATGACCCAGCAATAGCACTGCTAGGAATTTACCCAAGGGATACAGAAATGCTGAGGCATAGGAGCACATGTACCCCAATGTTCATAGCAGCACTCTCCACAATAGCTAAAACATGGAAAGAGCCTAAGTGTCCATCAACAGATGAATGGATCAAGAAGATGTGGTTTATCTATACCATGGAATACTACATGGCAATGAGAAACAATGAAATCTGGCCATGTGTAGCAACATGGATGGACCTTGAGGGTGTTATGCTGAGCGAAATAAGTCAGGCAGAGAAGGACAAATATCATATGTTTGCACGTATAGGAGGATTAGGAGGAACTTGACGGAGGAACAAGGGGGAGAAGAAGGGCGGAAATGGTGGGGGAAAGGGAGAGAGGCAAACCATGAGAGACTCTTGAATGCTGACAAAAACTGAGGACTGATGGGTGTGGGGGGGGAGGGGAGGATGGGCATGGAGGAGGGCACTTTGGGGATGAGCACTGAGTGTTATGTAGAAACTAATTTGACAATAAACTATTTGTAAAAAAAAATAATAATAAATAAATAAATAAAATCAAAAAAAAAAAAAAAGAATGTTATATATGAACCTCATGGTAACCACAACCCAAAAACTTCTGATAGATACACACAAAAAAAAGAGAAAGAAAGCCAAGCACAACACTAAAAAAAGTCGTCAATCATAGAGAGGAAGAAATAACAGAGAAGAAATTCAAAAACAACCAGAAAACAATGAATAAAATGGCATTAATTACATATCTATTGGCAATGACTTTAATTGCAAATAGCCTAAATGTTCCAATCAAAAGATAGAGAGAGATGGAATGGACTAAACAACAAACAACGACAAGACTCATTTAGACAGTGCCTACAAGAGACTGACTTCAGAACTAAAGACACATACAAACTCACAGTGAAGATACGGGAAAGATACTCCATGTAAAGCCTGGGGGAAAAAGCAAGAGTAGCAATACCCATATGGGGTAAAATACACCTTAAAACAAAGACTGTAGCAAGAAAGAAAGAAGCAAATTGCGCAATAATAAAAGGATAAATCCAACAAGAAGATATAACAATTTTAATAACTATATGCTTGACATTGGATACCTAAATACATAAAGCAAACATGAACAGACATTAAGGGAAAAATTGACAGTAGTACAATACTAATAGGAGACATAATACCCCACTTACATCAATAGATAAAACATTCAAGCAGAAAATCAGTAAGGAAACTCTTTTTTCTTCCTCCCTCTCTCCAAAGTGTTTTTGAATGACACATTAGACCAGATGGATTTAAGAGCTATACACAGAACATTCCATCTAAAAACAACAGAAACACAGGGTTTTTTTTTTTCAACTGCACATGGAACAGTCCCCAGGATAGATTACATATTATGCCCCAAAACAATCTCAAGAAATTTAAGAAGGAAATCACATCAAACATCTTTTCCAACCACGACAGTATTAAAGTAGAAATCAATTACAAGAAAAAAACTGGAAAAAACGTGAACATATAAAGACTAAACACCATGCTACTAAACAACCAATGAGTCAAAGCAGAAATCAAAAAGAAAAACAGGGGTGCCTGGGTGGCTCAGTTGGTTAAGCATCTGACTTTGGCTCACGTCATGATCTCACGGTTTGTGGGTTCGAGCCCCACGTCGGGCTCTGTGTGGACCGCCAGCTCAGAGCCTGGAGGCTGTTTCGGATTCTGTGTCTCCCTCTCTCTCTGACCCTCCCCTTTCACACTATCTCTCTCTGTCTCAGAAATAAATAAAAAACAAAAAAAATTTTTAAAAAATACATGAAGACAAGTGAAAATAACACACAACAATCCAAAATTTTAGGGTCACAGTAGAAGCAGTTCTAAGAGGGAGATTCATAGTGATACAAGCCTACCTCAAGAAACAAGAAGAATCTCAAACCACCTAACTTTATACCTAAAGAAACTAGAAAAAGAAGAACAAAGCTCAAAATTAGTAAAATGAAGGAAATAATAAAGTTCAGAACAGAAACAAATAAAATACAGGACCCCCCCCAAAAAAGAGAAAAGATTAACAAAATCAAGAGCTATTTTTTTGAAAAGATGAACAAAATTAATACCCTTTAGCCAGACTCATTAAGAAAAAAAGAGAAAGAACCCAAATAAATGAAATCAGAAATGAAAGAGAAGGGGTGCCTGGCTGGCTCAGTCAGAAGAACAAGTGACTCTTGATCATAGGATTGTGAGCACCATATTGGGTATAGAAATTACTTAAAAATAAAACCTTTAAAAAAAAGAAGTCAAAGAAAAGAAACAACTGCTGACACCACACAAATACAAAGGATTAGGGGTGCATGGGTGGCTCAGTCAGTTAAGCGTCCAATTTTGGCTCAGGTCATGATCTCACAATTTGTGGGTTCGAGCCTCATGTCAGGTTCTGTGCTGGCAGCTCAGAGCCTGGAACCTGCTTCAGATTCTGTGTCTCCCTCTCTCTCTGCCCCTCCCCAACTCATATTCTGTTTCTCTCTCTCAAAAATATTTTTTTTTAAAATACAAAGGATTATCAGAGACTACTATCAAAAATTGTAACCAAAATTTGGACAACCAAAAAAAAAAAATGGATAAACTCCTAGAAACATATAATCTGCTAAAACTGAATCAGGGAAAAATAAAAAATCTGAAACAGATGGATTACTAGCAATAAAACTGAATCAGTTATCAAAAACTCCTGATGAACTAAAGTTCAGGACCAGATGAATTGATTGGTGAATTCTACCAAACATTTAAAGAAGGGTTAATACCTATTTGCCTCAAACTATTCCAAAAAATAGGATAGATAAGAAATCTTACATATACATTCTATGAGGACAGCACTACCCTGATGTTGAAACTAGACAGAGACACTTCAGAAAAATAAAACCACAGGGCAATATTCCTGATGAACATAGGTGCAAAAACCCTCAGCGAATTATTAGCTAACCACATTCAATAATATATTAAAAGGGTCATTCACTATACTCAAAGGGGATTTATTCCAGACATGCAAGAATGGTTCAATACCCGCAAATCGATTAATCTGATACACAATATTAACAAAATTAAGGATAAAAATACACACCGTCATTTCAATAGATGCCGAAAAACCATTTGAGGAAATTCAATATCCATTCATGATAAAAACGGGTAACAAAGTGGGTTTAGAGGAAACATATGTTAACATAACAAAGGCCCTACCTATATGACAAATGCACAGCTAAAACCATTTCAACGGTTAAAAAAAGAAAAAAAGAGAGCTTTTCATCTAAGATCAGAAACACGACAAGGATTTCCACTTTTATTCAGCAGAGTACTAGAAGTCCCAGCCATAGCAACCAGACAAGGGGAAAAAAGGACCCCATATTGGTAAAAAAGAAAACTGTCACTGATTGCTCATGATATGATACTGTACTTGGAAAACCCTAAGGATTTTGCCAAAAAACCTATCAGAAGTAATAATTCAGTAAATATGCGGGATACAAAATTGATACACAGAAATCTGTTGTGTTTCTATCACCATCCCAGATTTCAAGATATATTAGAATGCTGTAGTCATCAAAACAGTATGGTACTGGCACAAAAAAGAACATGTAGATCAATAGAATAGAGAGTCCAGAGATAAACCTATACTTATGTGGTCCATTAATCTATGACAAAGGAAACAAGAATATACAATGGGGAAAAGACAGTCTCTTCAATAAATAGTTCTGGGAAAACTGGACAGCTAGATGCAAAAGAATCAAACTGGGCCATTTTCTTACATCATACACAAAAATAAACTTAAACTGGATTAAGGACCTAAAAGGAGACCTGAAACCCTAAAACTCGTAGAAGAAAACATAGGCAGTAACTTCTTACATATCAGTCTTAGCAATATCTTTCTAGATATGCCTCCTCTGGCAAGGGAAACAAAAGCAAAATTAAACTGTTGGGTCTACACCAAAATAAAAAGCTTTGCACAGCAAAGGAAGCCATCAACAAAACAAGAAGGGAGCCTACTAAATGGGAGAAGATATTTTCAAATACATCCAATAAGCAGTTAATATCCAAAATATGTAAACAAATTATATAACACTAAAAAAATTCCAATTAAAAAATGGACAGAAAAACTGAATAGACATTTTTCCAAAAATGACATTCAGATGGTCAACAGATACATGAAAAGATGTTCAACATCACTAATCATCAGGGAAATGCAAATCAAAACCAGTATGATATATCACCTTACAGTCTCAGGTATTAAAAAGACAAGAAATATGGCACCTGGGGGGCTCAGTCAGTTGAGTGTCTGACTTTGGCTCAGGTCATGATCTCACGGTTTGAAAGTTCAAGCCCCATCTCAAGCTCTGTTTTCCTCCCTCTCTCTGCCTCTCCATCTTCTCTCTTTCTCACTCTCTCAAAAATAAATAAACCTTAAATTTTTTTAAATACAAGAAATAACAAGTATTGACAAGGATATGGAGAAAAAGGAATGCTCCTTAACTGTTGGTAGCAATGTCAATTGGTATAACCACTGTGGAAAACAGGATGGAGTTCTCTCAAAAATTAGAAATATGGGGCACCTGGCTGGCTCTGTCAGTGGAGCTTGACACTCTTGATCTCAAAGGTGGTAAGTTCAGGCCCTACATTGGGTGCAGAGATCACTTAAAAACAAAACAAGAGGCGCCTGGGTGAATCAGTCGGTTAAGTTTCCAACTTTGGCTCAGGTCATGATCTCACAATTCGTGGGTTCGAGCCCCGCGTCAGGCTCTGTGCTGACAGCTAGCTCGGAGCCTGGAGCCTGTTTCAGATTCTGTGTCTCCCTCTCTCTCTGACCCTCCCCTGCTCACGCTGTGTCTCTCTCTCAGAAATAAATAAAACACTAAAAAAATGATTTAAAAAATTAGAAATATACAATTCAGTAATTCCACTACTGTGTATTTGCCCAATAAGAAAAATACCTATTTTGAAAAGATATATGCACCCCTATGTTTATTGCAGCATGATTTACAGTAGCTAAGGTATGAAAGCAACCCAAGTGCCCAATGATAGGTGAATGGATAAAGAAGAGTGGTGTACACACACACAATGGAATATTACTCAGCTATAAAAAAAGAGGGGCAACTGAGTGGCTCAGTCGGTTCAGTGTCTGACTTCTGCTTGGGTCATGATCTCGCGGCTCATGAGTTCAAGCCCCACACCAGGCTCACTGCTATCAGCCAGTCAGCACAGCGTCTGCTTGGGATCCTCTGTCCCCCTCTCTCTGCCCTTTCCTCACTTAGGCTCTTGCAAAAATAAAAAAAAAAAATGTTTAATGCTTAAAAAAGAAAAAGAGATCTTGCCATTTGCAACAACATGGATGGACCTATAGGGTAAGGTGTTAGGCGAAGTGAAACAAATCAGACAAAGGAAGACAAATACCATGTGATTTCACTTATATGTGAAATCTAAACAAACAAAAAGGAACAAAAGCAGAAACAGACCCATAAATACAGAGAACAAACTGGTGGTTGCCAGAGGAGAGAAGGTAGAGGGATGAGAAAAAAGGGGAGAAGGAGAATGGGAGGTATGGCTTCCACTTATGGAACGCATGACTCAGGGGAATGAAAGGTAGAGAATACGACCAGTGGTGCTGTGATAGTGATGCGTGGGGATAGGTGGCAGCTACACTTGTGACAGAGTTGAATTACTATGCTGCACACCTGAAACTAATTATCATGGTGTATCAACTCTGCTTTAATTAAAAACAAAAACAAAAAACTTGGGGATGCCTGGGCAGCTCAGTCAGTCAAGCATCTGACTCTTGATCTTGGCTCAGGTCATGATCTCATGGTTCATGAGTTTGAGCCCCACACTGGGGTCTGTCTTGATAGTGCAGAGCCTGCTTGGGATTCTCTCTCTCCCTCTCTCTCTGCCCTTCCTATGCTTGCGCTGTCTCTAAAAAATGACTATTTAAAAAAATTTTTTAAACAAACAAAAAAACTTGGATGAGTTCACATTAAAATCTGGATTTTCAGCTTAAGAAATCAAAAGTTCTGACTGGTGTCCGTAGTGTAGTGGTATCACATTCACCTCACAAGAGTAAAGGTCCCCAGTTCAATCCTGAGCAGAAACACACTTGTGTTTGCCCCTAGTGTATAATTTTAAAATGTTTTTCAGAGTAGCAGTAATAAAAATCAAAAGCTCTGGCCACCCTCTCTGCATTCCTGCACAAGAATCTTAGTGAGGGATGGGGCGCCTTGGGTGGCTTAGTCGGTAAGCGTCCCACTTTCGCTTAGGTCATGATCTCGTGGTTCGTGGGTTCGAGCCCCGCGTCGGGCTCTGTGCTGACTGCCAGCTCAGAGCCTGGAGCCTGTTTCAGAGTCTGTGACTCCCTCTCTCTCTGACCCTCCCCTGCTCACGCTGTCTCTCTCTCTCTCTCTCTCTCTCTCTCTCCTAGAAAAAAATAAAAATATTAAAAAAAAAGAATCTTAGTGAGGGCTGCGATCTGCCCATGCCCTCTTCATTCAACCTTCTTCACTCATTGAGCTCTTGTCTGGCCCCTCGAGGTGACAGAGTCTAAGACCCCTGACTTGTGATGTTCAAGGCACTCTGAGAGGCCCGTAGGGGTTACCGAGGCGAGTTAGGGTCCACCCCTGTGGCTGACACCGGATAGGTGACCTTTCCCTACTTCCACAGTTACCGAACCGCAAGGCCTGGGCTCCCAGCCAGGAGTCCCAACTCCTCCCACCAGCAGGGCTCCACTAGAAACAGATGGCGCACTCAGTTAAGTAATTAAGATTTTTAATAAAAGGGCCATTTATGAAGGCTGGGGCAGGTTTCAGGAAACTGGAGAGCACAGTACCCCCTCCACCGCCCCAACCAGAGGGGGCGCTGCTCCTACCCCTTCCCACCAGCCTTGACAGAACAAGTGGAAAGAGCAATCATCATTCCCAAAGAGGGGAGGAGTACTGTGGGGGTCGGTGGACAACAGCTGTGGCCTTAGATAGAAGCGCACGGCAATCTCACAAAACCTTAGAGAGAAGGAACCAAGGAAATTGGTAGCCCAACCTCAACTCCTCCCCGTCTCCAGTTATTCAAACTCAGCACCCAGCTTTGCAACGGGGTCCATTAATGAGAAATATTCATCCAGCCCTTTAGACAGAAAGCAGGGTGGAAGCAGGTAGTGGGTGGGCCTGACTTTTGCCCCAGGACAGAGAAGGCCCAAACACACTCCCTACTCCACCTGAGTTACTTCTGCCTTCTGCCTCAGGCATCCGACCAAAACATCATATTGCCAAGACACAGGGAAGAGAAAAGATGAACGGAAACGGGACTAGCTCAGCTTACCATTCCTGACACTGTGCACACATTACCTCTAATCCTGCAAGGGGCAAGGGGAAGCAATTCTTTTTCTAAGTGAAGAAACTGAGGCACAGAATGGTAAGGACTTGGCAAACGACAGCTACTTTATAAATGGTGGAGGCAAGATTCAAACTCAGTGTCACTAGCTCCAAAACCTAAGTTACTATATTTAGTTATAGAAAACAGTCATCCATATGCAGGAAACAGTTAAGAAAGCAGGCCTGAGATTGCTATCCTTTCAAATGCCTGTTTGCAAAGTTGGCTCTTGGCTGGCGACGGAGAACTTGAATTTCGGTCACGTCTGGTTTGTCAAAGTCACATGGCTGTTAGCAACAGGACTGGGCCTAGATCCCAGGTTTGGGGACTCAGAGGCTGATGCTGCTCCACTAGGAGAGCTGCCTCCGAGGAGCAAGGTCAGGGGTGAGGTATGAAAGGCTGTCCCTCCGGGTAGTCAAACAGAAAGTGCTGACAGTTCCGGGGATCTCGTGGGAGGCCATCCTCACTCCTGGTCTTGGTGAAAATACAGCAGTAGAAAGCAGACACATCCTGGGACTTCAGAAGCCCCCATTTTCCTTCTCCACACCTTCCTCTCACCTTTCTGAGACTTCATGCCTTCATTTGCTCTCAGAGTTCAAACCTGGGTTTACTTGGGAGTATCTCTTATGCTATATACTGAGCAGAGCCTGGCTGTGCTTCACCCCATCTGTACCTCCACGGCCAGCTGCCTTTAGGAAGCACACAGAACCAACAACTTATACAGGGGCCCTGGTCAACCTCAGGCTTGAGAAAGAACTCGCTGGGCTCCATCTAGCTTCTCTGTGCACAATGGGCCTTGTTTACATGAGTGTTTCTACTCAAAAACACTGTAGCAAATGCTTTTGGTGGCCTGTCCATCTCTCTTACCACTTGTCACCCATTGATGTCTAACTGCCAACACCTGCAGTTTTTTAATGTTTTATTTATTTCTGAGAGAGAGAGAGAGAGAGAGAGAGCATGAGCAGGGGAGGGTCAGAGAGAGAGGGGGACACAGAATCTGAAATGGGCTCCAGGCTCCAAGCTGGCAGTCAGCACAGAGCCTGACACGGGGCTCAAACCCACGAACCGTGAGATCATGACCTGAGCCGAAGTTGGACGCTTAACCAACTGAGCCAGCAGGCACCCCCAACACCTGCAGGTCTTTATGTCAGAGAATTCTCTGGCACTCAGGCCTTGTCGCTATCCCCTATCCCCTTGGCAGGCTAGAAGTGCAGGGAATTAGGTGGTACTCGCCTCCCCACCCCTGCCTTATTCTCTACTCCCCTTCCTAGTGTTCCTTCACCTTCCAAATAAACAAGTTGTACTGCAATCCTTAGCTCAGAGTCTGCTTCTGGATAAACCAACCAGAAGCAAATTTTGCTCAGCACTAGCCCACTTAGGTTTTACTTAATCCAGAGTTAGGGAATCTGAGGCTTGCGTGGAGACCCTGTGCTCAGGAGCACCAGCACAGACACATCCACATAGAGGACTTCTCTCGGAGCCAGCCATTCCAAAGACATCCGTAGTCCTCAGCCACTTTGCCCCTCCATGAACAGCCCAGAAGTCCAGCAAGTGGAATGAAAACTAGCACAATGGAGGAATAGTGGTATTGGATCTCATTCATCTTTTTAACTCCACCCACCATGACACCCAACCCTCAGGCCTTGCTAAGTGCTCATTAAGTATGTTGATTGGAGGGGCAATTGGGGCAGGCAGCCTCTGCTCCACAATGCTCCACTCCCAAGCCCTGACTATTTGACCTCTCAGGGCACCCAGGATGATTCCGCCACCCCTACTCTCTCTGCGCATAATGGTGCAGAATCTGCATTTGGTCTTTAAACTATTCTTCTGCATCTTCAGGAGAGCGTGCCAGAAATATGCTCTTGAAACAGCCTGCCTGTTCACAAATACATTTCCATTGCAGCAGGAGCAGCTGTCACTCCTTCGGGGGGCCTGCTGGCTCATTGAGGCCTACTGGTCTCACCCTTGCCACCTGCCCAAAGGGAAAATTTAATCCATAGAAATTTAAGAGGGCCTAATTCAACCCCTCTTCCAATTCACAGATCATCTCAAAAGCCTGCCTGATGTTTTTCATCTAACTATTTCATGAACACTTCAAGTAATAGGGAACTCACTACTACATGCTGTAGCCTATTCATGGTTAGAAGGTTCTAATTATTAAGTTTTTAATAATAGACATTTATTAAACACTTACTATGTGCCAGGTACTATCGTTTTTTTAAGCTTACTTACTTATTTTGAGAGAGGGAGAGAGCAGGGGAGGAGCAGAGGGAGAAGAGAGAGGATCCCAAGCAGACTCCGTACTGAGAGACCGATGTGGGGCTTGAACCCACAAACCAGGAGATCATGACCTCAGCCAACCAAGAATCAGACACTTAACGGAGTGAGTTACTCAGGAGACTTTTTCTTTTTTTCATTTTCCTTTTTTTTTTTTCTGTGCCAGGCACTATTAAAAGTGCTTTAGGTGCAGACTCTTTTTATCACCATCATCTCATGAAATAGCTGCTATTTATCATCCCATATTGCAGCACAGAGAAGGCAGTAGTCTGCCCAAGATGACAGAGCTGACAAGTGGCAGAATAAAATTCCAAACCAAGGAAGTCTCATCCAAAGTCTTCCTGCATTACCTTTTTGTTACTTGGGACAGAAACCTTTCACCATGTAACTTAGCCTTTTTAGGTCCAGATCTCTGTGAGACTGTGATAAACATAAGGACTCTCCCCTCTTGCTAATGTGCTTATGTACACACAATTTTACGTATGATTTCAGGAAGTCAACCCACTCCAGCCCATGACCCCCAGGTTAAAATCTTCTGCCAAATCCCTATCAAGATTCCAATGACATTTTTTACAGAAGTTAAAAAAAAAAAAAAAAACACTCCTAAAATTTATGTAAAACCACAGAAGACCGTGAATAGCCAAAGAAATCCTGAAAAAGAGCAAAAGAGAAGGCAGCACATTTCCTGACTTCAAGCTATACTCTACAGCTAGAGTCATCAAAAGTGTGGTATGGGCATAATAATAGAAAAATAGATCAATGGAATGAAACCTAGAGCTGAAAAATAAGCCCAAGCATATACAGATGTACGATCAACTAATATTTGACAAGGGAGCCAAGAATACTCACTGGAACAAAGATGGTCCCTACAATAAACGGTGCTGGTGTAACTGGACAGTCATATGTGAAAGAATGAAACTGGATCCATACCTTACATCATTCACAAAAATGAACTCAAAATGGGTTAAGGCCTCTTGTTGCCTGGGTGGCTCAGTCTGTTAAACATCCAACTCTTGATTTCAGTCCACGTCATGATCTCACAGTAGGATCAAGCTCTGAGCCTAGTTCTGCGCTGACAGCATAGAGCCTGTTTGGGATTCTCACTCTCCTCTCTCTCTCAAACTAAAGAAATAGATACAAAAAGCCTTAAATGTAAGATCTGTAACCATGAATTCCTAGAAGAAAATATAGGAATAAACCTCTTTGACATGGGTCTTCGTAATGATTTTCTGAATGGGACAACTAAAGCACAAGCAACAAAATGAAAAATAACCAAGTGGGAATCGAGTAAGCTAACAACTCCTGCAGAACAAAAGAAACCATCAAACAAGTGAAAAGAATACTTACAGGATAGGGAAAAAAATACTTGCAAATATAAAAGTGATAAGATGTTAATATTCAAAATATATAAAGAACCCAAACAATTCAACAGAAAAAAATTTTTTAAATGGGCAGAGCACCTGAACAGATATTTCTCCAATGAGCTGTCTAGATATGAAAGCATAACAGGTACATGAAAAGATGCTCAGCATCCTCAGTCATTAAAGAAATGCAAATTTAAAACACAATTAAGATCTCACCTCATGCCTGTTAAAATGGCCATCACCAAGAGGGACATGAGATAAGAAGTGCTGGCATAGAAGTGGAGAGAAAGGAACCCTTATGAGACTATCATTTGGTACAGCCACTAGGGAAAACAGTATGGAAGCTCCGCAAAAATTAAATTATCATATCCAGCAATTCCACTTCTATGAATGTATCAAAAGAAATGAAACCACTAACCTATAAAGATGTCTGCACCACCAAATTCATTGCAGCATTATTTACAGTAGCCAACACATGGAACCTAGGGTCCATCAGTGGATAAATGGATCAAGAAGTTGTGGGGGCCTCTGGGTGGCTCAGTTAGTTAAACATCCAACTCTTGATTTTGGCTCAGGTCGTGATCTCACGGTTCTAAGATCAAGCGCCAGGTAGGGCTTGGTACTGACATCGCAGAGCCTGCTTAGGATTCTCTCTCCCCGTTACTGTCTGCCCCCACTTACATGCTTGCTCTCTTTCTCTTTCTCTCAATATAAACAAACAAACAAACAAACATTTAAAAAACGAAGTTGTGGGGTATGTGTGTGGTATATATATACACATACACAGGTGCACACATACAAAAAAATATTATTCAGCCATTAAAAAAAAGGCAATCCTAAGGTTTGCAACATGGTTGGACCTTGAAAGCATTATGCAAAGTGAAGTAAGTCAGACAGAGAAAGACAATGCTCTATGATTTCATCAATATGTGGAATCTAAAAACAAAAAATCAAACTGATAGAAAAATCAAGCTCAGACTTTGGTTACCAGAGGCAGAGGGTCAGAGGAAGGGGAATTAAGGAAATACGGTCAAAAAGTACACAATTCTGGGGCACCTGGCTGGCTCAGTCAGTAGAGCATGTAACTCGGGATTATGAGTTCAAGCCCCACATTGGGTGTAGACATAACTTAAAAACAGAATCTTAAACAGGGGTGCCTGGGTGGCTCAGGTGACTTCAGCTCAGGTCATGATGTCCTGTCTCATGAGTTCCAGCCCCACATTGGGCTCTGTGTTGACAGCTCGGAGTCTGGATCCTGCTTTGGATTCTGTGCCTCCCTCTTTCTGTCCTCCACCCCCCCCCCACCCCCCCGCCACTTGCACTGTGTCTCTTTCTCTCTCTCAAAAATAAACATTTAAAAATTTTTTAAAAATAGAATCTTAAACAAAAAGGTATAAACTTCCAGTGAAACACAAATAAGTAAATAAGATAACTAAGATAATAAGTACTGGGGATGTAACATAAACATGATGACTATAGGTAACATTGGTGTATGAAATCTAGGAAAGTTGTTAGCAGAGAAAATTCCCAGCATTCTCATGACAAGAAGATGTGAGCTGAACCAACAATGTATGTGAAATGTGCTATATTGCTTAAATGTATATAGTGATGTATGTCAATTACACACACACACACACACACACACACACACAGAACCACTGCCAACACACCAACAAAAAATATTTTGCTTTTGCAACTATTTGCACGTCCTTTGAGGAGCTTTTCTATGTCCGGTGGGCTTCCTCAGGTTTTTCTAGTCTGTTTTTGCAGATTCATGTGAAAGAGTATTCAACCTTATTAGTAACCAAAGAAAGACAAATAATGAGATTTAAACAATAATGACTGCTAATTTGTACTTTTGAAATTAACAAGAAAAAAGACTCAGAAATCATGTGCTTGAAAGGTAGTGCTCATTTGTTGCTGTTGACATTGAACCTGTTGATCCACTACCTATAGGAAGCAATTTGGCAACACACAGGAAAAACTAATGAAAATGCCCACAGGATTCTGACCTGGTAATCCCACTCCCAGAATTTATTCCAATACAATGATTTAGAAAAAAAAAAAAAAAAGCCGTATGTGGACAACTATGTCTAGCAAGCTACCTGTAAAAAGAAAAAAAAAACCCTTAATACCCTACAAAACAGTTGGGAAATTATAAGTGAATAAAGTCATTAATGTAGTGGAACACATCAAACAATGCACAGTGTTAACAACATTCAGAGAAAAGAAGTGGAGCAGAGAAGCAACATCTGGATTGCTGTTAATTATGAGGCGATAGGGCAGGAATGCCCAGGGAGCTTTTAATTTGTTTTCAGTGTCTTACTCTAAAAGGCAAGAGACCCAGCAATCAGAATTAAAGCACCTCAGGGGCACCTGGGTGCTCAGTTGGTTAAGCGTCTGACTTTTGTTTTTGACTCAGGTCATGATTTCACAGTTTCGTGGGTTCAAGCCCTGTGTTGGAGTCTACACTGACAGTGTGGAGCCTCTTTGGATTCTCTCTCTCTCTCTCTCTCTCTCTCTCTCAATCTCTCTCTCTCCCTCTCTCCCTCCCCTGCTCAAACTGTCTCTGTCTCTCTCAAAAATAAATAAATCTTTAAAAATTTTTATCAAAAAAAGAATAAAAGCAACTCTGAGGGGAGAGAGAAAGGCCGTAAAAAGATCAAAGGAAAAGTCAGAAAAAAGAAAACTATAAGGGCACCTGGGTGGCTCAGTCTGTTAAGCTTCCGACTCTTGGTTTCAGCTCACCCCATCTCATGGTTTATGAGTTCAAGCCCACATTGGGCTCCAAGCTGACCGTTCAGAACCTGCTTAGGATTCTCCCTCTGTTCCTCTCTATGCCCCTCCCCACTCATTCTCTCTCTCTCTCTCTCTCTCTCTCAAAAAACAAATAAACTTTAAAAAAATAAAGAAAAAACTAAACAATACCCTCCATGAGCTATTAGAAGACGTGTGTTACAGTCTGAATGTTTGTGTCTCCCCCAAATTTACAAATGTTAAAATCCTAGTCTCCAAAGGTGATGGTATCATGTGGTACACCTTTGGGAGGTGTTTAGGTCCAGAGAGTAGAGTCCTCATGAATGTGACTAGTACCTTATTTAAAAATAAATAAATAAATAAGGCTCTAGAGAGATTCCCCCCCCCCCCCCCCCTCCACTTCTTCCACTGAGTGAGGACAAAATGACAATGTACTGGCTATGACCCAGGAAGGGGACCTCACCAGAAGGTAACCATGCTGGCACCTTGATCTCGGACTTCCAGTCTCCAGAACAGTAAGCAATATACTTCTGTTCTTTATAAGCTTCCCCATCAGTGGTATTTTGTTATAGCAGCTTGAAAGGACTGAGGCAATATGCATCCATGAAAGAAGAACAGAATGCTATATGTAGGAAAGAAAAGGAATAATCACAAAACAGAAAAGAGCTCTTGTGAGTTATAATTATGATAGCTAAAACAGTAATTCAACATAAAGTCTGAAAGATAAAAAGAGGAGATACCCGGTCAAGGGAACAAAATAAACAGGTAGAAAATGGAAGAGAAGGGGCGCCTGGGTGGCTTAGTCGGTTAAGCGTCCGATTTTCGCTTAGGTCATGATCTCACAGTTTGTGGGTTCGAGCCCCGTGTCGGGCTCTGTGCTGACTGCCAGCTCAGAGCCTGGAGCCTGTTTCAGATTCTGTATCTCCCTCTCTCTCTCTGACCCTCCCTGCTCATGCGCTCTCTCTCTCTCCTAGAAATAAATAAAAAAACATTAAAAAAAAAAGAAAAGAAAATAGAAAAGATGATCAATGTACAAGTCTCAATATCTATGTAATAGAGTCCAGAAAAAAAATTAGTGACAATTTCCAGGAAAGAGAGTTTAAATGGCTAAGCCAAAAGCATTTGCACAACCCATAGCTGGATATGGAGAGGAGGATCTAGCCCCATTGGGTTCTATAGAACAAGACATTGTCTCAAAGATAACTACACACAAGAACATGGCTCCCAAAAGGGAAAGTAATAGGCCTTGTTAGTAAGTGAGGGTGAGCAGATGGATGAGGTGGGAAACAAAGGAAAAAGGAAATGGCAGATGAAATACGATTTCCTTATAATCTGCCTCCCATTGACAAATAATTAACGCTGATTTCCCCAGGAATTCCCTACTGCCTTACCCTGCTTTGCTAGAGGGAAAAACAACGTTAGCTTGACAATAGCTAGGCCTCCAGTATCTTGTGAGTCTTCTTTAGCATATGAAAATCTCATTGGAAACTTCCCCTGGACTTGACCTCCCCCAGCTCCATGGTATATAACTATTCTCTCTTCGTGGTCCCGTGGTCCCGGGACACTCTTCATGCCCAAGGGTCCTGTCTCCCATGCTTTAATAAAATCACCTTTTTGCACCAAGAATTCTTTCTTGGCTGTCGGCTCCAGACCCCATGAGCCCCACTCTCACCCCAAAAAAACCTCATCAATGGACACCCAGAATCTACAAACTCCGCTACTCAGGAACACGGGCTGACTCCTAGTAAGCAAACATTCTTCTCTAGCTTCTGATAGAATACCTTTAATAAGATCTGAGAATCCTATCAAATGTGTAATGCCCCCTCTAGACCTTGTGCGCATCATCATAGATAGGTAAGAGTGCTCCCGCATGTCCTACTTGACAGTTGCCTCACATGGGTTCTCTCATGAAAGCCTTACAACAAAGCAACATGCCCTTCTTAGGAATGAGGGAACTACTGCCCAGAAAGGTCAAGAAGCAAGTTTCCCCTTGGGGCATAGGGCTGGCTCAGTCAGTAGAGCATGCAACTCTTGATCTCAAGTTTGTAGCCCCATATTGGGCAAGGAGCCTATTTTAAAATTTTTTAATTAAAAAGGAAAAAAAGAGAAAGAAGGAAATTCACCAGGTAATGATGAAAGCTAGGATTTAGGCCAAGTTCATCTGAGCATGAAGCCTGCGCCCTTACCCGTCCACAAGACTTTATATTCCTCTGACCAGTGTTCTCTGAGCCCCACATGCACCACTGCCCTTAGGACCCCCGAAGAGGACCATAGGTGGGTCGTTAAATGGTTATGATGACCTCAGCAGAGCACATGGCTCCATACCTCAGCTTTGGGAGCCCCTGGCACCCAGACCACCCAGAGGGGGGTCCAAGAGACCTCGCCTTTCAGTTTTTTTAAATTGACATGTACCGTTAAGTTCAGGTGTGCAACATAATGATTTGATTTTTGTGTATCTTGAAAAATGATCCCCGTAATAACTCTAGTTACCATCTGTCACCAGTTACAAATTTTTTCCTGTGATGAACATTTTTAAGATTGACTCTCTTAGCAACCCTGAAATAAACAATACAGTATTATTAACTGCAGTCACCATGTTGTACACCACATCTCCAGGACTTCTTTTATAGCCGGAAGTATGTGCCTTTTGACCCCCTCACACATCGTGTCCACCTCCCTGGCCCCAGCAACCACCAATCTCACCTCTCCTCCCGCATCTCAATCAGGGGCTGCGAAAGCAGAAGCTTGAGGGGGTTTGAGAGGGCCCCCCACAGCTGACGCTTTCTCCCAACAGCAACAGACAAGGCCTCCAGGGCTTCACCAGCATGGGAGCAACTATGCCAAGAGCATCTGGGGCCGGAAGGTTTGGCGGGGACAGGCTACGGGTTGGGGGAGACTCACCTTGGAGCCCCTTCCTCTACTTTTTCTGCCTCTCCCTCCCTTGCTTGTTTCTTTAAAAATGCTGACCTGGACAGAGAAGCTCTCAGCATTTAGGAAACATCAATTCTTTTTTCTTATTTTATTTTTTCTTTTTTTAATTTCAGGAATAGAATTTAGTGATTCATCACTTACAACACCCACGGCTCATCCCAACAAGAGCCCCCCTTAATGCTCCTTGCTCGTTTAACGCATCCCCCTACCCAACACCCCACCAGCAACCCTCAGTTTGCTCTCTGTATTTAAGAGTCTCTAATGGTTTGTCTCCCTCTCTGTTTTTATCTTATTTTTGCTTCCTTCCCTCTGTTCATCTGTTTTGTATCTTAAATTCCACATAGGAGTGAAATCATCTGATATTTGTCTTTCTCTGACTGACTTACTACACTTAACAAAATACACTCTAGTTCCATAGGAAACACCAATTCTAACTCCATCAGATGTGAGATCTCTATAAAAGTTCTTGAAGGGAGTCCCACTCTCAGGCCACAAATTCATGTTTGGGGAAAATAAACTTATCCTATCCTTCAGTTTATTTTGGCCCGTCTCACCGACATAGCAGGGGCATAATCTCAAGTTGGAATTTACCCCCTGAACCTTGGATCTTGTCACAGTTCCCTTAAGCTTTGAGCGATGGGGTGTTCAGTGTCTGGAGGTGTCACATACGGTCACTTACCTTGTGCCGTGAAGAATGCAGATGCTCCATCCAAAACTTTTCTATTGCTGCTGTAACAAATCACCACAAACATAGCTGCTGAAAACAATATAAATATATCATCTCATGGCTTCCATAGGTCACAAGTCCAGCGTCGGTTTTACTCAGGTGTTGACAGAGCAGGGTTTCTATTGGAGACCATAGGGAAGAGTCCTCTTCCGAGCGTGTTCAGGTTTTTGGCCCAGTTCAAAAGCTCAACAAGCTTTGATGCTTGTTTGATTTTAGGTTTGTTTGTTTAAGTAAGTAAGTAATCTCTAGGCCCCACGTGGGGCTCAAACTCAATACCCCGAGATCAAGAGTCACATGCTCTTCTGAGTGAGCCAGCCAAGTGCCCTGTAATTCAGTTCTCTGTATTTGAGGGACTGAAGTCTTCATTTTCCAGCTGGCTGTCAGCCAGAGTCACCCCCAGCTCCTAGAAGTCTCCTCCCTGGCCTTGCTTGTGGGCTTCTCGGCACCAGTAAAGTAGCAGCAAATCCTGCTCATGCTTAGGCCTCTGACTTAGCCTCCGGCTGCTGCTCTGTGAGAGACTCCCGCCTTCCTCCTCTGCTCGAATCCATCCAGCGCCCACCTGGATAAGCCCTATCATCGTTATTTTAGGTCAGCTGGTTAGTAACCTTAATTCCACCTGCAAAGTCCCTTCCCAGCTGTACTAAATTGGTGTTTGATCTGAATAACAGGGGTGGGGGAATGGAGCAGGTAAGGGGCGGGGATCTCTGATATTCCAACTATCACAGAGACTCTGTGTGAAGGCTTCCCCGAGGGGTGCATGCAGCTGCCCTGCAAGCTGCTGAGACATCGCTTGCCCCTTCAGCTCATGGTCACTGGAACATGAGCCATCCTTTCAAGGTCATGGTCTTTTTTTTTTTTTAATGTTTTTATTTATTTTTGAGAGAGAGAGAGAGAGAGAGAATGCAAGAGGGGAATAGGCAGAGAGAGGGAGACACAGAATCAGAAGTGGACTCCAGGCTCTGAGCTGTCAGCACAGAGCCCGATGCGGATGTCTGTACTTATGAACTGCAAGATTGTGACCTAAGCTGAAGTCAGACATTTAACTGACTGAGCCACCCAGGTGCCCCAAGGCCATGGTCCTCTTCATGCTGAAGCCTCGCTGTTATTATTCTGGCTGTCTTGGGAAGGCATTTGTTCTGCTCTGAACCACACCAGGATGGGACCTCTAGGGGCCAAGGTGTCACCTCTGTCTGAACACACCACACAAGCCATTTCCTATGTGGGTTCTCCCGGGGCCCTTTCTAGTTTGCACAGGACACCCCCTTTTCTCCATCTAGGAACCACCCTTTCTATCCTGTCATTGTTTTTCCCCCTTCCTTTTCCTCTTCCTCCCCCAGAGGGAACTCTTGCCACATACAGAGGAAATTACCCTCTCTTCAAATCCAGCAGATGCTACATCCCAAATACTTTGCTTAGATCCAGAGTCCTGTCTGTCCTGGGGTGGCCTTAGGCTTTCAGAATCTGAGGCCTGGTCCTGTTTTCCTCTCTGTCTCATTCCTCACCTGAGACAAAGAGCCTGGAAAATCAGCTGTTTTCAGGTTCAAGTTTGTGTGTGTTGGGGTGGGGGTTGGGGAGAAGCAAAACAAAGCAAACATGTTTTCCTGCCACTCTCCTGATGTGGTCTCTTCTTTAAAATGCCCTTGGCACTTGGTCCATCATAGGCTCCCGTCCTTGGCACTAAGGTGCAGCCAGCATTTCTCTCTTCAAGCACTGGGCAAAGAGGGGCTGTGAGCAGCTTTGAGTCGTCTTTGTTCCCTTTTCAGGGCCCATCTCAGAGCTCACCTCTCTATGTGACCTCTCCTTCCCTTCTTAGGGATTCTCACGTTTGCTCTCCGATGTCCTTTCCAGGAGGTAATGACACACTCCACCACTGAGAGGGCTTCTTCTCAGGGTGAGACTGGAAGGTCAACGTGAGAGCAAGTCACAAGAGCTTGTCTCTTGAATGAATGCACTCCTGTGCCTCGGGCTCACCTGGAACGATCACATCAGGCTCAGCCCCAACCCTAACCATGCAGGAAGGTCTAAGAGCAGAAGAGGAACAGAGCAAGGGAGGAAAATCCTTCAGATCAACATAGTTTCATTGATCTTCTGGCCAGCACTGGGCGAAAGGCCAGTGGAATTTCTAAAAGGAACATAACCTTGATCCTTGTCCTCAGGAGGCTTATGATCACTGAGGAGAAACAATATTCTCACATAAGTGAATGAGACCCTACCCCATGAGGGAAGGAACAAGTTCTCTCCAAGACAAGTCTGTGTAATGAAGAGCGAGCTGGGCAAACTGTAAGTGGGGGGCAGGGTGAGGCAGAAGTGACCACAGCTGTTCTATTAGTTTGCTGGGGCTGCTGTGACAAAGTTCTGATTATTGAATGGCTTAAGCCACAGGTTTTTATTATCTCACAGTTCTAGAGAATTGGTGTTGTAAATCAAGGTTCTTTCTGAAGGCCAAGAGGGAAGAATCTATCCAGGGCTTTCTCGTCGCCTTATTGATGGCCATCTTCTCCCTGTTTCTCTTCACATCGCTGTCCCTCTCTGCATATCTGTGTCCAAATGTCCAGGACACCAATCATATGGGATCAGGGTCCCAACCTCACAACCTTATTTTAACTTGATGATGTCTGTAAAGACCCTTTTTTCAATAGGGTCACATTCTTATGCATTGGAGGTTAGGACACCAATATATCTTTTCTAGGGGCCACAATTTAACCTGTAATGGGTGGCTTCAGGAAGGAAGACTTGAAAGACTTGAAATTGGGCTATCTGAAGGGGTAGGTCCCCAAACGCAAGTAGGTAATAGGTAGTCTTGAACTTTGTGATTAATTAATTGCAGGATTTGGAACTGTGGGAACAGCTTCAAGGCCAACAGGTAACATGTTGCGCAGGCCTTCTTTATGCCTTTGCATATGCCCCACATACGGGTACAACAGAATCCTGGCCCCTGAAGAGACGGTGCCCAGCCATAGGCTTTGGCTAAAGCCTAGTCCCTAATTTTCCCACCAAAGGGGAAATCTGCTGGGATCCACGTGAGGACCATAGTGGAGACTGATTCAGAGGGCAGCAAGCAGCCAGAGTAGATTAAGGGGGAGGGAAGACCCTTCTCCCTGTCCCCACCACACACACAAACAGGGGAAAAATCAAGCCCTTCCCCCTGCTCTCTTGGATGGCTTACGGGTTCAGTACACCGAGAGAGTAGAAGAACATCCACTGGGCCTCCATCTTACATTCATGGAAACATTTTACTTCTGATGTTATTTCCAAATGTGTTTTATGAGCTGTGTTGTATGCTCCCCAAATTCTAATGTTAAAGTTCCTAAGCCCCCAGGACTTCAGAATGTAACTTTATTTAGAGATAGGGTTTTAAAGGAGTGATTAAGTTAAATGAGGTCATTAGCGTCAGCCCTGATCCAACATGACTGGTGTCTTTATAATAGACAGTTGGACACAGAACACAGTGAAAGCCATGGGATGACACGGGAACAGATGGAACTCTACAAGCCAAGGAGAGAGGCCTCAGAAGAAGCCAAACCTGCAGACAGCTTGATTATAGACTCCAGGCTTCTGAACTGTGAGACAATTTCTGCTATTGAAGCCACCAAATCTGTGGTACTTTGTTAATGTAACCCTAGCAAACTAATATTCCTATCAATGTTCCTATTGTATGTGTTATTTCACATTAATTGTTTTAAGTTCATTTATGTATTTTGAGAGAAAGAGTGAGAGAGACAGCGCGAGTAGGGGAGGGGAAGAGAGAAAGGGAGAGAGAGAATCCCAAACAGGCTCCACGCTGCCAACTGCAGAGCCCACCATAGGGCTCCAACTCACAAACCCATGAGATCATGACCTAAGCCAAAACCAAGAGTCCGATGCACAACCAAGTGGGCCACCCAGGTGCACCTTTACACAGTAATTTTTAAATGTAAGTATTAAAAGACTATAAGATTTTAATCTGGGCATTTCTGTAGTTTGAATGTACTGGAAACCACAGCCACCCCTCAAAAATGAAAGTGGCTCAGGTCTCTCCGTACCTCTGAGCAGCCCAGATGCCGTGTCTCTGCTATGAGGAGAGAATCCAGCAGCCTCCTGTCAACTCTCTGGAGATCCAAAATGATCATAGGCCTGGACGCAGCCTTTGTATCTGGCCCGAGAGCCAGCTGGCACCATTGGACTGAAGAGAGGGCTCCAGGCTTTCTCAGCAGGCTGGCAACATCCCAGCGCCCCTCCTCCCAACCCCCACAAAACCGTCTGGAAAATGAAAATAATACCTTCTGCTTCCTACCAAGCCCTAGGGACCCTATGAGGGACAGGGAGGGATTATCCCCTAAGCCCCCACATTCCTAGAGAAGGTTGCCCTGGAATAGGCTCTTGTCCAGCCTCCTTTACCCTAAATAGCAGAAGATGTTCATCATTGCTCTCCAGCTGTGCTGGGCTCAGGAGCCCTCGCTGCCTCTAGCCCACTGGATTGCAGGTGAGGCTTCCCAGAAGCTCGGGCTCCTCAGCACGCCCCTCCCTGCAGTGTTATGCAAACCTAGTATGCCTGGGGATTCCTGAGAATGCAGACTCCAGCTTCTGCATTTCTCCCTGGTGACACACATGTTACTGGTCAGAGTGGAAAAGCGCTAGACAACATAGCAGGAGAGAGATGGAATCTCCCATGCATTGTGGCAGAAACCTGGACTCCCAGTCAAGCAGCTTGATGGTTGTTTAGAGGAAAGTGTGCTGCTCTCCCTGGAGGCTCAGAGGGGGGTGCAGATCCGCCTGAGCTTCTGCCCAGATACATCTGCGGACGCTCCAAGGTGGGCACACGGCCCCAGAGTTACGGCAGTGTTTGGCTGGGCTCTCGGTCCAGTGCCAGCAATTAATCTGTAAATTAGGGCCCTGGAATCCATAGGTGGGCACAGTTTAGTTTTGTAGTGTCCCTGAGACACAACGCAGCCCCTCTCCAGATGGGCTTCTCTGCACCTCCCCTCCCTCCAGCGAGGGCTGGCCCGGGCCCCAGGGAGGATTCGTTCTGGTTAATTGCACTTTTCCTGGCGGGGTTTCCAGGCTCATGAAATGTGTCTCTTGCCAAAGGCAGAGGCTCAGCTGGCAACAGAGAGCGCGGGCTGCAGCTAATCAGGTGCAATCCTTTTTTAATGACATCTTTCTTCCCCTTGATTATCAAAATCTCGCAACTCACTTTAGCAAATCTAGAAAACAGTGAGAAGGATAAAAAAGGAAATAATTTCTGCAATTCTAGAACTCAAAAATAATCCGTTTTAACGTTTTGAAAACTGTCCTTCAAATCTTGCCTGTGCTTAAGTGCCATCAGTATACAGTTCCACACTGGGCTCTCTAGATTCTCTAAAAGCGTGGTTTTTCAATAGCAACATTAGTTTCCTCCAAATGGATGCTGAGCAACTTGAGGGTAAAACTTGTTCCCTTTCATATGCCTAGAATTTGACAAATAGTAGGTGCTCAACAAACCTCTGTTGAATGAGAATTCCCTGAGTTTATTGTTTACTGCAAGAAAGATTATACAGTTTTGCTAATTTCAATCCCAGGTGAATCTCTGAAGGCTAGATAAGAGTATTACAAAAAAAATATATATATATATAGGGGTCAGTGCAGTTACCCTCTGCAAGCAAGGCCATCTAGAACTCTCTTCTGGCTCTATGATAAACATTCAGTGGGGATTCCTGCCTCTGCTAACAAATGGGGAAAATTGTAGAAAGGAAGGAAATCCTTGATTGGGGTGTTTAATAGATTGGTCACAAAGTCAATGCAACACTGAAATGGACAGAAGATGTCAATTTCAACAAATGTAAAAGAAATTAACAATCGAGCCTCATTTGGGAAAGCCATGCTGGGAAAGGCTGGGGGTGGTGGGTCGAGCTGAAAGCCTCCTCTTGGCTGCTGCAAGGCAAAATCAGGCCCCTTGCCTCTGGTCCGGCAGGCATTCCATCTTGTCTCTCCCCTCCTTGGAGAAGCAAGCTATATTCAATCACCTTTACAAATTCTAAAACCAGGCTTTCCTGTCAAGACTCAGCGCCAAAGACTTTCCATTGCCTCTTGAACTGAGGATATTTTATCTGGGCCTCAAGTCCTATAACATCGATAGTTTCTGGGAAGGAAATAGAAATGAAAATCTAGCCTTGCGATTCCTCCTCTAACTGAAAAAAGGGTGGGACAGGCGGGCTCAGTCCAGGTCAGTATGAACCTTATAGGAAACTTCAGTCCATGTTCCTCATTTCCTTCTCTGGGACTTGCATGCCCTATCTCCATGCCCTGTGGCTGAGGTGGGGAGTGACAGGGAGTGCTCACCAGCCCTTTCCCCCACTGGGGGCAGAAGCTCAGTGACAGAACTCAGAAACTGGTGGCTTACCTCCAGGAGGATGTCATAACACTCCTCCAGTGGCCCTGGAAGCAGCCAGAGCTCAGCTTGCTTCCTACCCGTCCACCTGACTCATTAGCACACTTCTGCAGGGCCGACCTGCCTGGAGGGTAGGTTCCCAGAGACCCTTCATCATTCCACCTCCGACTCTGGCCACCTGAAGTTGTGGAGCCCTGAACTGCAATGACTCACCCAAGCATGTGCAGAGAAATAACTCAGAAGGAAAGTGGTGCAGGGAACTGCTTTTTTTTTTTATGTTATTTTTTTTTTTTAATTTCTGAGAGAGAGAGAGAGAGACAGCATGAACAGGGTAGGGTCAGAGAGAGAGGGAGACACAGAATCCAAAGCAGGCTCCAGGCTCTGAGCTGTCAGCACAGAGCCTGACACGGGGCTTGAACCCATGAACCGTGAGATCATGACCTGAACCGAAGTCGGCCGCTTAACCAACTGAGCCACCCAGGCGCCCCAGGGAACTGCTTAATCCAAGACTTGGGGATAAGACAGATCTGAATACCAGTTATCACTCTGCCACTTAATGCCATCCAACCACAGAGGGCATATGACCTCCCTGAGCCTTGGTTTCCTCATTTGTAAAAATAGCCTAATACTGGTACCCACCTGGAAACTGGTGGGAGGTTTCACTTAAGTGTGCTGGTCCGTCACTGTGTCTGGTATCTAGCACATATTAGGGGCTCAATATTAGAAATGATGAAGGGGATGGTGATGATGATGCCATAAGTCTGTCACAACCAAGAAGAAGGGACATATGCTGACCGATAAGCACATGGGCACGCTGACTCCCCAGTACCAGCAATCTCTTTTTCTGATTTTCAGGGTTGTTTTGTTTTTCCAATCTGTCAGCACATGACATTCCATCAGCCCTGAATGCTGCCTGATGTTTTTGCTTAAAACAAACAGGTTGGGGGCACCTGGGTGGGTCAGTAGTTGAGTGTCTGACTTCTGCTCAGGCCATGATCTTGTGGTCCGTGAGTTCGAGCCCTGCATTGGGCTCTGTGCTAACAGCTCAGTCTGAAGCCAGCTTCATATTCTGTGTCTCTTCCTCGCTGCCCCTCTTCCACTCACACACTCTCTCTGTTTCTCTCAAAAATAAATACCTCCCCCCCACCACACACACACAAAAAACCTAAACAGGTTATATTAGTTTCCTGTGGTTGCTGGAAAAAAATACCACACATTGGTGTCTTAAAACACAAGCATTATTCTCTGACAGTTCTGGAAGCCAGAAGTCTGAAATCAAGGTGTCGCCCTCCCTCTGTGATCTAGGGTGTCCATCCCTTGTCTCTGCAAGCTTCTGATGACTATTGGCATTCCTTGGCTTACAAGAGAGAGTGAGTTGGGGTGGGGAAGAGAGAGAGAGAGAGAGAGAGATTGAGAATCCCAAACAGGTTCCAGACAGCAAAGAGCCCAACACAGGCCTCCATCTCATGAACCATGGGATCACGATCTGAGCTGAAATCAAGAGTTGGATGCTTAAACAACTGGGCCACCAAGGTGCCCCTCTACTCAAAATATGTTCATAGGATAAAACATGATCCCTCTGTGATAGACTGAACTCTAAAGATGGCCACTCTGAGATTCCTGCCCGCTGGTTATTCAATCAACTGGACATAAATCCTTTTGTGAAGGAATTATTCAGATGTAATGAAAGGTCTAAGATAACTGACCTCAAAATAAAGAAATTATCTCAATGGGACTGATTCAGTCACATAAGCACTTTAAAAGACAGAACGGAGGGGCGCCTGGGTGGCTCAGTCGGTTAAGCGTCCAACTTCAGCTCAGGTCATGATCTCACAGTTCATGGGTTCAAGCCCTGCATCAGGCTCTGTGCTGACAGCTAGCTCAGAGCCTGGAGCCTGCTTCGGATTGTGTGTCTCCCTCTCTCTCTGACCCTCCCCTGCTCACACTCTCTCTCTCTTTCTCAGAAATAAATAAAACATTAACAACAATGAAAAAAGACAGAACAGAAAGCCAGAGAGATTCAATGTGAGAAGAATCCACATGTCCTTAGTTCTTTGAAGATGGAGGGCCTTGTGAGAAGGATTGGGGGTCGGCCCCTGGCCAGCAGCCAGCAAGGAAATAAGGACCTCAGAGCTACAGCCACAAAGAACTGGATTCTGCCAATAATTTGAAAGAAGATTCTTCCCAGAGTCTGCAGATAAAGGCTGTCTAGCCAACATCCTAATTTACAGCTCTGTCATACCCTGAGCATAGAATGTAGCCAAGCCTACCCAGACCTCTGACCTTTCAGAACCGTGAACTAATTAATTTGTGTTGTTTTAAGCCACTAAGTTGGTGGTGATTTGTTAGAACAGCAATAGAAAAGTAATTCGTTCCCTAAATCTGTTTTCTCACTTATGTTTTAAAAATATGGTGTGGGAGGGACAACTGGGTGGCTCAGTCGGTTAAGCCTCCAACTTTGGCTCAGGTCAGGGTTTTGCAGTTAGTGGGTTCGAGCCCAAGTCAGGCTCTCCATTGTCAGCTTGGAGCCTGCTTTGTCATGTCTCTCTCTCTGCTCCTCCCACACTCATGCAGCTTGTGCTCTCACTTTTTCTCTCTCTAAAAAATAAGTAAACATTAAAAAAAATTTTTTTAATTAAAAATGGTGTAGGGGTTCCTGGGTGCCTTAGTCAGTGTTCGACTCTTGGTTTTGGCTCAGGTCATGATCTCTTGGTTCATGAGTTCGAGCCCCACGTTGGGCTCTGTGCTGACAATGTAGAGCCTGCTTGGGATTCTCTCTCTTTCCCTCTCTCTGGCATTGCCCTGCTCACTCTCACTCTCTCTCTCTCAAAATAAATAAATAAACTTAAATAATGTTTTTAAATAAATAAGTAACCATGTGGTGAGTACCATTTGCTCAGTTCCTAGTGCCCAGTTGTGTATTCAGGAGTTCCTTGCTCCTTGTGGTGGGAGCACAGCAGGGTCTGGATGTTAGCTGCAGCTTTATAACCGAGACAATCTACTCCCCACTTCACCAGCCTCCAGATTCAAAAGTTAGAAGTGGCACTGATGTCAAGAAAAAATGTTGAGCAAAGCGATTTCAAAGCCCAATGTACTATCCTTCAAGTAATGGGGCTGAGTCTCCCACCCTGCAGCAAGCTCTGGATAGGCTTTGCTTTTTCCCATGTAGGTGGTCTTCATCTATTTTACACTGTACTTCTTTTTCAAGTAGATTTAGGGCTCTGAGATAAATAACATGCTAGTTGTTTTCAGTCACATGAATTATTCACACTAATTCTTATAATAAGAAGGGAATTTTTATATAAGGAGGGTACAAGAGTATTTTGTGGAACCTCAAGTTCAGGAAAGCATCTGAGCCACAAGAAGACCCTAGAACCAGAGTCTGGAAAACCCACCAGAGCTCTCTAACTATCTTGCATCCTGTCTTAAAAATCTTTCTTTATCCAGGGACACCTGGGTGGCTCAGTCGGTTGGGTGGCCAACTTCAGCTCAGGTCGTGATTTCACAGTCTGTGGGTTCGAGCCCCATGTTGGGCTCTGTGATAGCACCTCAGAGCCTGGAGCCTACTTCAGATTCTGTGTCTCCCCCTCTCTCTGCCACTCCCCTGCTTGCTCTCTGTCTTTCTGTCTCTTTCTCAAAAATAATAACCATTAAAAATTTTTTTAAATCTTTATCTTGTCTTATTGAAAACAGGCTACTTTCTCTATTTCTCTGGTCCACATGACAAAAAAAATGTGACCATGGACATGGCCTGTGTTTAACAGAGATTGGCAACCTGTAGAAAGACAACTGCCCCCGCCTCACCACCCACCCCCCCATCCTGATTACAAATTCTAGGGGGATGGACACAAGCCAGACCACCTTGGGTCAAGTACCATTCTAGAATAATTCATCAACTAAATCCCCAACCCCCTAACACAGGCAGTGAGTGGCTGTGGTCAGTCTTGTTTATGAATGTGGCAGTCAGCCCATCCTTATAACCTTTTAGAAGGAAAGGCTAGGATGAGGACAGTTTCCAGAGAAAATGTAGAGGAGCAGACAAGCCAAAAGGAGTTTACCCCATTCCTGATAGCACAATGAGATAGCAGTTACCTGGTAGTAGACTCTGTCCTTCCCAGTTTCTCAGAATTACTAACAATGTGGTATGGTAAGATTTCTTTATGAAGCCATTCACCCATCCATTCATTTAACAAACAGCAATTGCACAACCCAATATTACACTAAGTACTTGGTACACAATGGTGATAAAAACTACAATCTCTGCCCTCTTGGAGAAGGCGAAACCACCATGTAAGTGGAAAATTGCAATACTGTACAAAAGCTATTTAGTCTAAAACCCAAATCAGATCGGGGTTGGGCTGAGGAGGAGGCTGTCAAGAAATGCTTCCTAAAGAACATGATACCTTAATGGAATCTTGAAAATTAACGTGGTTGATAAAAATAGGGGAAGGAAGAGTGTTCCAGGTAGCAGCAAGGTTCATTGCCAAGGAAGAGCATTTGGGGAAACCTAAAGTAGTACAGAAAGGTGACACTCTCACTCGGGGTGAGAGTATTGGGAGGGAGACTAGAAAAGGGAACAGAGGTGAGATCTGAAGGGACCTGAAAACTATAAGCATTTGATGAAGGCGATGGACTTCCTATATATAGGCATGACGTAGGTAACTTGAGTTACCTTCTTGAAAGTTCAGCATGGCTTGTAATGGATTGGGAGTATCCGAAGATGGAAACATGCAGGTGGGCAGTTGCACTAACCTTGAGGTGGCCAAGGTAAACTAAGATTGTGGCTTTGAAGATGGAGAAGAGAAAGTGATTCAAGAGATGTCACTGCATGGGTCAAGAAAAGGCCAAGCAGTGGGTGGGGTGGTGAAAGAAAGATATATTAATGTAGTTATTACTTGAAATAATAGAAAAAAGATTAAGAGATTGATTCTATCAGCATTTATTGACCAGGCACACGAGGCTGAATCATGAATCTTCCCGTAAATTTAGTCTAAAATTTGTTCAGTTCAGAAACTATCGGAGTGAGGAGGAGCTTACAGGTCAGCCATCAGTGTGGTCTTCTGGGTTTTCTTGTTTCCATGGGACAAAGAGGAAGAAAAAACTTCAGGGTTATTGTAATGAAAATTCAGTTAAATACAATGCAGAACCAAAATGGTGGGTGTGGGAGGAGAACTGATAATTTGATTGAGTCTCAACCAAGTAGAACTGGGACAAAAATGACCAACTAGGCAGAGATCCAATTTGGATTATAAAAAGCTAGTTCATCAATAAGATCAGTACTGACTATAAAATCAGAAGCAAATGAAGAGTCAATGAAGCACAAAAGTTTTGCTGTGATGCTATGCAGTAAGATCCAAACTGTACTAAATATGAAATTTCCTGCCAAGGAGAAATATAATCTTCCCTGGTGGCAAAAGTCAGAATTTCATAACTAACATCAGCTACATAACCACGAAAGAATGTATCTTGTAATACAAGATGTCTGTAAGCTATCATGAGACTATGCCCTCCCCACTAATTAACTAACATTCTTCATTTACTGATTGATATATTTAACAAACACATTCCATTTTGTAGCCATGTTCTTATTATGCTGACAGGTTGAATAGAGATATATCTAAAATGTAAGCTTGCCAACATTCATTTTTTCCTTTGATGTTGTGACATTTATCTTTTTGTAACAGTTGCACACATATCACCGTCCCTGTTACTGTTACTAAAAACAACCAATTACTTATCCACTGCCTTTTTGCCCAAATAAAATTTATAAATTTTAATCTGGCTACCAAATATATTTTTTTTATGTTTTTATTTTTGAGAGACAGAGCATGAGTGGGGAGGGGCAGAGAGAGAGGGAGACACAGAATTGGAAGCAGGCTCCGGGCTCTGAGCTGTCGGCACGGAGCCCGACGTGGGGCTCAAACTCACCACCATGAGATCATGACCTGAGCTGAAGTCGGATGCTTGACTGATTGAGCCACCTAGGCGCCCCTACATTTTTAATTAAAAACTTTAATTTAAGGGGTGCCTGGGTGGCTCAGGCAGTTGGGCATCTGACTTCAGTTCAGGTCATGATCTTGCAGTTTATGAGTTGGGGCCCCACGTCGGGCTCCGTGCTGACAGCTCAGAACCTGGAGCCTGCTTGGATTCTGTGTCTCGTTCTCTCTCTGCCCCTCCCCTTCTCCTCCTCCTCCTCCTCCTCCTCCTCCTTCTCTCTCTGTCTCTCTATCTCTCAAAAATAATAAATGTTAAAAAGAACAACTTTAATTTAAAATGTTTAATCTGGCCACAGTATCTGGCTACATTCATTATAGAAATTTCCAAAGAACAAAATTAAAATCATTTACTTCTAACACTCAGAAGCAATCAATTCCATAAATTAGGACATATTGGCAGCATGTGTGACAGAAAAAAAGGAAAATGTAAGAAGTTTTTTGAAATCTCCTGATTCCTGGGGCACCTGGGTGGCTCAGTTGGTTGAGTGTCCAACTCTTGATTTCGGCTCAGGTCATGGTCTTGGGGTCATGGAATTGAGCTATCTGTTGGGTTCTGTGCTCAGTGTGGAGCCTGCTTGGAATTCTCTCTCTCCTTCTCTCTCTCTACCCCTGCAACCCCCCCATGCTCTCTTTCTCTATCTTTCAAAATAAATAAACATTAAAAAATTAAAAAAGTAACATCTCCTTATTCCCCTATTATAGTAGATTGTATTATTATTCTAAATATTTGCTCTCCCGCCCTTGAAGGGATATATTACTTCCCTGTCTCATTACATCAGCCCTGGGTGTGTGACTTGTGTGCCCTCCTTGTGGGAGGGTTATAGGTCCCCACCCTGCTGACCTCAAGAGTGGCCACAGGACTTGCCTTGGGCAATGTAATGGTAACAGAAAGTGTGTCCCACCTCTGAACAGAAAATTTAGGAATCACCACATGGTTGTGCCATCTTCTCTCTTCCAAAAGACCACAGCAGGGGAGAAAAAATAATTTCCCTTCGATTCTTCTAAGTTCTAAACTGTGGCCCCTATAACAGAAGAGATTAAAAACAGAACAAACAGAAGTTTATTGACATCTCATAGGAAAGGAAAAGGAATTTTCACTTTACTCTTGAGTTCTTGGTTGAGACTTATGCTAATGATAGATTAGCAAGAGGAAAACAAACAGAAGTTTATTAATGTGTATATTTCATGTACATATGGGAGATATTCAGGGGGAAAAGGAGTAACTCCCTGACATGGCTTAGAATTCAGGCTTAAATACAATCTTGATAGGAAAAGGGATGAGGGGTGGGACGGGATGCAGGCCTCATAGGGAGAGTAAAGGATCTTTAGGAAAGATGAATGGGCCCTTAGGTGAATGGATGGGAGGTATGATAGTTTGGGACAGTTGTTCTGGGTGTGGTATCACCGTCTAGTCTCTCCTGCGATGAAATTCAATCCTGCCTGGTTGATGAAAATCCCAGGGAGGAATTTATAATAACTGAGTTCCTTTTGGAGGATCTACCTTTACACAAACAAGGAGAGTTGAAAGAAATTTTCTCCCTGCGTTTACTGTGTTTAAAGTTCCTACAGCTCAAAATAATCAATATGCCCACGTGACATGTTTGCTACCCATCATTCTATACCTCGTGTATACATGAGAGATACGCAGGATAAAATAAGTAACTCTCAGAAATGGCTTACAACTCAGGCTTAAATAACATCTTCAGCTAAAGACAAAAGTAAGGGGAGGGGGAGGTCATGTATGGGCAGGTAACCAGAAATAGCACAGCAAACCAGTGTAAGGTTTAAAGTTTAAGTCAGTGTCTCCTCCATTGTTGTCTCCTGGGATTAACATTTATTTGTCCTTCCTGGTGCAGAGAGGATGAGGGATAACTTTGTAATTTTATGCCCTCCTTTTAGGTAAATAAGGAGAGAGTAGAGCTTTTCTTCTATCTGTTTCTTCTCAATTACCTTCAGCTCACAATAATCTTTATGCCAAAGTGGCCTATTTTGGTGTGACACATTCTGTCACACTTCATCAGCAAATGGAGCTATTCCCAAGTAGAAGCTGCTATATCAACCTGGCTCCCAGAGTGAAGAGAACTAAGCAGATGGCCCTCAGCTGACAAGTAACCTGAGTAAAAACAGAATTTTGGTCAATGTGAATCACTGAGACTTCCAGAGTTGCTCATTACCAGAGAATAACTAAGCCTATGCTGACTGATAACCCCAGTGTCAATGTAGTTTTTACATCTGAAGACAGCTTTCATGCACTGTGATAAATAAGTTGAGGGTCAACTTACATTTTATATATTTAAATAATGTATTTTAAAACTTAATTTCTTTTTTATTTGTTAATTTATTTTAAAATTAATTTTCTGATTGAAATTTTTTCCCTTAAGTAGTTTATTGTCAAGTTGGTTTCCATATAACACCCAGTGCTCATCCCCACAAGTGCCCTCCTCCATGCCCATCGCCCCTCTCCCCTTCTCTACCACCCCCATCAGCCCTCAGTTGGTTCTCAGCATTCAAGAGTCTCTCATGGTTTGCCTCCTTCCCTCTCCCCAACTATTTTTCCCCTTCTCCTCCCCCATGGTCCTCCGTTAAGTTCCTCCTAATCCACCTATATGTGCAAACATTTAGCATATGTCGTTCTCTGCCTGAGTTATTTTGCTCAACATAATACCCTCAAGTTCCATCCATGTTGCTACACATGGCCAGATTTCATTCTTTCTCATTGCCATGGAGTATTCCATGGTATAGAGAAACCACATCTTCTTGATCCATTTGTCTGTTGATGGACATTTTAGGCTCTTTCCATGTTTTGGCTATTGTGGAGAGTGCTGCTATGAACATTGGGGTCCATGTGTCTCTATGCATCAGCACTCCTGAATCCCTTGGGTAAATTCCTAGCAGTGTTATTGTTGGGTCATAGGGGAGTTCTATTTTTTTTTTTTGGAATCTCCACACTGTTTTCCAGAGGGGCTGCACCAGTTTACATTCCCACCAACAGTGTAGGAGGGTGCTCGTTTCTCCACATCCTCGCCAGCATCTAGAGTCTCCTGATTTATTTTAGCCACGCTGACTGGTGTGAGGTGTATCTCAGTGTGGTTTTGATTTGTATGTCGCTGAGGATCAGTGACGTTGAGCATCGTTTCATGTGTCTATTGGCCATCTGGATGTCCTCTTTGGAGAAGTGTGGAGTTTGGGGAGTTCCTTATAGATTTTGGATACTAGCCCTTTATCTGATATGTCATTCGCAGCTCTCTTTTCCCATTCTGTTGGTTGCCTGTTAGTTTTATTGATTGTTTCCTTTGCTGTGCAGAAGCTTTTTATCTTGATGAGGTCCCAATAGTTCATTTTTGCTCTTGATCCCTTGCCTTTGGGGATGTGTCAAGTAAGAAATTGCTGTGGTTGAGGTCAAGGAGGTTGTTTCCTGATTTCTCCTCTAGGTTAGAACTTAATTTTTAATCCTTTTAAACTCATGTAATTTTATTTTCAAATTGGTGAATTTTGTGTTAATACTTAATTATCCAATTTCATTTGGTTTTGGCTAATAAATTTATAAGACTAATTGGCTAATAAGGCTTATAAATTTGATAAAGTGCACCCCAATATTTATCAAATTTTTAAAATTAGGTTTTACAAAGTTCAAAGTACAATCTAATAAATTTGATTTTATCAAATTTCTTCAAATTCCAAAAAAAGTAGATTCACATTCCTATAGACTAAATCTTTCTAAACATTTAAATCACACTAGATCAAGGGCACTTGGGTGGCTCAGTTGGTTAAGCATTCAACTTTGGCTCAGTTCATAATCTTGCAGTTCATGAGTTCAAGCCCTGCACTGGGATTTCTGATGTCAGCACAGAGCCTGCTTCGGATCCTCTGTCCCCCTCGCTCTCTGCCCCTCCCTGTCTTGTTCTCTCTCTCTCTCGGCCCCTCCCCCTCTTGTTCTCTCTCTCTCTTTCAAAAATAAATAACTTTTAAAATAAAACACACTAAATCCAAAAAGTTTAACCATGTAAATTAAATAAATTAAAACTTAAACACTTAAACATTGACTTCAAACTTAATCACCTATATCTTCTTATGAATTATTGATATTATAATTCTAGTTAATCAGTTTCTTTACTCACTTTCTCACCCTAAAGAGCAGAAAAGCACACTACATACTGTAATGATTACAAAACTAATTTTGGGGTAAAATCCATTATTAGACATAGCTTAGCTTGTCATCATAGTCTTTGAAAGTATTATTGTTTACTGACGATTACAGAATATTCCAGACCCTTATATTTCCTGCCCTCAAATATGCAATGTTCTTCTCACCAGGGAACCCTGAGCCCAACTTGGTTTTCTGCCTGGAATGTACAGAAGATTGATCAGCAAAGTAGCCCCTGGGGGCCACAAAGCAAAAGCCAGAAATTCACAATAAACTTTGGCCTGACATCCTTGAGATGCTAAACCAAAATCTCAGGTGTTTAAGACCCTGAGGTCCAAGGGGTTACACAAATGCAATTTCTCACCAATATAATTGTTATACAAATAGAGAAGCCAAGAGAAAGCTGTACAGGTAAATAGGAAAAACTGACCTAAAGGAGTGATGGGGGCGGGGGTCAGGGAGAGGGAAGAGGGGTAGAGAGAGGGAGATTTGGCCACCTCTGTAAAAACAATTGCATTTAGTAAGAATTTTATGAAAACTTACCCTTTTTCCTCACGTGTAAAATTAGGGTTAGAACAGTAAGGCCCATAGGATCTTTGTGAGCATTATGTCAGGCACAAAACAAGGGCTCTGTAAACATGAGCTACCATTATGGTTTTAAACTGGAATTCCATAAGGGATTAGAGCTGGGGGGACTGGATGACACAGGACATGCAGAAGCCCTTCCTTGCCCTCTCCGCCTCCCCCTTCTCTTTCACAACTCTTCCTCGGCATGTCCGCTTCAGTCCTGTAGCTTTCCTGTAATCCGGCTGCTTCCCTGTGTCACTAACAACATCTTTTAGTTTCTCACCTCTTCGGCTCAAGGCAACAGCCACTCTATAGCTGGACTTTCAGTTCTAAGCCCAAATTTCGGGAGGGGTGCTGCCATGAAGATAAGAGATGAACACGTGGGTATGTTTGCTGGGTGTGCACGCTTGTGTGCATGTTCTGACAAAGACCCTCTCTCCTCTGGGCCCTCTTCTTGACTAGGCCTGGGCCTTCTGTGTCCATCTTCTTCTCGCCGGGCCTGCACAGCCCCATCTTAGCAAGATTCTCCCACCCTTGACACCTGCTCATGTTTTTCACCCCTCACCTTCGATGTACAAATCCTTGGCCTGCCTTTCGCAAGTGTCTTGTTTAGGTCAGTTTAGCAAGAATACTCTACACCTGATAACTCCTCTCATAATTTCCATCTACTGACCCTCTCCCTCTGCTTCTTGGCCACACATCCCCCACTTATCCTTGTTGTGTTCAGAGTTGAGTATATTAAAACATAAACTGAGGGGCACCTGGGTGGCTCAGGCGAGGCACCTGAGGGGTGCCTGGGTGGCTCAGTTGGACCAAAGCGTCCGACTTTGGCTTAGGTCATGAACTCGTGGTTTATGAGTTTGAGCCCTGTATTGGGCTCTGTGCTGACAGCTCAGAGCCTGGAGCTTGCTTCAGATTCTGTGTCTTCTTCTCTCTCTCTCCCTCTGTCCCTCCCGTGCTCATGCTCTGTCTCTCAAAAATAAATAAGTGTTAAAAAAAAATTTTTTTAAAAATCAGTATTAAAAAAAGATAAACTGAGACATATTTAAAAATTGAAGAGTCTGAGTAAAAGTGGATTAAAATTGGGCAGCATCCAGTCTAGCAGATAGAAAGGAGCTGTGAGGAGCAGTATGAAATGGAAGACACAGACAAAAGGGAGCAGGGACTAAGAAGTTAAACCAGGGAAAAAAGTGGAGTGGTTATTACATGGTCATTTTCCTTTGCGGGGATGGCAGGGTCAGTGAGGCAGATTAGCTAACAACTGCTGATCATGTGATTCCTGATGAGCTGGCTTATGATTCCTGATTAAACAGTGTAAGGTTTTTGGGAGAACCAAAACAAAGTCTCCATTTGGCAATGTGAAGCATAAGCAACTCCATTTGGGGGTCTGCCATCTTTTTTTTTTTTTTAATGTTTATTTATTTTTGAGAGGCGCAGAAAGAGAGGGAGACAGAGAATCCAAAGTGGGCTCTGTGTTGTCAGTGCAAAGTTGGATGTGGGGCTCAAACCCACAACTGTGAGATCATGACCTGAGCCTAAGTATAATGCTCAACCTCAACTGACTGGACTATCCAGGTGCCCCTGTGGTCTTAACTGCCCGATCTCGGCTCTATTGCAAAATTCCAACTGTAACAGTCCCAAATAAAATCTTCCATACTGTTGTAACAAGTGTCAGAATAATCTTCTTCTTTAACAGTTCACACACACACAGAGGATATGCAATATGGTTTTGTAAACTGTTTTTCATTTAATAACATACCTGAACACATTCAGTGAAATACTTTCAACAGCACTGATTTATTACTTAACATTTCTAAGATGCCACAAGTGAAATGTGGCCTCAGGGTCAAGATAAAATCCCTCTCTCCTAAGACTTCAGGAAGATTTAAGAGAGTGATTTCCAGATCCTTCTGGCTAGACAAAAGGGCGCCTGCAAGAATAAGGGTATTGTCACACAGCACTCTGACCTGCAGTCCCAAGTAGAGGACATGTATCTGGAAAAGACCAGCAGAGACAGTTTTTGTCTGACATAGTGAATCCCACTGAGATTCACAGAAAACACAATGTTTTTAAGAGAACTGGACAAAAGCACCACCAGCTTAAGCTACAAGACAAGAACCCAATTCAACCTACAGCCACTGACTCCTAATCATTATGGGCAGGACTCAGGATAAGCAAATGAATTAGCTAGAAATCAGGCCTTATGGAAAAGAAAGGATGATCTGGAAGGCGGTGCTAAGAACTAAGTCAGTCCACTTGTCGATGATGCTCCCAGGAGTGGTTCCTTGGGTGTGGTTCTGTGAGTCCAGAGACACGGTAACTAAGAAAAGTTATCTGCCTCTTCTGATCTTAAGTACGATGATGAAAGGAACAAGATAACTATAATGGACATTCCCTTTCAAACCATGGAGATGAGTATATGTAAAACTCAGTGAAATCTCAATAAGATAATTTAGTTAACACGGTCAAGTGCTTCTGACAAGCCAAGTAAGGTAAGGACATTGGAGTTAGCAGCACAGAGGTTGCCAATGGCCCCAAAAAGCAGTTTCAGGGAAAAGGTGTATTGTATGTAAAGCCTTGTTGCAAAAGAGTTAAATTCAATAGTGAAAGGAAGAAATGATGGCAACAGTAGAAGCAGAGATTTTGGATACTCCTGAATTCCCATATAAAAAGAGGAATTAGCACAACCAAAAACACACGGACAACATAATGCAACAAAAAGTGGTGGACCCCAAAGTGCACATGAGCCAGAACACCTGAACGGTATCAGCTTCTATGTGGGAAGAAGCCAAAGTGGGGAGGAAATGAAGCAAATGACAAATTCACAGAGACAGAAAGTAGAATAGTGCTCTCCAGGGGCTGGTGGGAAGTTGCTGTTTCATGGGTGTAGAGCTTCAGGTTTGCAGGATGAGAAGAGTTCTAGAGATTTGCTGCACAACAGTATGGATGTCCTCAACATTATTGACAGTACACTTTGGAACGGTTGAGATGGTCAATTTTATATTATGTGATATGCAAAATTAAAAACTCAGGAAACTAACCTCACATTTAAAAAAAGACCAGAAGAATCAAGATTAAATTTCATGCAAAGATATTTTAATAAGAATAGAAATATTATACCATGCTACTAAAGAAAAATTTTAAAACTGGGGCACTTGGGTGGCTCAGTTGGTTAAGTATCCAACTTCACTCAGGTCACGGTCTCACACTTCATGGGTTTGAGCCCCACATTGGGCTCTCTTGTCAGTGCAGAGCCCTCTTCAGATCCCTCTCTCTCTACCCCTTCCCCTGACTCATGTTCTCTCAAAAAAATAAACACTTTAAAAAAAAGAAAAAGTTTAAAAACCTACATAAATGAAACATTACCTTGATCAGCAGACTTAATGTTATACTGCCAATTCTCCCCAGATTAGTCTAATGACACAATGCCATCCCAATCAAGCCTACAGTTTCAAAGAAAATATAAAAATTCTAGAAAAGCCAAATACTGAAAAAGATGGTCCACGTCCGAAGACTTGTACTAACTTCCTAGAGACTTACTCATATTTAAGATAGTATAGCACCGCCTAAGAATGAGAAGAAAAAAGCAAGGCCCCAGAAGCTTTCGAAGGTGAAGGAAACAAAAAACTTGGGTCTTCATGCTTATTTTCATTCTCAAGAACTGGAATAGACTCTATGAAGCTTGAGAGAAAGCTGATTAACATTCGAACACTTTGGAAAACACCACCTAGAAGACTTCAATTACTAAAAAAAACCCAAAAACACACACACAAAACAACAACAATGTAGTTTTCCATTTTAAATTTTATTAAAGTACAGAGTTAACAAGTTTTGAGTTTTCTACATAGGAAAAGACTGGTCAACTTCAGACGCTTCATAGAAAAATTCGCATTCAAAAAGCAAATACAAACCCACAGTTACCTTTGTCTCTAGAGGGTAGAAAATAACTTTTTAAAAAGTTACCAAAACTATAACGATATCCAAGACTATTATAAATTTCAAACAGTAAATTCACCACACATAATACGTTTCAAATTCTAATATAGCAAAACATAACCACATAATTTGGCTACAGCTAATTATTTCACAATAGTTTTTAAAAAATTAACAAAGTTATGACTAAAAAACTTTTGTAGAATTTTTTTGCAAAGTAAAAAAAGAACTTAAATCTTTAATATAGAAAAGCAAAACAATCCTCTTAAATTTCTCATAAATAACTCTCAAGACATATATTACACATCTGTTGCAAGCTCTCTTCACCTGAGAGAATTTCCCAGGATCCTTCACCCAGAGGATTACCTTAATGATTTCTTCATTTTACTCACATAAATATGACTAAACCCCTTTAGATGTAGATTTGGACATAGGCATTTTTAATCTATCCTTATCCAATTGATTTTTTTCTGAAGGAATTTTGCCTAAAAACAAACAAACAAACAAACAAACAAACAAAAAACCCTCTTTGGTAAAAGCCAAATATTTCCTCCTTTCAAAACCAATGCCTCTGCGAATGATCTACTGATGAAGGAAATCTTAAAAAAGAGAAAGTTCTTTAGAATGACCAGCATTAGTTTGAAAGATCTGTGTCAACAGCTCTCCAGTCCTGTAAGACAGGTTCAACATTGGAGAGCCCACCTCTGCCTGAAATGCAACACTAAAGTGTCTGAGGCTTTACAAGCATCTTAAAGATGGCGGGATGCATGATGGCCTTAAGAACAAAGCAGAGGGAGTTCGTTCTATCAGGAGAATATTCCACAGCGAATTCCATAAGCAGACTGGCTACTGCACTGTCCTTGATTAAGGAGGACCCAGCGTTCTCTCTGGACATGCAGGGCCTTAGCCCAAATCGCTTTCATTCCCAAGAGGAGTAGAATACAAATGTAGGCCAAGATGAAATGCTATTTAGAAAGGCAGTCAGAGGAGGAAAAAGCCAAGGCAGCTTAAACACAGGCTCTGGAATTCCCTTTGCAGGGTAACGTGAAGCACCAGCACCAATGGTGGTAAACTTCTGGCTAACATTAAATAAGTACATAATCTTAAATAGGGAGAGGGGGACAATAGGGGGGTGGGAGTGGGATTAGCCCTGCATGAAGGTCATTCAGAAGGAAGGCTCCTCTGAGGAACTGGAAATAAACAATGAGGTGTGGGGGTGCAAATGGCAGCGGTTCCCCAAATCTCCAGTAACCCCACCCTCCAACAGCTCACAGGCATACAGTCCATCTACTCACGAAAGAGCCCCAAGTATCTCTGATGAACAATTCTTTCAAGCCATTTCCAAGAAACCAAGAGGACAAAAGGAAAACCAACTAGTATTACAAAAACTCAACCCAGTCTGGACGAAGTTGGGGTGTCGAAAGCCTTTGACAAAAGTGTCTCTGGCCTTCAGCGAGGTGACGCATCTAGGTACACAGCAACTTTCCCAGAAGAATCCCTTCCCCCATTTAGTGTTTTTACTCATGAAAACGAGAAGAGAAAAAATTTCCACGTCGAAGGAACAGTGCAGAGGAAATATACACATAATGGTTTTTTAAAAACACTTCTTCCACTTTCATCGCTAAAGGAGTCTGACCAGCAGCTACGGGGAATGTAGTTTTTTAAATCGCGTACAAAATGTTGTAGGAAGCAAAATTATATGAATACGAGATCAGTGAGTTTATCAAACGAACACCATGACAGAAACTCAAAGCAATTGGCACAATTTTTCCAGTTTCTTAAATCACGATAGCACAAAAATGTAGGTTCTTTAAACCCACAAACATGGACTCATCACCTGAGTATTATTTATTACAATTAATAATCATTAAAGTCAACTTATTTATATGCCCTCAGTCCTTAGAGTATATCCACATCTCGCTCACTGTTCAGATAAACTTGCTTCAAGACTCAGTTGAGCATAAAAATCAGAGTGACTGCAACTCTTTCTCTCGTGTCAGACTAAACTTCAACAAGAACTTTGGGCCACAAACCAAGTTTTAAGCAGCTGGCAGCCACAGGACTGGCTGGGCCAGCTAAAGCAGGTGACTCTGAGGGCCCGGCCACAGGCAGCGAATGTCCTTTCCCTTTGTGTTTCCCTGAGCTTCTTTCTGCAGGGGAGTCCCGCCAACCAAGGGCAGCTAAGGAACAGCAGCCTTGTGGGCGGGACTGTGAGCTGCCCTGAGAACCAGTTCTAAAGTCACAGAACTGGCGGCTCAAGCCAGCTAGACTCCACCAGGCAGAAAACCACACCGAAACTAGTATCCCAGCCCCTGAGTCCCCAAAGCCAAACTCAGCTTACCCAGAAGCCCCGTGTTACTACCTCACTAGCCGCTGTGGCGGCTTCTGCCAGGGGGCTGTCACACACACAGCCCGCTTCCTCAATCTGTCGCTGATGCACAGAGCTTGCAGTCCTACTAGCTTAACAGGGGCTGCACGCGGCGGCTGTCCATTTTGTGACTCCAGAGGAACTCTGAACCACCAATCTCAAAGAGCCTCTGGACTAAAAAAGTAAAGTGGATAAAGTTTACAAAACAAGGCCCTCACACATGCGTGAGTGCCTTTAAAAACGGAACCTCAAACATATAAATAAGGCAAGATTCTAGAGGAATTCATCCACTGAATTTACTTCCCTCTGGTTTTCCTGGGAGGAGGATAAAGGAGTAGAAATGAAGAATTTGACTAATTCCCCACACCAGTGCTTTGCACAGTGGGAACCAGTTCTGCCCAACTCATACAGTAGGGCACACAAAATACAGGCCATGTCTCTCCATTTTCAGACTCTCTGTGCCAGGGAGCTCGAGAGGACTCTTTTCCACCCTGCGTGAGACCCTAACAGGAGCACCCCCACTGTATCTCCACTGGGGTTTCTAACGGCCTTTCCACTGAGAAAACTCTTCCATGACTAAGGACATCAACACTGAACATGGAAATCTTGGGCAGCTGCATAAAGTCATATCTCTTATCAGTGTTCCAAGTAGGTGTTTTGGAAATCTCCATGGATGTTGTTTATGGCTTAATTAAATACTCCTCCCCATACCCCACCCCCCAACCACCCCATTTCTTCTAACTATATTTGGCCACTTCTACAACTTGTATAATAGGCTTTTATCTCCTTGGCCCAGTTTGAGGGGCTGCCTGGGATCCTGACCTAAGCAATTCTACTCCAAAAAACCATAGTGGATATTAACACTGTGGTCACATTACAGATCCCGGAAATAAAAGCCCTTTTGTTCTTACAACTTCAAAGGCCTTGAGGAGGAAGAGAAACTTGTTGACTTTTATAACTGAAAGAGGGGCGCAGCCAGCTTCAGTCAAGAAGCAACTTTTCAGGAAGGGTCCTAAAGTATTATTACTATTAATACGTACAAACAAGTAAGAACTACAGAACTATAGCCCTCCATTGTTCAAACAAAGAAAACAACACGAATACTGCTCTATAACCATGTGAACACCACCACAAAAAGGAATCATAATTATTGCAGTAACTCGGATCAGGGAGGAAGAATACAGTGGGGACCATATGGTAGTGATGGCAAATTGTGCTTTTTCACATTATTAAGCAAAGATGCTGAGCCCAGAAAGGAAGAGGGGACTCTCTGGAAAGGGCAAGGGCAGAGAGCGAAGCTGTGATTCCCAGCATCATAGCTTCAACGGGCCACACTGGGGGGCCAGGAGGAAACAGCACAAGGGTGGAGTTACAAGCAGGTGCTTCCTCTTGGACCCTATAAATACCAAGTAGCTGGGAGCAAGGGGCCTACAGGCTGAGTTCGGTTTGCGGAGCCCACTGGGGATGAGACTCCCAGCTGAGGTGTGTGAGAGGGGTCTGTATTCTGTCAGGGGCTGAGGGCTCAAGATTTTGGCGTGTTTTTCTATACCAAGGATAAGAATGACAGGCCACACAAAAGAAGTTGTATCCCTGTGATCAGATGTCGTGTCCCAAACCCTGTGCTGGTAAAAACATACAGAAGCAAAAGACTAGCCTAACTTCTATTCCAATTTTTAGGATTATGACACACACAAAATACATTATCACTCAGGATCAGCTTGTGTGAAAATTTCAATTCTTTTGGGATAAACTGATCATTTCTTTTTGATTTTCAGGATTAAAAAGCTAATCAGGTGATTTTTTTTTTCTGAAGGCCTTTTCAGACCAACTCAAACCAGCACGAAGATGCCAGCTTTTCACAAAACACCAGTCACTACTCAGACCTCTGGGACACTTGTTCAAAGGATGTCACTTCAGCCTGCAGGCCTGCTCAGATCCCCTTCACACGGAGAACTGCCGAGAGGGGCAGCAAAGGGGAGCGACCAGGGTCCCCAGGTATAATAGCACACACATCCAGCAAGAGGCCATCTTGACCCAGAAGATGGACCAGCTTCCGCTGAAGAAGGTTTCAATGTTGGCGCTTTCGTAGCTGTGGAAACAAGAGACCCGCTGTGGTCAGAGCAGGAAGAGAAAGGAGAAGGGGGGGTGTGGGAGGTATCTTCCAGCAGGTGTCTCCCTGCTTCCACCCCCTCCAGCCTTTCTGTTTTTTGTTTTGATTTCCTAACAGCTCAATTCAGATACGACTCACATCATTTCTCCACCTCCTCCATCCAGCATTCACTCATCTACTTTCTGTCTCTATAGGTCTGTCTATTCTGGACATTTCATAAAGATGGAATCATGTGGCCTCTCGTGACTGGTTTCCACTGAGCACACTGTGTTCAAGGTTTAACTATGTTACATCATGTATTCCTTTTTATGGCTGAATAATATTCCATTGCATGCATATGGCACATTTTGTTTATCTATTCATCAGATAATAGGCATTTGTGTGGTTTCTCCTTTTCCCTACTATAAACGAGGCTGCTATGAACATGTGTGTTGAAGTTTTTGTGTAGACATACTTTGTTTTCCCTGATGGGTAGATATTTAGGATTAGAACTGCCAGATTGTGTCATAACTCTATGTTTAACACCTTGAGGAACTGCCAAACTGTTTTCCAAAATGACGGCACCATTTTACAATCCTACCAGGAGTATAAAAGCTTCCAATTTTTCCCACATTCTCGACAACATCTGTTATTTTCTGCCTTATTGATTAAAGCTCCCTCCATCCTTTAAGCTTCCCACACCAAAACTTTCTAAGAATTATCAAAGCATTAGAAGCAGTAGGGACACATTAGAAGCTACCTCCTCCTGTCCCCCTCAGGATGTTCTGGAAAAATCTCCCCAGTGAAGCATTCCGCTGTCCCCACCATCCCCAAACTTCACCTGCTGCTCCTCATTCCTCTTCCTCAGTTTACTCCCTAATAGTTATTAGCATTACCTGCCAAACTGTATTTGATTTGATTTGGAAGTCTGTGTCTTCCATTCGATTACAAGCCCTGCCATTTATAACAGTGTGGCACACGGGAGCCACTCACACAGTTGCTGAATGAATGGATAAAAGAAAGTACAATGAGCCTTAGTGCCTATCCTATGTTTATTCTGAGTTATAACAAATTATTATCTAACATAAACTTTGGATCAGTGAAAAGTGATTTGAAAAGAATTAAAAAGAATTTCTATGTGGTGATAGGGAAACAAAAAAACAAAATGAAACAAAAAAACCTTGAGAGGAAATATGTATAGTTGTCCTTATATTTAAAAAATGTCATAGGCTTGGGGCACCTGGCTGGCTCAATCAGTTAAGCATTTGACTCTTGATCTCGGCTTAGGTCATGAGGTCATGTTGATGAGATCAAGCCCCGTGTTGGGCTCTGTGTGGACAGCATTGGGCCTGTTTGGGATTCTTTCCTTACCTCTCTCCCTGCCCCTCCCTGGCCCGTGGGCTTTCTCTCAACATTTAAAAATTCCCAAACATTTAAAAATAAATGAATAAAAATGTTATGATGACACAGGCTTGTAAATGCATGGAAAACGAGTGAAAGAGTATGTACCATGTTACCAGTGGTTGTGGGGCATGGCAGTGGGGGGGCGGGGGGAGGACACTGTCACTTCCCATACTTCTAAGCTTCTATGTCAGTCTTTTAAAGAGAGATGTTTAAAAATTCCATAATAAAAGTATAAAATTTAGAAAGACAAACAAAATACAAAGTAGGAAAAAAAGGTATTTTCTCTTTCTTAAAAGCAGAAGACTGCTGAGGTGCCTGTCTGGCTCAGTCAGAAGAGCCTGCAACTCTTGATCTTGGGGTTTTGAGTTCATGCCCCATGTTGGGTGTAGAGATTACTTAAATAAATAAAAACTTAAAAAAAAAAAAAAAAAAAGCAGATGCCTGCTTAGGAATTCCAAGTTCTGGGGCACCTGGGTGGCTCAGTTGGCTAAGCGTCCGACTATGGCTCAAGTCATGATCCCGTGGTTTGTGGGTTCAAGCCCTGAGTCAGGCTCTGTGCTGACAGCTCACAGCCTGGAGCCTGCTTTGGATTCTCTGTCTCCCTCTCTCTCTGTCCCTCCCCCTGCTCATGCTCTGTCTGTCTCTCTCTTTCTCTCAAAAATAAATAAACATTTAAAAAATTAAAAAAAAAAAGAATTCCAAGTTCTTAGTCCATTACTATTATTGTGTTTCTCAAGACCACCCATATGCGTTTACCCTTTCATTCTCTCTCTTTTTTTAAAAAGGTTTTATTTTTAAGTAATCCCCACACCCAACATGCAGCTCAAATTTATAACCCTGAGATCAAGGAGTCATATACTCCACTGACTGAGCCGGCCAGGTGCCCCAACCTTTCATTTTCTTAAAGCTGCAGGGAGCATCGCCAGTTCCAAGGGTTAAGGGCATACCCACAGACTGTTGAGACCCCAGGACTGTTTCTGTGTAGGTGAGCACTCGGGACTTGGAGAGGAGTTAAGCCAACTCTAGGAGATCAGATTTGTGACTGAGTGGGCCTCTCAGCACTTAAAGAACAGGACTTCACTCAATTTTCTAAAGAATATCTCTTCTAACATGTCTAAGAAAATGGATCACTCACTTGAACCAGCTGGTGACAGTCATCATCACGTAGAGGGAAGCCAAAAAGAACACGAAGTGGAAATAGGAATAGCTATAGACGGTGCCTCTCTTCTCATCATAAATGACCCGCGGTCCCTCCTTCACGTTCTGCTGCTCTTCAGTGTCTGTGAATGACAGAGTGAGCACAAGCTCATGGAGTGAAAACTTGCACACCTGCCACTTCAGCAAAGCCACACTCACTATCTTCAATCCTGGGGGCTCTTGAGTAGAAAAAATGTCAAAAGCCATCCGTAACCGCATCCACGTCCTAAGCACAACCCCCAACCCCAACCCCAGAACTCTCCTCCACAGAATGAGTTCCCTAACATCACATTCATTTGAACAGAGCAGAAGAGGGCCCTTACAAACACAAACCTATGATAAGTTCAGGTGATGGTGAGAGAGCACACCCGGGGTTCTGAAGCCCCTGACATGCTCCGATCCAAGACATTTTCCAAATGTTCGTTCTTGTGAAAAAAGTACTTCCTCCTCTAAATTTCCCTGTATAATTTAACTTACATGTGAACCCCAAAAAAATTCACATTCTGATTCCTGCCCACTAGAATATGAACACAAATAAAACCCAGCAACCATTCAGGAAGAATGTGAAAAGTAATATCAACGGTAAACCAGCTTTGGAACAAAAGTTTCCTCTTACCATTCAAGTAATTTTGAATCCCAAATCCCTACAGACTAGAGCCACAGGTCCCCAGCACCACAAGGCTGAAAGGAAGGGAAGTTCTCTACTCACCCTCTCCATCGGGGCCGAAGCAAAAACAACACCGAGCCACCTGGAAGAATAAACCCAACAAAGTCAGGTGGCTTGCATCCTGCTTTTCTACCTCCACATCACTAAAGCACTAAAGGCCATCTGTGTGATGTGTCAAGCCTTCCCGAGGGAACTGTATCCCAGGTTCTGAACTGAGCACATCTTTCCCTTCCAAAGGATTTGATTAAGCATCTGTTTTCCCAAGTGCTCTTGTGCTGCTGATAGGAAACACAACATACATGGAGTTGGGCCATCTACACCCCTCAAAAGTGCTCACTGAGTGACTGCTCAGCTACTTTGAGTGCCGTAAGCAGCCTCTGGATGGCAGCTCCCAGGTTTCGTCTCAGCCACAGAGAGTTACCTCACCCTAGAGCAAGCTTTGCTGCTACATTAAATGACTGCTCATGGTAGAGGGGTAAAGGCCCAGCCACTGACCCTTGGGGACAGCTCTAATGGGTCCTATCTGCTCTGGAGCACCAAAAGGGTCAACAGAGGCTATGTTTGGCCTCCAATGCCCTTTGACTTCACCCTCTGCCCAATTCTGCTTCCTTCCTCTTCCTTCCTTCCACATGTATTGGTCACTAACAGACACTCTGCACATCAACTTTGCCTTGGCAGCTGCTTTTGGAAAACTCAACTTGAATCACAGGGTGAAAGAGACAGACCCCCACTCTCATGGAGCACACTCCTGGTAATGATTTGCTCTACTTACTAGGATTATTATCCCGTTTGCAGGTAAGGAAAGTGAGGTCAGGCAGGATAAATGACTGGCCCAAAGTTATAAAACTAGTTTAGTGAGAGCTGGGATATAAATGCAGGAAGGGAAGTCCAAGGTCTGCGATTCACAAAAGGCAGTAGGCAGCATGTGAAATGTAGGAGATGGAGGAGGTGGGGAATCAGAAATGGCAAGGCTATGAGGTCTGGAAGCAGGAGGCCCACCTCCATTTCCTATGAAATCAGGATGCTCAGCTGTCTGCCGCTGTGGGGGAAGGGGGGGCCAGGGACTGGGATGGACAGGATGCTTTCCTTTGAAGACTCTTTGGTACCTTTTATTTTTTAATTTTTATTTTTTATTTTTTAAATTAAAAAAAATTTTTTTTATTTATTTCTAGGAGAGAGAGGGAGAGAGAGAGAGAGAGAGAGAGAGCGCGAGCAGGGGAGGGTCAGAGAGAGAGGGAGTCACAGACTCTGAAACAGGCTCCAGGCTCTGAGCTGGCAGTCAGCACAGAGCCCGATGCGGGGCTCGAACCCACGAACCGCGAGATCATGACCTAAGCGAAAGTCGGACGCTTAACCGACTGAGCCACCCAGGCGCCCCTAATTTTTATTTTTTATAATTTTTAAAAAATGTTTTCTTTATTTCTGAGAGAGAGACAGCATGAGCAGCGGAGGGTCAGAGAGAGAGTGAGACACAGAATCTGAAACAGGCTCTGAGCTGGCTGTCAGCACGAAGCCTGACTTGGGGCTCGAACCCACGAACCGTGAGATCATGACCTGAGCCAAAGTTGGACGCTCAACTGACTGAGCCACCCAGGCGCCCCTCTTTGGTACCTTTTAAACATGGTACTATGTTTCTGAACTATTCAAAACAATAAACTAATAAAAAAATTGAATTATGAAAAATTACTACATGATTGCAGAAGGATTCTGGTAAACGGGGTTTAAAAAAACATTACAAAAACAAAAACAAAAACAAAAAAACATTACATGTACCAAGACAAGGGAGGAAATGCTGGGTCCTTGGCACTTTCTATATTTTTACTAGAAAGAACAGAGAGCCAGGGACAAGGACACAGGTGCTTGAGCCTTTGTCTCCTTTATACACCTCAAGGCTAAGCCCCTGGTTCCCTACTACATCAGGGAAACTTCTAATAAAGGGATTGGCCTTGACAGAATCTTGGATCAAGGTACACAGTCTAATCATTCAGTGGGCTCAAGACATCGTACCCTGGGGTCCCAGTTCTTCTGAAGCTTCATTTAGCATGAGAAACTACCAACCCTCTCTTTCAAAGGTATATCCTGTGAAACGTGATCAAAGGAGAGCAAACCAACTTCCGTTGTGCATGTTCTTCAGTTCAGAAGGAAACACTGAGCCATTTTCCTTAGAATGAGAAGGAAAACATCCTCTTTAAATCTAACTTAGAGACTTGCTGTTCTTTGAGTTTGCGCTCTACACAATCGGGACATTGAAGCCACAGCGGCACAACCGCAGCAGGTGGTCACCCAGCCAGTGGTGAGAACAAATGCCTGCCTTCTAGAGACCATTCTCTTCTGTGCAATAAGCAGTAGCCTATTCAGACTCAGCACAGATTTCTCCTTTTTCAAGTGACATCAAGTGCTGTGGAATGCCACTGGCAGACTGACAAGCCTTCACAACGTTCACTATCTCTAGGTCAGGTGCAGGAAAGACCCTGCCCAGAGATGCAGCTGCAGAGGAGAGTGCCTGTATCTGCACAAAGACCAGGGCTCTTCCATCCGGGGAAAACTATCAGGACACGGTCTGGGGCCGGGGGCCAGGAAGGGCTGGCAGCAGGGCCAGGAGCCAGCAGCCGTGCTCTCGGGCAGCAGCGTTCAGGAACACAGACTCTGGAGCCAGGGTGCACGGTTTATACACCAACCAAACAAAAGTTGAAGTAACTTTTCTGTTTTTTCCCCTCTGTAAAACAGAGATCAAACCCCTTACTGGGTTTTTATGAGGATTAAATGAAATCACAAATGTAGTGCTTAGAACAGTGCCTGGCATATAGCAAGTGCAGTAAGTCTCAGGCACCACTGGAACTTTGCGTAATCCTTCCATTCCTGGGCTCAGGGTTCAGTCTTTTCCTGGCTGCCTCCATTTGATTACACCTTTCCTGACCTTGGTGGATGTTCCATCGAGGGCCCCAGTGAAAGACTCTTGCACAGGTAAGGAAATAACAGACATTCTGCTGACAGATAGGCATCTGTTCACCCTGATTCTCTGGACACCTATCGTTCACAATTCTTTACTCAGTGAAATGCCCACCTGATGGAACGGACACACTTAAATAAGCTCATGGACTGACACTGCTCAGCAGTGCAGCATGGAGCAGATGCTTGTTCCTTCCCTTCTCTATCTTTTGCTCCTTCTTCAGAACAGCTATTACATATAACTTCATGGTCATGCATGTACGGAGGACACAGACAGATATATAACACAGAACAATGGACTAGAAGTTAAAAACAAAACAAAACAAAACCCACACACATTTCCTGATGACAGAGGAAAAGAGCAGAGAGCAGCCTGACCAAGCTGCCCAGGCCTCTGGTGGGAGATGGGCAGCAATGCCCACCAGAGGCTAATTTTGTTGGAAGAAAGTCAAAGGTTCACTTGAAATCCCCATAGTATCTACAAGGCATTGTTTTTTTCTGTATAAAAAAACTGTATTCTTCTTCAAGGAGAAAAATGGGATCATGGAATGCAGATCAATAAAGATGCAAAAACACAGAAAGAGCCTTCCTAGAAAATGAGTCTTCTGTGATGAAACAGAACAAGGGGAGGAAATGAACTTACTTCCAGTTCAGGGGCTGCATATCGGCCCTGCAAAGCATCAGAACTTGACCTTGTCGTCGATGTCAAGCTAAGAAACAAACAAACACGTTATATCACATCAAAGGGCAGAGACGCCTCCTCACACTGGGCCATTCTGGCTGCTTAGGTCTATTTCAGTACCCCACTTTCTTCCAAAACTGACGTGTCATTTTTATAGTTCATGTCTTTTTACATGGATTGCATTAGATCATTTTAAACAAAGAGAAGTCTGCAGATGAAGAAATAAGAGATCTTTTGGTCCTATTATCTTGGGTTTCAACTCTCCTCCCTCAAACTGCCCAAAATATTTTTCTGATTTCCCTTTTATCTTTCCCCTGCCTTTGACAAGTCTTACTTAGAAGGGATAGAAATCAACAAAAGAACCCAGGGACAGCGGTTTTAAAAAAAAAAAAAAAAAAAAAAAGCACAGGCATGAAAATCAAAGGTCATAGTTATTTACACTGATAACCTTTGGCAGAACAAGTTTTTTTCTATTTGCAAATTCAATACAGTAGCTGTGAGTGTGATTAAAAAAAATTCTTCCTACCACTCTCCCTATACCTCGATAGGTAAGACATTATAAAATCTAGTTTCCAGGGGTAAAAAAGGTATTTCTTCTGGGGGTGGGAGGAGGGAAGAAAAGGAAATACTTTAAGCAAACAGAAATATATACGATATTTAAGGTTCTAGCTAACTCTATAAATTCATTCAGCAAATATTTACAGAAGGCCTACCGTGTATAAGGTCCTGTTCTAACCCCTGGGGAACTTAGTGAAAAAGACAACAACCTCTAGACTCCTGCACACAAGCACGCACGCTCGCATGCATGCACGCACGGACACATCCTCTGTGCCAGCCTGGAGGCGGGCAGGAGGCGTGGCCACTGGACAAGCAGGAATTAGCGGATTCATTTCAACCAACTAAACCCCAAGAGGTAATACTGCTTTCTCTGCCCATTCTCATCCTCTTTCTCCAGGAGAGAAGAGATCAATGAGATCCACATAAACAATAAAAAGACTTCCTCGTTAAAAGGTCCTCTGGGATCGAAGCGCACTGCTTCTTTTGTGAGCCACTCAAGCCACATAGCACCATTTTCATTTCTGCTCTGAACAGATGGATGCTAATCGAGGTGCACTCCACTCCCACTTCTTAACCTTGAGCCTCATCAGAGGAATTTTCGAGATACTTCCTGATGGTTGTGCACCCAAGAAACACACACACACCTTGCTCCTGCATGTAAGAGCATGCTGTCTTTTCTGCACGTAAATTACAATTTAATGTATCATTTCTGGGGAGGAAAAGTTAACTTCTTAGAAAGGAATGACCTGCAATTTTCACCTGAAAGAAGATATTCCTTCTTTAAAAGGATTAAAATAAATATTGCATTTTTGTAAATTCTTTGGAATAAAGTGGTTTCAAGAAAAACAAAGCTTTTGATTCTGGCACCTCTGTCACTTTATTTCTATCATCAGAGAGCATTAAACTAACCTTTTGTTCTTCTAAAAATACCTGCATTCAGTTTATTATTGACAGTGAATGTCTACAAATAGATGCCACTATAAAATATTATTATCATTCAGTCGTGGCCCTTACCCACAAAATACTCTTCTTGGAATTACCGAAGAAACATCTGTTTTCACAAACTCCTTAAAAGCCTAGGAAATTCTTATTGTCTGCATTCTATTACTCAGAGCCATCTGTTTGGTGAGCACAAGACGAGTTGCTAAACAACAATCCCTGGATTATGTATAACCTCTTCCTTTCCAGGGCTAAGGTATGAGCAACTTTTACCCAGTGCTTCCTGTGAGGGTGGAAGGAGACGGACGGCATTTGGTTGGGACAGTGCTGCACCATACAGATAAGTCATAGCCTATTCACTATCTCTAGCCCTCACTCACAAAAAGCCAGCAGTGCCTTGCAGTTGTTGTGTCGCTCAAAAAAAATACCTCCCCTCCAGCCAACTGCCCCCTACCACTGCCGTGCCCAGGGCCTCTTCCATATTGGCAGGATGAATCAAAATGCAGGTGGCCCTCAGCATCTGCTTTCGGAACTGGCTGAACTCCCCCAGATCAAAGAAAATTGCCATAGAACATGTCCAGACTTTCCCGCTGGAGACCACAGATTCTGCTCCCTGACGAACTTGCAGGGCCCTGTAGGGATCCCCATGACTATTCCCACCCTTGTGTGAGTAAGTTCAGTTATGTTCCTGTTGTACAGTATAACTGGTGATTCACAGCTCCGAAAGGAGACCACAGTCCTATGTGAACTGGGCGGGGGGAACACCATGACATGTTCCCTAATACAGAACCAGGAAAAAATTTTTAAGTTTATTTATTTTTGACTCATCTCTACACCCAACATGGGGCTCAAACTCATAACCCTGAGATCAAGAGTCGCATACTCTTCTGACTAAGCCAGCCAGGTACCCTGAGTCAGGAAGATTTCTGATAGGTGAGGGAGTGGTAGGATTCCCAAAATAAAGGTTATATATGCTTTCTCTCTTTTTTTTTTAATTCATCTTCCTTTCTTAAATAAAAGTTGCAGACACAGAACAGACCAAAAGAATAGATACCTTGATTTGCCAGTTCTTCTCAGCTGAAGCCAATCTTCTCTCCAAGTCTCTTACCAACCTTCTACTTAATTCTACATGGTCTGCTCCATTGCCATGAAAGTTTCATTTTGAACTAGCAAGTTGATTGACATTTAATAAAGATTTTAAGTTTTTCCAGGTGGTTCAGTCAGTTAAGCATCTGACATCAGTTCAGGTCATGATCTCACGGTCTGTGGGTTCAAGCCCCGCGTTGGGCTCTGTGCTGATGGCTCAGAGCCTGTAGCCTCCTTCAGGTTCTGTGTCTCCCTTTCTCTCTGCCCCTCCCTTGCTCACTCACTCTCTCTCTCTCAAAAGTAAATAAACATCAAAAAAATTGTTTTTCAAGATTCTTAGCTTTTCCAATTTTATATTCAAATTTCTTAATGTTTAAATAATAAAGTTATTTTCCTCATAGGCATAGTTAACACTGAAATTGCCAGGACCATTTTACTGCACAAATACCTCCCAATAACAAAATGAGACAAGTCATATAGCTTATCCTTGTACCTCAGAGAACGACTTGACACTCTAAGCAATCTTAGGGACATAATCAAAAATGATTATGAACCTGCCTTTCTCAGTACTCTAGCACAGGAGACTCAAGCAGAAGGTTCCTGAGACTGGGGGCGGAGAATCACAAAAAGGGGCTCTATGCCCCTCAGTTTCCTTTTTATGTACGACAAGAAGATTGAAGCTGACTGACTCCAGGATCCTGCTCAACCGCACATTCTGAACTTGAAGCCAGCAAAAATAACAATTTCAATCAAAATCTAGAGACCAGGGATGCCTAGGTGGCTCAGCAGTTAAGTGTCCAACTCTTGAGTGTGGCTCACATCATGATCTCACAGTTGGTGAGTTCAAGCCCCACACTGGGCTCTGTGCTGACAGTGTGGGGCCTGCTTGGGATTCTCTGTCTCCCTTCCTCTCTCTCTGCTGCTCCCCTGCTCACACACACTCTCTCTCTCTCCAAAATAAATAAATCAAACATTAAAAAAGAAAAAAATCTAGAGACCAAGGACAGGATTAAGGAATAGTTTGTGGAGATGGGGGCCTATTACAGCAAAGGTCCAGGCCCAAGGGGGTGTGGGGGGGATGGATCTATAGAAAGAGCCATTGGGGAAACTCCTACATTGGGCCCAAGTTGTGACACTTCACAGCAATGATGCCTGGGTACATAGAAGGGGCAACTGGAGAAAAAGTGGCCTCAGTTGGAAAGCCAGGGAGTACGTTTAGGTTGGGCCCTATTTCAAGCTAAGACAGCAAAGATAAAACATACTCATAGTGAGTCATGAGAGCTCCCTAAAGAAGCATGTATGTGTGTGTGTTGGCGGAGGGATGGTGGAGCTGGCTGGCTTCCGATAGGGGAGGAGATAGTGCAGTGAGCCTTCTAGGACCTTACAAAAAAGTTAACCCTAATCCCAAGCAATCATGGGCTTTCAGTGAAAATGTGTGATTTCTTCTTGTAACATTCAAACTACACAGTTTCAATCTTCCTACAATATTTATCTAGAATTCTAGATATTCCTTTTTTTAAAAAAAAGGATCCTAGATATTCCTGCAATCATTTTTTTTTTCCTTTTTGGAGAGAGAGAGAGTACATGCAAGCTGGGAAGGGGCAGAGAGAGAAGAAAAGAGAGAATCCCAAACAGACTGCGCCTTCACTGCAGGGCCCATTGTGGGGGTCAATTCCATAAACCATGGCATCATGACCTGAGCCAAAATCAAAAGTTGTGTGCTTAATGGACTGAGATACCCAGGCGCCCTTCCTGCAATCATCTTTAAATGAGTTTCCACCCAAGCAATGTAGCCTCTTTTTGTAACATTTTCCAATCCCTCATTCCTCTGAGTGTGAGAAGAAACATAATCTCTAGGAAGTCAAGATCTGAAAATGTAGGGGCGCCTGGGTGGCTCAGTCAGTTAAGCATCCGACTTCAACTCAGGTCATGATCTCACGGTTCATGGGTTCGAGCCCCGTGTCGGGCTCTGTGCTGACACCAGAGATCCTGGAACCTATTTCGGTTTCTGGGTCTCCCTCTCTCGGAACCTATTTCGGTTTCTGGGTCTCCCTCTCTCTCTGACCCTCCCCTGTTCGCTTTCTCTTGCTCTCTCTCTCTCTCTCTCTCTCTGAAGTAAATAAAATATTTTTTAAAAAAATCTGACAACGTAAACCGGGCTGCCTCCCTTCCCGGCAGCATTCTCCGTCTGGAGGCTCTCCGGGGCCGGAACTCACTTCCCTGGAAGCTCCCAGACACTTGGCCACAGAGCTCTCAAAGCTGACTCCTCCCAGAGAACACTAATTACCCGACGCCTGCGGGGCGCTTTCTTTGTCCTGGGAGAAGAAGCTGCCGGTCACAGGGAGGTTCACAGGGACTGTGCTGGTGCCCTGCGTCCCACAAACACTCACGGGGCTCCCGGTCACTCTGCGCTCCGCTCATGTAGATGCTGCTTAACGCCCCGCCCCCTCCCTCCATCAGGTCTAGTTCTAGTGATCAAGAACAGATTTAAGTAGTGCACTGCTACTCTTTCGGGAATATCAGACCAAAAGAGGTGAGGTTTTATTTATCACCTCTCACTCAAGGGTGGTGATGAAAATCCAACAGGGTGAAAAGTCCATACTGCAAACAACAGCATGTGGCACTTCTATCAGCAGAGTAAGCAGAACTGTCACCCCCTTCCACTGACGGATCTATATAGCAAATCTATGTCCTATTTCATTTAAGCAGCATGTGTGATTAGTCATTCTGCAACCCACAAAACCTTATAGTTTTGCTCTGTCAAATATCTTTATAGGTTTTTTAAATAATAGAAAAACAAGAGAAATGCTACCTCACTGGATCTCTTTGCATTGCTGGTGGGGATGCAAACAGGTGCAGCCGCTCTGGAAAACTGTAGGAGGTTCCTCAAAAAATTAAAAACAAAACTACTCTATAACCCAGCAATTGCACTACTACGTATTTTTCCAAAGGATACGGGTATGCTGTTTCAAAGGGGCACATGCGCCCCAATGTTTATAGCAGCACTATCAACAATAGCCAAAGTATGGAAAAAGCCCAAATGTCTACTGATGGATGAATGGATAAAGGAGAAATAGTATAAATATACAATGGAGTATTACTCAGCAATCAGAAAGAAAGAAATCATGCCATTTGCAACTACGGGGATGGAACTAGAGGGTATTATGCTAAGCGAAATTAGTGAGTCTGAGAAAGACAAATATCACATGACTTTACTCATATGAGGACTTTAAGATACAAAACAGATGAACATAAGGGAAGGGATGCAAAAATAATATAAAAACAGGAAGGGGAACAAAAACATAAGAGACTCAAATATGGAGAACAAAGAGAAGGTTGCTGGAGGCGGTATGGGAGGGGGGATGGGCTATATGGGTAAGGGGCATTAAGGAATATACTCCTGAAATCATTGCTGCACTATATGCTAACTAACTTGGATGTAAATTTAAAAAAAAAAAAAAGAAATGCTACCTCACTATAAAACAAAAACAGCAACAAAAATAAGTTATCCCTAATACCATCACTATTATAAGGTTGGTGATTTTTTTCTATATAAATAAACACAACTATATTTTATTTTTATTCAAAAAAATTTTTTGAATGTTTATTTTTGAGAGAGAGAGAGAGGGAGAGGCAGAGTGTGAATTTGGGGGTGGAGGGGAGAGGGAGACACAGAATCCCAAGCAGGCTCTAGGCTCTGAGCTGTCAGCACAGAGCCCGCCACGGGGCTCAAACCCACAGACTGGGAGATCATGACCTGAGCTGAAGCTGATGCTTAACCAACTGAGTCACCCAGAAACCCCAGCTATATTTTGTTTTTAAAATGGAATCTTCTGTCATTAAATTTTAGTAATCTACTTTCTCCTTACATAATTTGCCTATATTTTATACATGCTAATACAGGAAAAAACTGAGTGATATATGATGAAATTAATCATGCTGCTACATTTCCCCCCAAAGCTCAATAACAACTGACTCAGGAAGAAAAAGCTTACTCAGAAAAAAGGAGAGCTGAGAACTGGCAGTTAACATTTGGGTGACTTTATGGTTTTCCTGAAAACATCCATGGACTTGAGCATGAATCCCTTCCACTACTTTGAATATAGTAGGTACTCAGTGAACAACTATGGAATTAATAAGAAGGAAAGGCCGAAATGGTGACCATGGTCCTTTCTGCTGCAAGAAGGAGAATCTGTCACTATGTCAGGAACAGGATAAGAACAAGTGTCACACACCATCACTGGAACAACCACCTGCAACACAAGCAAGCTTTTCATGGCTTGATGCATGACTGAGCAGGTCCTCCATACCCAGTTCCCACGTATCCAAAATGTCTGTCGGTCCCTTTCTAATGGGGAGTGTGAGAAGCTATAAGAGAACGTGCCAACAATTCTCAGAAAGACAGTTTATTTCTATAAGCCAAGGAAGATCATAATGTACCTATGCCAAGCTGAAATTTGTATACAATGAAACATAACAAACACAATGTTAAACACAGAAGTAAAACCTAAACATGAAAAAGTCACTGTCAAAGGAAGCTTAATGATCAGTGAAATAGGTATCAGCATCAGCAACTAAGTATTTCTACCTGTTACTTTTCTCCCTTGGGCAATCTTTTAGCTATTTTAAGTAAGGGGGCACACACTCTACGCTAGCATGTGAACTACAGCCTGCTTTAACAGCACTGTGGGGTTTAGCATAAAAGAAAATGGATGCTTCCTGTCTTTCTTGGGCCAAACACAAAATGACCGCGTGTGTACTGCTCTGTTCTTTTTCCATCAGCAGCAGAACAAATAGTATTTCCTTTGGATTAGAAAGCTGCCAAAACATTCTGGCACATACTATCTCTTTCCTGCTTTGTATTCTCTTGCCTTCCAATAATGCTTTAGCAACTAAAAGCCAACCGTGTCCTCAAGGGATGTACTATGTATCTAATTTATTTACCCACATAAACACAAGTAAGCAAAGTGAAGTCCAAACACTGAGCTTCCATACTGTGATACAAACTTTTCACTTCAGGCTATTTTTCTTCTTCCTCAGATGCACTTTGTTTTGCTACCTCACAGTTGCTAAACTTACTTCAATTTTTCTCCGTGCTTTTAAAGTCTGCAAAGATGGCTTCAGGTACCTCCTAAGACTTACCATGAATATAAGATGCACACGAACAAGAGAGTAGTACCTAGTCCAGTAACCAAGTTTTCATCTCTGTACAGGTCTTGACCAAAGTCTGGCACACAGATTGTAACGTTCTTCCCATGCTCATCCAGAACTTACAAGGAAAAGACAAAGTAATCACAGTTAGTCGGAAAAGTTCTTTATAACTCACAGACGCATTCATTTTGGGAAAACCTGGGTAGCTTTAGATGAGTGAAGGCTTATCATTGGAAACTTCTCCACAGTCCAACTTGACTCAGACTAGATTGTTGCTATGTCAAAGCACCCCCTCCCACCTCAGCACCCTCTTAGAACAAGGCCCTCAGATTCCAGCTGAGCACCAAAGGGTTCTTCTGTTCCGTGATGTAACAGAGTCTTGTCTTTTCAGTACTATTCAGTAACATTAGCTCCATTTTTCAGTTGACTCAGCAGGCTCTGAACAGAGGTAGTATGCAGACATTCGAGAGTTTCCACTGTGTCTATCCTCCATGGAAGAGGGGTGAGGCTACTCAACAACCAGACATGACCAGCTGCTCAACACCACCTGGCCAATAGCTTCTACCCAGAGGTTAAGTCCCTTTACTGTCAGTAATATGGTCACAACTCTATTATCCTTTGCTTGCTCCTTACCCACTTTCCCAGGAATGTTCTTCTATAATAAGAGAACTTAAATTCTTTATACTTTCGTTAAAAAATATATATGTCTTGTTTCTTTTTATTGATCAGGTCTCTAAATTCATGGTACTTAAAAAGATCAGCTTATTAATAAATCTATTTATAAACAGCATAGATTATTTAAAGAAAAGGTCTTTCCTCAACAATACTGTGGTATGCATTCATTCCATTAGTTACTATTGTGCACAAAAACCTTGCTTACAAGGGGATGGTATAAACATATCATTTTGTTCACTGTATTTAATAGACATAACTGGCTAATAGTTACTAAATCATAATGTAAAGAAATGTGAGGGGCACCTCGGTGGCTCAGTTGATTAAGCATCCGGCTTCTGCTTAGGTCATGATCTCACGGTTCACAAGTTCTAGCCCCACATCAGGCTCTCTGCTGACAGCTCAGAGCCTGGAGCCTGCTTCAGATTCTGTGTCCCTCTCTCTCTATGCCCCTCCCCCAGTCATGTTCTCCCTCCCTTTTTCTCTCTCAAAAATAAATAAAAACATTAAAAGAAAAGAAATGTGACAATATTCAGGTATGTACTATCTGAATGTTTCAAACTACAATCTATGAGCACTGTTGACACCCACAAGAGAGAATAAAATTACCTGTGCAAAGGTGGAGGAAAAAGTAGTGTGTAATCTGGGAATATCCTGAGGTTTTTAGGATTTCTTGAAAATTCTGAAAGCCCACATCATAATAAAGGTATCTATTATCTTACCATCAGTGGTAATTTACTTTTTACTTAACACAGAATTTCCTATCTATCAATCGATCGATCGATCGATCCATCCATCCATCCATTTTTAAGTAAAATCTATCTATCTATCTATCTATCTATCTATCTATCTATCTATCTATCTATCTTTAAGTAAACTCCACATACAACATGGGACTTGAACTGATGACCCTGAGATAGAGAATTGCATGCTCTACCGACTGAGCCAGCCAGGCATCCCAGGAACTTCAATTTTAAATATCCAAGTTAGATCTGATTCCCAATAAGAAACAAACATAAATTAACAATCTAAAAACCATCTTACAAACACGTACATTCTAAGTATTTGAAGTTAGTCTAAAATTATTACTGGCACTCACATTTGAAACAATAAAAATAACTGTGCATGCTGCGGTTTAAGGAATCTTTATTCTTAGGCCAACAAAAAATAAAATTTTCTAGGTGCCCAATAAAAATTTTTTAGTTGACCAAAATACTAGCTTTTCTATTTAAGTAGTACCACCTGAAATTAAAAATAAGTTTTTTTCTGTTTTTAAGTGGTACTTGCCATCTAAAAGAAAACTACAGTAACCAAAAACCTCACTACATTAAAGCCAAAAATTAATAGTTATAAAAACAAAGTCTTGGGGCACCTGGGTGGTTCAGCTGACTGAGCATCCAACTCTTGATTTTGGCCTAGTTCATGATCTCACGGTTCCTGGGATACAGCCCTTTGGGCTCTGCACTGACAGCACTGAGGCTGCTTGGGATTCTCTCTCTCCTCTCTCTGCCCCTCCCTTGCTTCAGTGTGATACATACATATATACATATGTTAGAAAGTCTTTTTTCTTTTTTTTAATGTTTATTTATTTTTGAGAGAGAGAGATACAAAGCATGAAAGATAGAAGGGGCAGGGAGAGAGAGGGAGATACAGAATCCGAAGCAGGCTTCACGCTCTGAGCTGTCAGTACAGAGCCCGATGCAGGGCTCAAAGCCACGAGTTGTGAGATCATGACCTGAGCCAAAGCTGGATGCTCAACCAACTGAGCCACCCAGGCGCCCCCAAAAACGTCTTAAAGAAGCTAGATTTAGGGGCTCCTGGGTGGCTCAGTCAGTTGGGCAGCCAACTTCAGAACAGGTCATGATCTCATGGTTCAGGGGTTCAAGCCTTGTGTCAGGCTCTGTGCTGACAGCTCAGAGCCTGGAGCCTGCTTCAGATTCTGCATCTCTTTCTCTCTCTGCCCCTCCCCTGCTCATTGTCTCTCTGAAAAATAACATTAAAAAAAAAAAATTTAAATAGAGTCAAGATAGAGCTATTAAAAAAATTAAAACCAGGACAGACTATAATTAATAGAAGACCTACAACTGTATCATTTTGCACCAAAAGTGACTATAAAGACAAGACTCTTACCCAGTATGTGTATATAAAACTTTCAAAATTATCAAGGAAAACTTCAATTTCCTAAAGACAGTATATTTATTTAACTTTATTTATATAAGACAAAAATGTACCTCCCCACAAACACATTTACATATACTTAGGTGTATATGTATGTGCATACATTTATACACCACAAAAGTGATACAGATGATGAAATAAAATGAGCTAAGAAATCAAAACAAGAAGTAGTCTTTTGGTCTTTTACTGGCAAGTTTCAGGTGCTCATATAATAATAATTTATAACATAATATGCCTCTTATAGTTCTCCAATAATCATTGCAACTACTCTGTAATAATAGCTAACCCTTATGGAGCACCTACTACATGCCAGGAAAACACACACACTCTCTCACACACACACTCTCTCTCTCGCTCTCAATCTCTCTTACTGAATTCCTTAAAAACCATCCTACAAAATAGGAATCTTATTTAATTACCTTGTTAAAATAATTAAAATCCTTAAAGATAAGGTATCTAGGTGGAGAGAGGTAAATAACTTTCTACAAGTTACTGAAGTGGCAAAACCAGGCTATAAAGCCAGGCAGTCTGACTCCAAAGTTCAGGCATGTTCTGTTGTCTCTAAAAATAAACTTTATTTAAGATGAGCGATTCAAGGTCACACAGCCAGCCCATGATAGAGGTGGGCTCAAATCCTGTCTCCTGCTTCCCACTCCCACATTCTTCCCAGTCTCTCTTACAGTCAGAGAGATGACCACTTAAAGAAAATAAATTAATAATCAACTAAAAAGACAACAGAAAATAAGCAAAACACAAATGTTCCTTGAAAACACAGATGACGCCCAAAACCAAACTCAACAACCCATCTTTGTTCCTGTCTTTCCTACACAGCAGGAAGACTCAGAAGAAGGAATTTTCTGGGTGCCTGGGTGGCTCAGTCGGTTTAAGTGTCTGACTTCGGCTCAGGTCATGATCTCACGGTTCATAGGTTCGGGCCCCACGTTGGGCTCTGTGCTGACAGCTCAGAGCCTGGAGCCTGTTTCAGATTCTGTGTTCCCTCTCTCTTGGACCCTCCCCTGCTCATGCTGTCTCTGTCTCTGTCTCTCAGAAATAAATAAAACATTAAAAATTTTTAAAAAAGAAGAAGGAATTTTCATTTTTATATCCCACGTTAAGGACTTTATTTAGTGAAAAACCTAGATCTCTCCATTTCGATTTACTGCATCTTTGACATTCTATACAACAGCTCAGTAGAGACATATTCCCTCCTCCACAATGAAAACATTCATACTGTAAACAGCCATTCTCTAAGAGGCCAGCTGGCTTACCTACTTCCACAGGTTTGCTGGAGAGAGCTGAGAAAGTGAGATATGTCACATAGCAGCTTATGAGCCCTGACTGCAGTAGCCCGGAATGTGGCTGTCCTGGAAAGTGAAAGTGACAGATTTTAACATAGCCTTTTACATTTCAACAATAAATAAGCCTAAAAAAATAGCTCCCCACCTCTAAATAATGTTTTTCAAACTGAGACCCCCCCATTGTTAAAGGAAAGAAGAAGTACAACATGTTTTCCAGATAACATCAAATAGGTGTTCAAGGGGATGGAATTTTGCACTGAGCCTAACCTAACTCCCAGGTTCTGCCGAGTTCTCTACCATCACGTTATTTTAATAATAACTACAACCGTACTTAAGCGTTCTGCCTAGTCTTCCTGAGGTTCATTAACACTGGATCTTAAGTCTTAAGGCCTCAGAAGACAATTCACTGTCATTATTTGTGAGACCACACAGCTTAGTGAGGTAAATGACAGACAGGCATCATAGTAGAAAAAAGCTCACTCTGTCAACATACAAAAAAAACTTTCCGGAATAGTAGTTCAGGTCAAAGAGGAAGGCACTGGGGCTCAGCATTCATTGAGGGAAGGGCTTTAGTCTGTTATAATATTTAAACTAAGTATTTTTATCATTTAGAGTAACCAGGATATGATAAAAGGAATTTATCAATTTTGGGGGATATTTTCTACCACCTGTCTACATGAAAGGATTTATTTCATCCAGTCTTCCATCTGATTAAATTTGTTTCAAGTTATAATTATTAAATTGTACTAACCAATAAAGGTATAGAAATAGATTCTTTTACAATGTTGCTCTTTGGCATGAGAATAAGACTCACCTTAGTAACTAATGACATTAAACCAAATATTTCAAAATATTATAACTATTTTAAAAGGTAGGTTTTAACCCAAATGGTACTTTAATGTGAACACTAATATGTTTTAGGAAATTCTTTTTCTTTTAATTTTTTAATGTTTTTTATTTATTTCTGAGAGAGAGAAAGAGAGAGAGAGTGTGAACAGGGGAGGGTCAGAGAGAGAGGGAGACACAGAATCTGAAGCAGGCCTCAGGCTCTGAGCTAGCCATCAGCACAGAGCCCGTCTCCAACCCACAAACCATGATATCATGACCTGAGCTGAAGTCAGATGCTTAACTGACTGAGCCACCCAGGTGCCCCTGTTTTAGGAAATTCTTAACTGATCAGTTAAAGGCACTAGGAGATTAGTACTCTCAATATCAATAATGTACTTGAAATTTTCAGTGCCAGAAAGCCTTTAAATTATTCAATACTAGTTCACTTTTTTCCCCTTAAAGTTTATTTAAGTTATCTCTCTACCCAATGTGGGATTTGAACTTATGACCTGAGGATCATCATTCTTCAAGTCAGAACTGAACCATGGTGCCCCAATACTAGTTCACTTATTAAAGCACTATTTTAGAAATGATTTGAGGGGCTATAAATTATTGGCCACATTGCCCTGTTCCTGTCTAGAAACTTGAATATCATTTGTATTTCATCAGATACAAATATACAAATATTTGTCAGATACCTACAAGAAAATTAGAGTACAGACACTTCTTTCTATAACCAAAGATGGCAGTCTGGCTTAAGACATCAGAAGTTGTTTATGAAAGACAACTCAAGTCTGTACTTTCTAAAGCACTTCCAAATCCCATTGTTTCTTCCCTTTGCCTTTCTGCGTTATTAATTTGTCTGTTTGGGATTTGAACTCATGAACAGATTAAGTTATATGCTCTACTAATTGAGCCAGCCAGGCGCCTCTCTTCTATTTGCCTTTGAAACAACCTTGAGTCAGGTCAGGTTTATAGAATTCTGTTGGCTTTGCTGAGAAAAGGCTTGGGTCGGAGGAAGGTTAGCTCGTGGGCCAGCTGCTGGCTCAGCCAGATCAGATTTCCTGCTTCCTGATGGCTAGACCACATGGTCCCTGATTTCTGGCCCACAGGCCTCAAGTGAAAGATGAGTCCAGAAAGAGCTCCTTCTGGAGTCTTCTCATTCAAGTTTTACAGAGATTATTGGGAAGAACTTAATATACACTCAGGGCATCTTCCACTTAAAGGCTCCTGTGGTACATTCATTAATAATGCTAACAGCTATCTTCTTACTTACTGACTTTACAAGACTGAGATCTTTCTTGACGTGAAGCATGCCAACTATCACATTCAGCATGAGTGAAGAGGAAACTGCAATCCCAGCCTTCCAACTGCTGACCCGTCTATGATAAATTATGAAGTGACCAGAATTTAAAAACAAAACAAAACAAACCCACTGGATTTGCCCAAAGACACACACAAAAATGTATAAAATAAGGAGGAATGGAAAAAACCTGTGCTTACGATTTTGGACCCAAGGTGAGATGGCTACGATGGAAATAAGCAGACACAGGCCTCCGTTTAGCCCAAGGAGAATTTTGTTTTCCAGGCAGCCGTCTTTCTGGGTGTAAAACACTGCCATCAAAATCAAGCCCCCGGTGGCGACGGAGTACATGATGAGCGTCACCAGGGCCAGAGCGGCGTACCAGAGCTTGTTGCTAGCTGTGCCGGCGGTCCTGTTTCTCCAGAAGCGGTAAGAGGGAGGGGAGAGAAGACCAGATGAGGCCCCTGTTCTCTGACAACACTCACCCTCCCCTCAGGCAGGGACTAATGCTATCAGGCCCCAGGCTGCTATACCCCCAGCTGTCCAGAAGACTGTCATTTTACCAACAATTATGTTCTATCAAAGCTAGAAGGTACAGATAAATGTCCAAAAAACATTTTGGTTCAGGCTTAGAATTTGTCCTAAACACTACAACATTCTGTTTTTAAATGTGTATTTATCAACTAAAATGTACTTCCACAGACTTGACTCTAACCTCCCTAATCTTTTGTTTGTTTGTTTAATTTACTTAGAGAGAGAGAGTGAGAGAGAAAGAGAGAGAGAGAGCGCGCGCGCAAGCAGGGAAGGTACTGAGAGAGGGAGAGAATTTCAAGTGTGGAGCCTGATGCAGGGCTTAAACTCACGAACCATGAGATCATAACCTGAGCTGAAGTTGGAAGTTGAACTGACTGAGCCACCCAGGCGCCCCCATGCCCTCCCCATTCTGAAAAGGAATCACCCTGGGATAGGTTTCAGGAGTATTAAGAAGTGGCTTTTAGATGGAGTTCTCTTCATGGTTTCCCTCTCAACAGAGGGCCAGGAGGGGCCATTGTAGTAGTTTCTGCTAATGCCCATCTTCTATTTAGGGACAGACAAACTTCACTCAGAGAAAGACTGGATCACCTTGGCCCTTTCATCCCTCTGCTACAAAGGCAGCTCTGTAGTGGTACTGCTTCTCCAAAGTAATGCCACGTAGGGTCAAGATAGAGTTGGGTTGTTGTTGTTGTTGTTTTTAAGTTTATTTATTTTGAGAGGGGTTGGGGAGGGGCAGAGAGGAGAGAATCCCAGGCAGGATCCACACTGTCAGCACTGAGCCTGATGTGAGCTTGAACTCTTAAGATCATGAGATCATGACCTGAGCTGAAGTTGGACACTCAAATAACTGAGCCACCCAGGTGCTCCAGGGAAGAGTTTGCAAAGAATAAAATCAGCTAGGAAAAGAGTAAAACACTGTAATGGGTTTTGCAATAAAGGACCTTAAAGAACAGATTAATCTGCTCTCTAGTTTACGTAAATATTAATAAAGGAGTAAGTGAAATAAGCAGTAGTTTAACAATCTATAGAAATGTTCAGACAATAACAAAACCAGAGTTCAAAACCGCTCAAACAAGAAGACGGAACCATAGGGAGCCTGGGGTGAATCACTGTCATCTGCCTTTTAAGTAAACTGCCACACTGTAACCACATTCTCACAAACCTTCACAGAGAAAGCAACTTGCTTAATGTTTTCACAGAACTGGAAAGTACTCAGGCAACTCAGCTAAAATGCTTTAATGATGAAAAAGTTACTGCAGCCAGAGACAAGTAGGGAAGAAAGACCAAAACAATAATGACCATCATATTCCTTGAAACCATGCCAGTGACCACAGAATTAGTCTAACAGAAAAGGCACATGAAGGAAATAATAGAATAAGACTTGGTGGTGGGGGGATCTAAAAGCTATATGGTAACTGATGACCAAGAAACAGAATGCACTGTACACAGAAAGGTAAACACTGCTGACCAGTGTGTGGGTGGGATCCAACTGCTCCTTCACTGGTCTTTTGGGCTGTTACTAGCATATGAAGATTTTCTTATAGTTAGTGGAGCCTATATTCCCCCAAAGTTAATTTTCCAACCCTAACCTCTCCCTTCAACTTTAGACTCATATTATCTAACTGTTCAGCCCAGAGGGTGGGGGAGGGGACTGGTCGAGACTGTCTTCCCAAGTGCGCATCCCCACCACCCTTAATCCAGCTTTTCTTCACCTTCCCAAACTCAGAAGATGGCAGTTCCATTCTTCCCTTTTGTGAAGAAGGGAAACTTTTTTTTAAAAGAGAAAAGAACTCCTGACTACAGTCTTTTTCTCTCCTGCCCCCTCCCGGCCCCCATCACTATCAGCAAAGTCCATGAGTTCCAATTTCGGAACAGACTACAACTTGACTGCTGCTGCCATCGTCTGAGCTGCAGCCATCTCCCACCTGGATTATCACCCATAAGCCTCCTTGCTTGCACCTCTGACACCCTCTAATCTTTTCTGGAATTAAAATATGCTTCGTATCATGTTCCTCCGGTTTCAAACCCCACTGAGGCCCTTCCTACCTCACACAAATGCCCCAGGATCCTGATAGGATCTGGCCAAATGCCATCTCTTACTTCACCTCTGGTGTCCATCCCTCACCATGGGGGTGCAGGACAGTGGACCCTCATTTGCCTCCAAACAAGCCGGGCCATGGGCCCAGCACAGTCCTGCCTCAGCCTCCCTACTTCCTTCTGTTTGCAATGGTGTTCCTCATGGCTGATCATGAAGCCTTTCCCTGCCCTGCTTTTCCCAAACCCCACAGGCTGCTTTCTTTGTCTTCAGTCTTTTCCCCATTGAACCTGTGACTTATTTGCTTGATCATAAACTGACTATCTGTCCATGCCCCGTGGAGAAGGTAAGCTTCACAGAACAGGACATCACGGTGTTCACTGTGCTTCTCCTGCTGTTGAGTGCTGGCAAACAGGTGCCTAATGAATATCTGCATGAGAACTACCAATTGTTAAAAAATAACTTTGTTCAGCAGTGTTTTAGCAGAACAGTGGCTATTGCTGCTGCTCCGGATTCATGACACCCTCCTTGGTGACCTCTTGTTTTGCAGATATTCCAAGTGCCATGACTTATCTTTATACTCTCGGTGCCTGCCACATTGTCTGGGACACAGTTAATACTCCCCAAAACTGTGAATAAATGCTAAGTGGGAAGCACTTTGAAGCACTCTGAAGATTAGAAAAGGACCACACAATGGGGCAGAATGCACTGATACCCCAGGACACTGGCACCAGGCTGGGCTCTGGCTCTGGAGTAAGTAACATCCAACCACAACAGAAATTACAAATCTAGCACATTTAGAAAATGGGTCTTTGCTAAAAACCCCTGAATGTACCTTCTACTTTTTGCTATTTCAATTCTGATACAGAATTGTCACTTCAAATCACAAAATTTGAAGGAGAAAGGAAAAAAATAATAAACATCTAATGTGACCATATTATTTTGCAGGTGTGAAAAACAAGAGGTCAGAGAGGCCAAGTAATATACCTAAAGGGAAACAGCAATTAGAAGAGCAGAGGCACAAACATCTGCACTCTCCTGGTTTTCCGGGCCCATGGCCTCCATCCTACTGCCTTTGGGATGTTTTCTTTCTCAAGATATTTATTGAAAAGAGGGGCACCTGGGTGGCTCAGTCGGGTAAGCGGCCGATGTTGGCTCAGGTCATGATCGCATGGTTCATGGGTTGGAGCCCCGCGTCAGGCTCTGCACTGACAGCTAGCTCAGAGCCTAGAGCCTGCTTCAGATTCTGTGTCTCCCTCTCTCTCTGTCCCTCCCCCACTGATGCTCTGTCTCTCTCTCTCAAAAAAAAGAAAGGTATTTATTGAAAAGAGAAAACAGGGGCACCTGGGTGGCTCAGTTGGTTAAGTGGCCAACTCTCAATTTCAACTCCGGTCATGATCTCCTAGTTAGTGAGATCAAGCCCCACATGGGGCTCTGCACTGACAGTCGGACGCCTGCTTGGGATTCTCTCTCTTCTCACTCTGCCTCCCTCTCCCCCTCTCTCTCTCTAATAAATAAGTAAACTTAAAAAAAAAAGAGAGAGGGAGAAAACAGGAAAAGGGAAGAAAAAGCACTTTGGTTGTTCCATGAAGAGTGATATATTTTCTAGACTATCCCTGTAAGCAATACTCTGTTAAAAAAACAAACCTAGTAAATTAGATTAATTTACCTGAAAATATACTATTAGTGAGCTGCCTAGCTTAATTTTAATTTTAGGCAGACAAATCAACTATGAATATGTTGACACTAAGGGATTTTGTTGGGATACTGGCCTCAATGCACAGACAATAGCAACATCATTGGTTGCAAAGCTCTTAAGTCATTGTTATTGAGAGATTTCTGGAGGGTTTTTACAGCAGTCCAACTCTCCCCAAATGCCTGTTAAAACTTGGCATGAATAATTAGTCCCGGAAGTCAGCTTCAGAATTGATCAAAACATTCAAGTCAGAGTAAAGAAGTACAAGTATTCTGAAGAGAACATACTGCTTACTGGGCAAATCAGGCACTCAGTATCGAAAATGATATTATTTTACCATGAAGTTTCCTAGTTTCACCTATATATGTGAAAATTTAAGGAAACATTTAGGATGATTTTTTATTAGACAAAATAAATAAGAATCACTTATGTGACTATTCAATGTGCTTTAAATATTTTAAAAACTGATGAAAAGTATTTGGGTACTTACTCCAGTATTCACCAAATTATAAAATGATAACACTAGCCTTTCACTCCTGCATCTCTTGATTTCATCTCTAAAGAAATAAAACCAAACTTAAACAACTCCTACCACCAAGCTGAGGAATATAATCAGAATGAAAAGTATTTTGAGTGAATCTGGATCATATATTTTGTTTTCACAAAGAAATGAATTTCATGTCCATACATTCTTTTCTGATTTCTTTTTTCTAAAACAGTTTAAAATAACATGATATGGATAAAAATGACAGAATGACAAAAGTCTTCCTAGGTACAAAAGACAGTTATTTTCATTCATTATTTTATAAGGAAGGCAAGACAGTGGGCAGCAAATAGGAGCAGCAAAGTGTCCTGCCCAGAGTCACAAAGGGAGTGGCCTCTAGCACTCAAGGGGCTGACACTTACCTAGTTGCCATTTCCTGAATTGTTGCTCAGTGAGAAATAAAATTTACTATTAGTAATTTGGCATTTACTACTTCTCCTAGGATATGAAGTCCATGTTCAAGGCACTTAGAAAGTATCTACATTTTTAAATTCAGGATGCCTTTCTAAGTAGCACAACACATCTCCCTAATGAAGGGGTCTTTATGCTCTTAGGCTGATTGAGATAGAACAAGAAAAAAAATTTTTTTAAGTTTATTTATTTAGTTTGAGAGACAGTGGAGTGGGGGAGGGGCAGAGAATGAGGGAGACAATCCCAAGCATGCTCTGTGCTGTTGGCGGAGAGCCTGATGTGGGGCTCAAACTCCTGAAACTGCAAAATCATGACCTGAGATGAAACCAAGAGTCAGACTGACTGAGCCACCCAGACACCCCCAAAGTACTTTTTAAAAAAAAAAAATCTCCTGAAGATGGAAACCTAAAATAAACCCTCCCAAGTTTTCAGGCATCTACTGTCAAAACCTCTTAGGGCTGAGAGGTGCCAGCGATGGATGGGAGTGTGGCTAAGTCACAACAGCAGTTGACTCAGAGCCCAAACGAGAGAGCATGGGAAAAAGCCAAAGAGTGAAAAAGAAATGCAACGGAAGAAGGAAAGGAAGAAAGGAGAGGAAAACCAGCATAGGAGACGAGTGAATGAACAGGTTCAAAGAGCAGGAGTGAAGGGACAGTGTACCAAACTGTTTCTGGTGATGGGGGGGGGGAATCCGTGCCAACAGAGTGCAGGGTAGGGCCTCTACCAACACGGTGCCGCAGGCAGTTTCCCCCAGCAGCGAGTGCGTTCACTTGGAAACTTTCCAAAAATGCACATACCAGTTCTTGTTCCATTTATGTGCAAACTCCACGAGCAGGATGAGCTGGATGCCTATAAAGATGAAGCCCCCGACGGCTCCCACATAGCGCCAGGCTGCAAAAGAAGACCATCCACAAGGAGATGAGGTGGTCACTGCAAGTGTTGAGCTTAAAAGAGAATAATGACTACGGTTTACCTTTATTACATTTTTTTGATGTTTTTATTTATTTTTGAGAGAGAGAGTGAGAGAGGGAGACACAGAATCCAAAGCAGGCTCCAGGCTCTGAGCTGTCAGCACAAAGCCCAATGTGGGGCTCGAACCCATGAACCGTGAGATCATAACCTGAGCCAAAACTGGACGCTCAACCCACTGCGCCACCCAGGCACCTTTACAGTTTACCTTTGTTACATTTTTACTGTACCTGCAACACATTTAATTTCCATGCAATCGTATAAGATGGGCGCTATTGTTATACACACTTTACTGATGAGAAATAATTGAGAGTCTATGTAAATTGACAATGTCCGATAGCCATGGGCGCCTGAGTGGCTCAGTAGGTCAAGCGTCCGACTTCGGCTCAGGTCATGATCTCACGGTCTGTGGGTTCAAGCCCCACATCGGGCTCTGTGCTGCCAGCTTAGAGCCTGGAGCCTGCTTCGGATTCTATGACTCCTTCTTTCTCCCTGCCCCTCCCCTGCTCACACGCTGTCTCTCTCTGTCTCTCAAAAAATAAATAAAACATTAAAAAAAAAAAGTCCCATAGCCAGTAAAGGACGTAGCTGGGATGCGAACACAAGTAGCGTGGCTCTGGAGCTCTGAGATGAACCTCCACACTGTAACTGACAGTGATCCTAGCAGATGCAGCTAATCATGAAATCAACAACAACCCATGATTTATAAGTAAAAATATATATTATAAAGAAAAAAGTGTTCAAATTTTATTGGGCAGTAAGCCACCAGAGATTAGTAAGGAAATGAGGGTCAGACTGGGGACCACGGACTCAGATCCACTCCTCACTCTGCTGCGAGGAGGCTCTAACCTTGAATGAGCCGTACCACATGTCTAGGTTACAGCTAAGTCTATGAAAATGACAGAACTGCACTTGGCTATAAAAAGAACCGTCAGTCCCATCCCATTCTAAATCTATCTTTCTAATACATTTTAGTACATCTGTGGGGAATAGAAAACTAGTTAACAACATTTTAGGAGAAAATAAGACTTGGAGAGAACTTCCTTCGGGAGTGCATACAACTGGTTATGTCCCTAAAAACCAGCCAGACCCTAGTGACTGTTTGAGGGAGCCGTGGGCTGTTCCTTAGGGACTAACAGTGTGAATTTTTTCCTCCCTTAATTAGGAAAATGAATTCGTTTGGGTTAAACAATGTTTTAAACCTCCCTAGCTCTCATGTAGACAGGCCCCTGTTTCAGCTATGATTAACAGCTTCAAATTAAATTAATTTTGGAGGAGGGGGGAAAAAAAAACAAACAAAAAACAAATTAAATTAATTTTGGGAAATTCTAGGAATAGGAAATGTAATTCAATGTTACATACAGTTTCACATAAGTTTAGAAATAAGACAGGATGATGCCTTTCTTATCTCATTATAGCTGCAGCAGATTTAAAACTAAGAAGACTTGTGTTCCATGTAGGCGATTTCCTGGGCGGTGCTGAGAAAGAACAAGGCGTCCGGGGGCCTCCAGGGATGGCATCATGCTGACACACTAAACTGGCTTTCTAACAGACTTGGAGGCCCTCCTTCTCCCTTCAGGCCAATCACCTTAAAATTATCAACTGAATCCTCCAAGCTGCAGAATAACACCTGGCCAGAAAGGGAAGGAATAGGGGAAAGATCTAGATGGAGAAGGATGAGGAAACAGGAGGGGAAAGGGAGTGGAGAAAGTGGATAAAGCGTGGGCAAGTAAGGCAGGGATCTTTTTTTTTAAACCACAAGAAAATCACCAATTTGAAATCTCAAAGGCACCCTGGACTACACTTTTGAACAATTTCACAAAATGGGTAGGAACAAAATAAATAGGTACCCCAAATACCCCATTTGTACCATTGAGAAAGGTCTCCTGATCTGGAATGAAGAAAGCTCCTGAGCACATGGCCCCCAACAGCAGAAGTTTAAAGAACCAAAAGCTGGAAAGAAAAAAAAAAAAAAAAAAAAAAGGAAATGTATTTAAATGATATTCATGGAAGGACAAAAGACCTCTTAGAAGGTAAGCATTTCAGTCCATGTTTCTGCCACTGGTACTGTTCCTTCCAAATCGAGGGGAAGTAATTAAGTGACTGGAGACTGCCTTTCCCATAATTAAGACCAAGTCGGCGTGGCCTCTGATCGTGCCAAACACCACTTTGTTGCGGGGGGGTGGAAATGACCTGGGGACAGGTCTTAGGACTAGAAATCACACTCCAGTGTCTGCGGCATCTCTCACTGTGGTGCTGGTGTTACAAATAGGATTCTAATTCTTGGCCACTGAGGGGTGACAAATCCCACCTTCCTTGAGATCAGTGTCAACAATTTCAACTAGAGGAAAAGCAGTCAGATGGCCTGATTAGTTGAAGAGGTCAAGGAACACTATTCTGAATATCAGCAAAGGGGAAACTAGGGTGCCTGGGTGGCTCAATCGGTTAAGCGTCTGATTCTTCATTTCCGCTCAGGTCATGATCTGATGGTTCATGAGTTTGAGCCCCATACACTGACAGCGCCAAGCCTGCTTGGGATTCGCTCCCTCTCTCTCTCTCTACCCCTCCCCTGTTCACACTCCCTCTCTCTCAAAATAAATAACTATTCAGAATAAAAAGGGGGAAAGTACCCACCCAAGACTGAAGACTTACCCATTGTGAATATGTGCTCTACAACCTTTGCTGCTGTTGATTTTCAAGGTCAGAAGGCAGAAGATGAAGAAGAAACAGGCCATTCCAAAACAGACTCTATACACCGCAGAATACCCCACCAGTTTCTCACAGGTGTCACCAGCTTTAATGCCTTTACAAATATCTTCATAAAAAGGAATCTGAGGAAAAACAGAAAACGTCATCTGTTAAAAGTGGGTAAAGAGAGGGGTGCCTGACTAACTCAGTCGGAAGTGATTTGACTCTTGATCTTGGGATTGTGGGTTCAAGCCCCATGTTGAATGCAGATTATAAACAAACAATCAAACTTCTAAAAACAATAATAAAGCTGGGTACGAGGGGCTGTCATGAAGTGTTCCCTGAGCCCACAAGTCAAAATCCAATGTGGAAATGCACCCTGCGCATAGAGAAAGACTTGATTTTCTCTGAATTATTTTTAAAGACACAGTACTCCTAGCATACCACCTCACCTTTACTTATCCTAATGAATTTTGAAATCTGGTGTTGGAATTTTTAAAAAATTATACTTGTCTTTTTTCTTGAAAAGCATAAATATATAGAATAAAAGTGAGAAACTTTCTTCACTCCCGCCCCGAAACGTCACTCCTTGCTTCAAGAAAGCTAACAATTTGGTGGGTATTTTTATTAGTTTATGTGTGTATGTCCTCATACACTTATTCACAATATACCCACCTACACACACACCCACACCCACACACACACACACACGCATACACTTGTATGGGACCCTCTATATAGTATATACACAAAGAGCTTTGTTAAATAAAAGATTATACGTATTGTTGTGGGATATGTTTTTTTCCAACCTAACAATAAACCATGGAGATCTTTCCCTATTAATTACAAATAAAATCCCAACCCACTTTTTAACCACTATTTAATACTTTATAGTAAGAATTCTAGATGAAAATTGATAAATATTCCCACACTGAACTTGTGAGGAATGATTTTTTTGTTTCCTGTTATTTGTTTTTTGCTATTCCAAATGCTGACTAAATAAACATTGTTATGCTTCCTCATTGTACACATGCCATCATTTATACAGGAAAGACTCCTGACTTACAAGTGGAATCAAATTTTAGTTTCAAGAGTTAGAGTCGAACCACACTTTTAAAGACGGCACCAATTTACGTCTCATCAGTAATATCTGAGACTGCTCACATTTCCAACCTGAACACCCAATTTAACGATAAGGATCACAACAAATGGCCCGAATATATGCCACTTGGGCATGAAAACTACATTGATCTGAAAAAAAAAAAAAAAGAATTACATTGATCTGAAAACAATCAAGTTTCAGAAGACTCAAAAAAACTCTGACCTTCCCAGCTAATTGCCTTAAAAAAAAATAGACGGGGGTCGGGGGGAGAACTTAATAGAAGACTTGCCCCAGAAAGGGAGGCACCACCACAGTCAAGTAGGGTGGCTTAGTCGGTTAAGCAACTGACTTCAGCTCAGGTCATGATCTCACCATACGTGAACTGGAGCCCTGCTTCAGGTGACCCCTGCTTCTCTCTCTCTCTCTCTGTCTGTCTCCCCCTTGCTCACTTGCAGCCTCTCTCTCTTTAAAAAAATAAAGAAAGAACTACAGCATACCATGAACTAGTTGTAGTAGACAAGGAGGAATTCAGTAGGGTCTCTTTATGAAAATTCCTCTTTTTGCCCCTTGCTTCTATATGACCCAGCAAACGTTTGTTTACCAAACATTTACCCTTTTTCATCTTCCTGTAAATTACCTTCCTTCCCATCGAAGTCTCAAGCCCCTTCTCCCTTCTCCTTAGTTCAGGCTGACATATATACCTCATTTTGTCTATCTTTGGAATCTCTTGTTTATGAGATTATGTGGATTCCGTGAACAGTACGAAATTAAGTTTGATGTTCCCCCTATTAATCTGTCTCGTGTCATTTTAATTTTTAGACCAGCCAGGAAATTTTTGAAGGGTGAGGAAAAATTTTCCTCCCCAACAATAACAAACACGATCTTGTTTCAATGTCCTCAGTACTAGTAAGTTTCACATCTTTTGTTAAATTTATGGCTATCTGTATTTTTTCTCTGTGAATTGGCTAGTAATTGAGCTTTTTTTTTTTATCCATTGGCACTTTTATTTATGAATCTTAATCTTCTGATGAATGTTGGTAATGGTTTCTTCTAGTCCAACTAGAAGGTTTCAATGTAAAACCTATATGCATTACCAGAATGATTAAAATCTTACATAATAAAAACAAGTAGTATATTCCTAACTAATGTTGGAAAATAAAGACTTCATCGATGGTTAGGACATTCTTCAGAACAAAACAATAAGCTGAAAATGACATTGTAACTGTTATTCACAAGACAAGAAACATTGCAGAGGGAAAAAAATGACACAAAGCTAGAAGTAAAACTAAAGCATGACAATTTAGTTTTTTCTTCATAAAAGATTCTTTTTTAGGTTTATTTATTTATTTACTGAGAGAGAGAGAGAGAGAGAGAGAGAGAGAGAATTCTAAGCAGGCTCTTCACCACCAGGGCAGAGCCCAATGCGGGGCTTGAACTCACAAACTGCAAGATCATGACTTGAGCTGAAACCAAGAGCTAGATGCTTATCCAACTGAGCCCTTCCAGAGGCCCCTCTCCACAAATGATCTTAAAGAAACAACAGTAACTCAGGAACTCATTTCCATCAGCAAAAGGAAGACTAAATTTAATTGGACTTCATCTTCCCTCCACTCAGAAAAGGTCTGCAGTCATTAATACCTGAATCTGAAACATGTCTTTCCAAAACAGCATGTTTTTTCAAGTAAATGGCTCAGGCATTTGTTGCTGAGACCCACTTATTATTATAGGTCCTTGTCTGTGAACAGATAGATACAAAAGATTTCATAAAGAAACGTCAACTATTTTGGAGTCAGAAAGTTTCTGCAACCCTGTCTTTTTTTTTTTTTTAGATCAGTTGGAGATGTGAAAGCATGGAGACACTATGGTGTTTTTTAACAGGCTCCAAAACAAAGTAACACGTGAAGGATTACCAGATAAAATACAAACTGTATGGTAAAATTTAAATTTTGTGTACACAATGACAGATTTTTTTTTAGTGTGAGTACATCTGCAGGTGCCCTGACAGTACTGACTCCACCTCTGGCCCTCCTGCTAGTCTGGGTTCACGTGAGGACTCTCCCCTTGGGGCTAGGTGTTCTGGGCACCCTGGGGGTTAACAGACACAACTTCAGAATGCCCGCCAAGGCCAGGACAGGGCCAGGGGCGGCTGGTTCTGGCCTCCCTGGATGGGTTAGATAGAACCCTGCCTCTTCCTGAGGCATAGGTGGTGCCACAAGAGCTAATTAAAGGTTAGCTGTCAATTAGGAGCTCTGACCTCATTCCAAGGGCTCTCCTGCATGTACCCTCGCTGTAAAATCCAGACTAAGGTCCAGACTTTGAGGCGGATAACTGTGCAGTTGCTGTGGATCCTTCTCTGCCAGATTCACCCCCCACGACCCCTCATCCCCACAGTCAGTAAGGTTTCCTAAATAAAACTCTGTATAAACCATATGGAGTCACCGGCTTCGTCTTCTAGTCGCAAAGTTGCCTTCTCAGTTTGGGAGATATAAATTACTGTTTCTCCTCTACCTTCTAGCAATGCGCCATACAGTATTTGGGACATACTTACATTAAATATTGCATGAGACACATTTATACTTTAAAAAAAAGAAAAAAGAAAAAAAAGCATTCCTTGGCATAACATAAAGCTCAAAAGAAATCAAGTTCTCTCTGGGACGGGCCAGGTGTACTCCATGCTAGGAAGTCTGGTCCCCATCCTGAAGGCAAGACAAAACAACAATTTAAGCTAGCATGCAGAACGCAGAGGACATACTGGAAAGATGACCGGTGTCAGGCGGGTGGGTAAGGTGGAAGGCCACTGTTTAAAAGTCCAGGTAACAGATGAAGAAGGTAAGCCACCGGCAGGGAGACCAGAAATTCTGTAGGTAAACTTCCCAACTGGTAGGACTATATGGATGACACGAATGCAGTGAACGGGGGGGAAGGGTGCTGTTTGGGAAGGGAGTGGGGTTGGCAGATGGGGGACCTAGAAGAACCCATCAGGCATTTAACATACGGGGTTGGAGGCACCTTGAGGCACCCCTGTCATCAACTGTCACACAAGAATGTCAGTACCCCTTTCATCTACACCAGCCCATCTTTTACCTTCAGGCGCTTTTCCGCCAAACCCCCCACCCCCATACCCACTTCTCTGCTCTCCTCCCCAAATCCATCTCAAGGAAAACGCTAATGCCAGGTGGCCTAAACTTCCATTCTAAAAATCCCCTCCCTTATTTACTCCCAGAGGCTCTTAGGCTCATCAAAGGGTGAGTATGTGTTTCATCCAAAATAAAAGTAGCCAAACTACCGGCTGCTCCAAGTACTAAGACCTGCTTTATGCTCTGCGGGTGACTTAGTCATTTAGCCCTCAGCAAGTGGTAAATATTTTTAGGCAAAGAATCTCTCCGTTGAATGAACCGGCAGAATTACCAAGGGGAATTTGCTCTGGTTCAATATTTGCTGTTCCAAGCTCCATCCCAGTTTTAGAAAAAGAAAACACACATCACACACAGGCTCCACACTGTAGGGGTGAAGGCAGTGGTCTTGCTCAGGGTGTTGCCTCCTTAAGTAGGGCTCTGGGCACCGAAGGACACTACATCTATATTGGTTCTGTAAGGGACCTGTGGGCAAGGGGTTTCTTTTCAATCCTCAAGGCAGCCAAACTCAAAGCCCAAAAATTATCAAAAAAATTAACAAGGACTCAATGGACTTCCAACCCTAACTCCCCTACTACCTTGAGCAAATTCACACCCTCTCTGAGCTTCAATTTCCGTATCTGTACAATGAAATAATATTGCCACTACCTTCTGAAGCTGTCCTGAGAATTAAATCAGTCAATCCTTGTAAAGTGATTGCCATAGATCCTAATCCATAATAGCCATTAAGTAAACTTCCTGGGGTGCCCGTCTGGCTCAGTCTCTAGAGCATGCGACTCTTTAAGCTCAAGATCGAGAATTCATGCACCACACTGGCCATGGAGCCTACTTAAAAACATAAATAAATAAACTTCCTTAAATTCTTACACTTACTTATTTTTGAGAGACCGAGTGAGACAGACCGTGAGCAGTGAAGGGGAGCCTGGAGCCTGCTTCAGATTCTATGTCTCCTTCTCTCTCTGCCCTTCCCCTGTTCATGCTCTCTCTCATACACACAAAATAAATAAACATTAAAAAAGGGGAGGGTGCATGGGTGGCACAGTTGGCTAAGCATCCAACTCTTGCTTTCAGCTCAGGTCATGATCCAACAGTTCATGAGATTGAGCCCCGCATTGGGCTCTGCACTGACAGTACGGAGCCTGCTTGGGATTTTCTCTCCCTCTCTCTCTGCCCCTCGCCTGCTCACAAGTGTGCTCCTCACTCTTTCTCCCAAAATAATTAAATTAAGAGTGAGAGAGAAAGAGAGAGAGAGAAAACTTTTTTAGGGAGGGAATCAGCACATTATATGAACTACTAAAGGGTTGGTGCATTCTGATTTAAACACGGGGCAGGGTGGTGGTGGCAATCAGCATCTTAGAAATCAGGAGATGCTCTACCCACTTTGCCAAAGGATTGGTGTTGCAAGATACAGGGTAACTTCCAATAAGGTGACTCCTTCCCTGGCATATTTATATAAGAATCAAGTTCTTATATAGAACTTATTTATATAAGAATCAAGTTCGAAAAAACAACAGTCATTTACCTGTTTTTCAGAGACCTAGCCACTAGTCAAAAGAAAATATATCTGAACTTCCAAATCAGGGAAGGTATTTTCAAAACATCAACATAAGTATGAAGCTCAAAGACATGGAGGCTAGAAGAAAATCCACACAATTTTTCCTACATAGGAGAGATGCTAGCTACACACCGCCCTCCCCACCCCCCCACAAACAATGTCAATCTCAGATGAATAAGTACCAGGAGTCCACAGAGGAGCTATGGAAAGGCCTACATACAGATCTAGTTGGCCAAGAGGCCCAGATGTTGCAAACTCAGAAACAAGTACTGACTTCGGATGGGTTCTTACAGAAACAAAGAAGATGAGAGGTGTGTCCCCCTAATATTAAAGTGTTACCTGGGAGAGATGAGAAAACAGCATACTCGTAAAGCTAAAGATGCTTACATTATATCGAATTTTCAGGGCACTGCATGAAACCAAGCTGCAAGGAAAGCTTTGGGAAGGTTGGCAAGAGTTAATAGCATGAAAACCAGAAGAACCAGATCTGCAAGTTCTGTTTAATATCTCTTACTTAACAATGAATTTCATAACCAGAGTCTCTTTCTGTCTGCCTCTCCTCTTTCTGGTATTCCACTTATCTTCAAACTTTCTAAGACAATTTGTTTTTCTCTGTGGAATAATTTCAAGTCCATATCAGTGATGTCTATCTGTCATGGGCCAACAGACAGGAGTTGTGAAATATGGACAACACAGAAGTTAGCTTCCATCCTCCTGTAGACCACCTCTGGGCTCATTCCTTGATAAGTGATTATCTTTGAGGCCCTTTTTTTGTGATGGAGGCAGCTTTTTATTTTCATTTTTTTATTTTAGAGAGAACGCACGTGCAGGAGATGGGGAGAGGGGCAGGCTGAGGGAGAGAGAGAATCCCAAGCAGGCTCCACAGTCAGCGCAGAGCCCAGTGCAGGGCTCATTCTCACAAAATGTGAGATCATGACCTGGGCCAAAATTAAGAGTCAGGTGCTCAAGTGCCCCCAGGGGGTGGGGTGGGGGACTATTTTAAATTAGTACCAACAACCAACGCCTGCTTCCCTTTTGGGTGGGTTTCTAAATATTTTTAAGATGCAAGTCTCCATCTGTCATTATTAAAAGCCACAGGAGGAATGAAACGTCCAGTCTAGTTTTATCTGACCCTGTCACCCCTGAAATCAGGAACTCAATGCCCCCAACAGTAACTCTGAAGAATCACAGAGGCATGACAGAGAGCCTGGCGTTAGCACTCACAGCTCCTCCACCTCAAGCATTTCATCAGGATCGGAACAGCCACAAATACAATTAGACAGAAAACAACTCTCATCAAACTGTAAACAAAAAAGCTTTCAATAGGAACAAGACAACTCCCAGAGGACTGACTAATTATGATGGAATGAAAAGATCTTCCACAGGAGGAGAACAGGTATCTACTAATGTCAGTCTCTGGAAGAGAAGTAGGTAACACCAAAGGAGGAATGTACAAACTATACCACACCAGTAACAGAACTAATCGCAGTTAATCCCAGTGAAAACTTCTATAGCTCTGAATTCAATGAGGCAACAGCACTGGGGAATGCGGGCCACAGAATGCATAGGTCCCATTTGCTGATCTGATGTAAGCCTACAAATTTAAGGCAGAGGAACTCAGGTACAGGAATTCCTGGCTTCTAGCTTGAGAGCCTATCCGATGGCAGACCAGTGGTGAACAGGAATCACAGAAGAGCAGTGTCGTAGTGGTGGGGCAATGATTCACTTAAAAAACAGATTGCATTAGAGGTGCCTCTATTAATGGGAAGGGTGAGCTGGTGACTAAGCAAGGGTGTGCTGCTCCAGGAAGATAACTGAACTAGAAATAAAGATTTGGTAGACCGGCAGAAGTAGCAAAGGAGGCAATCATAGGCAGTAAGAAAACTCACTGAGAGAGGAATGTGGTGAAGGAGCGGAGGGGGCAGGGGTGGACACAACCCAGAACCCTGTGGAATGCAAATATTCAGGGGCAAGGAAGAAGGAAGAAACTGAAAAGGTACAGAATTAAGAAGAGAATAGAAGGAGAGGTTTTCGAGAAGCAGAACATGGGGCGCCTGGGTGGCGCAGTCAGTGTGGCATCTGACTTTGGCTCAGGTCATGGTCTCACGGCTCGTGAGGTCTTGCTTGAGTTTGAGCCCTGAGTCAGGCTCTGTGCTGACAACACAGATCCTCTGCCCCCCTCTCCCTTTGTCCCTCCCCAACTTGCTCTCTCTCTCTAAAAAATGAAAGCAAACATTAAAAACAAAAACAAAAAAGGAAGGAGAGCATGGTCAGCAGTGTCAAATTTAATGCCAATGTGAGGGGACTGAGAAGTAACAATGTGAGGGGACTGAGAAGGACAGGCAGCCAACAGTCATTTGGGACATTGAACCAGAATATTCTCTAGAGCCAGTGGGAGCAGAAGCTGGACTGCAGATGGCTGAGGAGAGAGCCCAGGTCTGGGTATGGGTCACGAAGTGAACCCCTCGGGTCTTTTACCATACTTCCAAGAAATCAACCGGCAAAGGCCAAGGATCGCTCCTAAATTTTATTGATTTGTGATTACTCAAGCAACACGTAGTAATATTTTTGTTGCCCAGGAAAATGTAAATTACAACAAAGATAGAGAAAATACAATCCTCTTGACCATCATCACCCCACCTCCAACTTGATTACTTCCCAGGCGTAAGTTCTGTCGCAGCTGCGTGCATACCCTTCTGGACACTTTGCTGTGTCAATCTACACTCACTGTGTCTTGCAGGTGGGGGCAGGTCTGTACCAACCCTAATTAGCTTCTGTTACCCAACTGCCAGACATTTAGGTTGTTTCTGATTTTTCACTCTTATAAAAATAATGCATGACAGATATTTCCCCCATGGTACCTATCTCCCTCTACACATATAAACATTAAGGAGAGCAGATACCAGGAAGGCAATTTGGGGTCATAAAGTTAATTTGTTTTAAATTTTAACAGATCTTGCCAAACTCTCCCCAGGGAGGGTTTTTGAGAACTCTGGGGTTGGAGCAAGAGGGAGAGTAGAAGAAAGAAGGAAAGTGTCAGGAGAGCCACACACCCTTTGGAGCCAGGACAACCTCCACTGGCCCCCTAGGGGTCAGCATTTCAATCCTCTTTCCTGAGGGTCTCTGCCCAGTACACACTGCCCCAATAACGAAGGAAAGTGGGGTGGGAATGGGACCCTCTGAGATCAAGGAAAAAATCTACACCTAATCCCAGAGACAACTTAAAACTCACTATATAGGTCTGCGCCTTGTTTTAGCAGTTACTGCTCTCCTCCCCGCTCCCATAGAGCACAAGGTCTGATGGAGGACTTTCTGCTGCCCCGAGAGGAGAAAGGCCAATGAAGAATCACTTGTGAACACAAAGATGATGGAGGTTGTATAACAAGATGACTAATCATGTCAATAGGCAAACCTTCCTATTTGTATAACTTATCAGACACAATTAAAAAAAAATTTTTTTTTAATTTCTGAGGGGCGCCTGGATGGCTCAGTCGGTTAAGCGTCCGACTTCGGCTCAGGTCATGATCTCACGGTTCATAGGTTCGAGCCCCGCGTCGGGCTCTGTGCTGACAGCTAGCTCAGAGACTAAAGCCTGTTTCAGATTCTGTATCTCCCTCTCTCTCTCACCCTCCCCTGCTCACACTGTCTCTATCTCTCTCTCTCTGAAATAAATAAAAAACATCTAAAAAATTAATTAAAAAACCCCAAAAAGACAAGAGAGACCCAACCCAGCTTTCTTTGTGAATATGTGGACTTGGAATACACTGATGACATATTATACACAAATTCAACTGTGTGTGACTATCTGCTATAACCAAATTTTTTAAACCCAGTGAAACTAAAGCTCACATGTGAAATCTTTTTTCCATACTATACATTAATTGTACAATTCAATATACATTATAGCACAGTCATTCACTCACTGATTCACATCTACTACGTGCAGGTATTGTTCTAGGTTATAGGGACACAAGCAGTGAACAAAATGGGTTTAAAAAATCCATGCTAGGGCACCTGGGCGGCTCGGTTAGTTAAGCATCTGACTCTTGGTTTCAGCTTAGGTCATGATTTCACAGCTTCGTGGGTTCAAGCCAGGCAATGAACCGTCAGTGCAGAGCACATTTGCGATTCTCTCTCTGCTCCTCCCCCACTTGTGCTGTCTCTGTCTTCTCAAAATAATAAACTTAAAAATAATAATAATAAAAATAAAATCCCTGCTGACAAAAGGCTAACTTTCTAGTGAAATTTGTACACACAGAACCATGTGTGCTCTACTTCATGGGTATTTCAAGCATATTCATGGTTAATTTTGACTGCTCATGATTTTTGCCTTAGATGGGACGTGAGAATCTAATATCCCCAAAAGATCGGACTCTACCATACCTAGAATCTCAAGTTTCTAAGAGACCCTAGTCACCGGTCCTCATACTGAGGACCAGGATATGGCAGACACTGAGGTTTCTGGTCCTGCATCTTCCCATTTTACCATTTATTAAACCTGGAATGGAGGGTCCCCAGCAAGAGGGGACCCACAATCTCATTGTCTCCATCCCCACTTCTTCCTGATCACCAAAATGCTTGGCTTGGCTACATAAGAAGAATATAAGTGGTTTGTTTTTTTTTTTAATCTGTGAATGATTTACCATTTATTTCAAAAGGCCACAAAGAATAAGACTGTTACACATGTCACACTAAATTTATTGCTACATTTTTGTCTCATCGACCCCACCTGTGGCTGACATATCTCAGTTATCTGCAACTTAAGCAAGGATTCTGGTGTTTTCAACACAAAGTTTAAGCCACTGATGTTCTCCCCCCACAGAGAAGAGAGTAACTGCAAATGACAAGCATAGAGCCACTAACACAAGAATCAAAAACTCTTAAGCCTCTGGGTCAAATTCAGCTAGGTTCTGTTTGTGCAAATAAAGTTTTATTGGAACACAGCCATGCTCATTTGTTGGCACATTGTTTGGGTGCTTTTGCCCTACAATGGCAGGGTTTGAGTAGTTGCTACAGACCACACAGTCCCCAGAGCAGAGAATGTTTTCTAGCTGGCTCTCCATGGGTAAGGTTAACAGCCTAGACTACCAGAAAGAACAGCTGAGGAGTTGTGTAGCACTGGTGAATATAAATTAACATCTCAAAAGCAAATGACAAGCGGTGATAACTTATTCTACAGTTCAAAAGCCAAAGGCCCAGCAGAGAAGAGAGAGGCCCATTTGGACGATTTTCTGAGTGTCCCAGGACTCCACCCTGCCTTCTCACCTCCACTGAGACTCTTTCCCTCCTCCAGAGCACTCCTGTCCCAAAATGGAACTCGTGCTTTAAATGAATCCAACTGTACATCTCCCATATGCCATTTTTAGAGCAGCAAATTAAGTATTTTAATTTATCTGCACGGTGGTGGAAGAGATGGGGGAGGGCATGCCTGGGAGGTCCAACGCTCCTCTCTGCCAGCCAGAAGCCCTCAATAGCTCTAAAAGAAAAAAGACCTTCACATCTGTTATGCAAACACACCCTGTGCAACCAAAAATAAAATCCACACTGATGAAAGCCGGCATTTCAGAAGATAATTTTAGACTTATTTTAAGCCTGTAGAAACAGTCCCACAGAAATGCAAAAACCACACCCACCCCGACCCTCTAGCGATTAAGCTCAAGGCTGCTTTAGAGGTCAACACACTCAATTCCATTACAAACCTCCTACCTCACCTTAGCTCCCCTGTGTCCAAAGACGCAGAGAAAACATTCCTGAGTGCTAATGTGACCCCTATGGTCAACAGAAATGATAGCTAAGTTGACAGCATGGTCTCCAAGTCACTAATGGAGTTTACGTACTTGGAGCTTTCAAACACACCCACGTGCATACATGCAGTCTAACGTCAAGGGGCTCCATCTGCATACACTCACCAAACCAGTCTGTTTCTCCCGGACCTGAGGTATGGCTCTCTAAGGACAGCCACCCTATTACTCATACCTATACCCCCTGCACTTTGCACAGTGCTTGGCACCTACATAGGAAAGAAGAAAAGATGGGAGGCAAGGAGGAATTACAAGACTTAAAAGACTTTTACAAACACAAACTCAGATCACAGTTTAACCAAGTCACACCATCACCCTTATAAATTATGAAGAGCATCAAGACTCAACTATTCACAATATTTATGTAGCATTTTGAGGCTACCAACGCTTAGTTCCCGCTCTGTTGTGCCATTTGTCTGCTCCCTCGGGCCCGTTTTTATGACAAAGCTGTTCACTTCCAACTGTAAGCTCTTGTCTGCCCTATTTCTCTGCAGAGCGCTCCAAGTTCTGTCAGCAGACAGTTGCTAAAGAGACGCTTTTGAGGATGACAGAGAAGGGGTAGGAAAACTTCAGTTCTCACAACCTATCCTTCTGTTTCCCACAGCCAGGTCCATCCAGAAACAGAGATCCTCTTAACACCTGATGCCCCTCCCCTAAGATTTCTAGGTAATGGGCCAGTCCAAGGACAATAACTATTGTTTCTTGTTCTCTGGCTCTGGGCAAGCTCATTATTACTGGACAGGGATCAAACCTCTCTGCCCTTGGTTCAGACTCAAAAAAAAAAAAAGACTCGCAGCAGGGTATCCATTAGTTCAAATGGCTGCCTGTAGTACACAACTATTTCCTACCATCATTTTCCCCGGAATTCACTTGTGTGCAGGAGGGTGAGGCCCGAGCGAGGGGCGGGGCGAGGGGGAGGGTTGCAGGGACTCTTTGTTTTCTCCCACATGGTGTTAGGTCTGGGTCTGATGGAATTTACACCAAAGATAAAACCGTTTGGAAACACTGTCCCCAAAGTCACTCCCACTTGGAAGGGAGGGGACTCGAGCATTTAAGAGGCGGAACCTCACTAGGAGCTCTCTACAAGAAAATTTTCATTAGGGCATAGTGAGAATTTTCCCACAGTGTCTTAACAAAAGACTTGGGGGTTGATGGCCCAAACTCACCTTTAACCTCAGAAACATACACACTGATAAACTTGACAAGTGCAAGGTACAACAGTACCATGAACTCAGCTGCTGTTCAGAAAGGGAACTTGTGAGAAGCATTCTATCCCAGCTGGATTTTTAAAAAAGACTCCAGGTGGGGCGCCTGGGTGGCTTAATCGGTTAAGCGTCCAACTTTCGTTTAGGTCATGATCTCGCGGTTCATGGGTTCGAGCCCCGCGTCGGGCTCTGTGCTGACTGCCAGCTCAGAGCCTGGAGCCCGTTTCAGTCTGTGACTCCCTCTCTCTCTTACCCTCCCCTGCTCACGCTGTCTCTCTCTCTCTCCTAGAAATAAAACATTAAAAAAAAAAAAAAAAAAAAGACTCCAGGAGTGCCTGGGTGGCTCAGTCAGTTGGGCGTCAACTTTGGCTCAGGTCATGATCTCACAGTTCGTGGGTTCAAGCCCCACATCAGGCTCTGTGCTGACAGCTAGCTCAGAGCTTGGAGACTGTTTCAGATTCTGTGTCTCCCTCTCTCTCTGACCCTCCCCTGCTCATGTTGTCTCTCTCTCAGGAATAAATAAAACATTTAAAAATTTTTTTAATTAAAAAAAAAACTCCATAATCAAAGAAATGGGTCAGGTCAGCAACTATTATTATTTTTCTGCTAATGTGATGCTTATTCTAACACACAAACCATAAAATGGCAGCTAAGAATGGGTAGTCCTACTCTACAGAGCACTAATGCTCCATGGTAACACCTGATACTATGTCTCAGGTACACAGTTTCCTTAACATTGAACTGGTAAACATCAAAATCAAAACAAGAGCCAGACTTTCCAGCTTTGGTATGAATGCTTCCATTCTATGCTGGGACAAACCACTCTATGTTTTGGATCAAAGTGGAATAGTTTTCATCGCTGATGTTTGGTTACTTTTAAAATATAATTATACCAAACACAACGTGAAGGCAGGTTCTATTTTATATGCAAAGGCACTGAGTAAATAAATACTAGATTTGTGGCTGCTCTTATTTTCTACTTCAGACCAACAAGTCATCCCTTGAGCCCAGCTTTTGGCATCACAACAGGAAGGAAGCAGGTGGGGAAGATAAGCGAAGAAAGCTACCAAAGTCCTGAGAGGGTACTGTTTCCAGAAGGAATCATTCTCCTTCTCCACTGGCTACAGAAAAATGATTAGCAGTCAGGAGGAAGGAGAAGTTACATGTTACACTTCTGTCACCATCCACATGACAACCAAACCTAGCGGTGCAGAAAAAAGGCCCTGTCCAGGCAGCCAGGAGGCCAGCACTCCTGGGTTCTCGTCTCAGCTGTACCTGGGATCACAGCCTTGGACAAGCCACTTCCCTGAGCCCCACCCTCTCACCTGGCAAAGGAGGGGTCCTGTTAGGATGAAGGGATGAATGTAAGATTCTCCCACTTTTAAAACTTCTAACCTTTGGGGGTTACCTAGCTCGCTTTGTTGGTGGATCTAGCATGTGACTCTGGATCCTGGGTTTGGTGGTTCGAGCTTCACAATGGGTATAGAGATGACTCAAAAACAAAAATCTCTAAAAACAACAAACAAAACAAAACAAAGCAAAACCAAAAAACCTTCTAACTTAGCATTTAAATCATATTCTAAAAGAGATAATAATTTTTTCTGTATAACCCTTAACACCGTAGGATATTTGCTGTCTCTTTACAGCGCAGAACACATCATAAATGTAACCTGGATCTTTTTTTTCATTTCTTATGTGTTTAACTGGATCCTTTATCTAGAAATTGTGTTTCAGTGCTTTTTTTCTTTAAAAATTTTTTAATCTTTATTTATTTTTGAAGGAGAGAGAGACGGAGTATGAGTGGGGGAGGGGCAGACAGAGAGGGAGACACAGAATCCGAAGCAGGCTCCAGGCTCTGAGCTGTCAGCACAGAGCCCGACGTGGGGCTTTAACCCACAAGCAGCAAAATCATGTACTGAGCTGAAATCAGATGCTCAGCCAACTAAGCCACCCAAGCATCCCACTTCCTTCCTTCCTTCCTTCCTTCCTTTCTTTTTTTTTAAATCCCCTATGACTAGCACAGGGAGGGCTTTCCCATCAGCAAAATCAAGTCTAATACCATCACATTCCTCTTCATACTGCAAGTTAAAAATAAAAAGTTAAGTGCTCATCTACCAAACTTCAGAGTCTCAAACATACTGTATCAGAGCTCTGTCACCACTAGGAACCACCAAAGTATTGTTAAATGTCAATGGACTAAAGTATGTACTTGTAATAAGCCTTCTGAAATCTAAGTTGTTTCTAAGGAAAGTAGCTTCTGTGCTCATCTGTACACTGTGGTGAGAACAGAATTTGGAAATGGGGTGTCATCTGGGAGAAATACATGTAGCAAGCAGTCACCCACGGGATTTGGCTATGGGAGAAAGAAGTCAAAGGGAAGTGAACATGTGAAGCTGGGAACACTCAGGAAGAATCCAAATCCAAATAAAATAACTGGAATGTGACATCAAGGAGCATGGTGGATGTGAATCAGAACTGACTGGAATGCACAGTGGAAACCCAATACTTTTATGATCTGTCTGCAGTATGTGGTCAGCACTAGAGCCGGAGAAAAGAAGGGGAAGGCAACTGCCAGGGTCCCCAGCAGTGTCCCGAGAAAAGCATGCCCTAACTAGCAGATATACATACAGGTAGAACCAGAGCTAGAAATGAATAAGCTGCCCCAGGGAAAGGTAGCAAATGAGAGGGGCAGAGGGCGATATTTCAGGCTTAGGCAAGGAGGAGTTGACCGCTTTGTTCTGCGTGATGGATACTACGAGATTTGGATGTGGCCTTGGCACTAAACTGGCTACAAATAAGTCTTTTTTTATAAATCCTTTTTTTTTTTTTAAGTTTATTTATTTTGAGAGAAAGCACACATGAGTGTCGTGCACATGAGCGGGGGAAGGGCAGACAAAGAGAGAGAGAGAGAGAGAGAGAATATCCCAAGCAGGCTCCATGCTGTCAGCCCAGAGCCCAATGCAAGACTCAAACTCATGAACCTTGGGAGCATTACCTGAGCCACGATCAAGGGTCAGATGCTTAATCGACTGAGCCACCCAGGTACCCCTGGCTATAAATAATTCCTTAACTATTTTGCTTTCATCTACTTCCACATAATCTTATGTTAATGCTGATAATATACATGAATTTTCTGCTACCACATCTCCTTCTAAGATAATAATGAACAGTGAAAATTATTGAGAAATACAGATCAAAAAAAACGTATATATCGTACACTAGGGAATGTGTTGTGAGAGACAGAATTTCTTAAATAAATAGAGAAAAATGGTTTAAGCCTACCTTGTTACCTTTGTTCAAAGGGCCTAAATCCACAGTTAGCAGTCTTAACATCCACCTCCTTTCCTGTTACCTGGTATATTGTGGACTTCATAAGTGTAGAAATTGTGGTTACAGTATGTGCTTAAGATTTTAAAAGTGGTGATGGTGGGGAGGTGATGAATATTGCTTCCTTCTGGAAGGGCCTGGTTTAGATCCAACTCAGTGTCCCACCTGTACGCCACTGAAATGGAGTGGTCCACTGCGTCTAGCGGACCAAAGGGATCAAAAAAAATTCTCAATAGTTACTTGTATAAAAATGCCTGATTCCAGTAAGCAAGAGGCAGACTGGTGAATGTGGAGAAGGGCCCCATGGATCTCAGCCTGGGGCTATGGGGTAGGCGTGCACAGACAACACAGGCCCTTTAGCACACTCCACTCAGTAACTTCCCTATGGCTCACCGGACCGGGGGTTAAGAGAAGGCTGGTGTCCACTCACACTGACAGCTTTTTCTCCAAGAGTTTAAGCTATTTAAGGAGTGGCAAATCCAAATGCCTTCCTTCAGAGGCAAGAGGTAAAGGTAAATGTGTGAGACACCGTGTAAACAAACACCCTGCATTAGGACCTATGACGCACTCCGGCATGCTCACCCCTTCTAAAGGAGCCAAGTTTAAATTGTAAAATAAAAGCAACAACAACAATGGTAATAACCACTGGCCAAACTAGAGCCTGTGGGCCAATGCACAATTCCTGGGCTCAGAGATTTCCAGGCTCACTGGCAATTTCTGGGAGTGGCACTGGCTGATGGCGGGGCGGGCTTCTAACGTCGGCCTGGCTGACTTCCACCAAGTTCAGGGAGAGAATGGAGTTTAGGAAATGCTTTTAAGAAACTGAGGAAAATGCGGTCAGGAGTCCCCCTCACGATCCTATTAGACCTGGTCCACTGTTCCTTTAAAACCCACTCTACCCTGCAGCATTATTACCCTGTGTTGAATAAACAAAAAGCTCTTTTCATCCAGGGCAAGAATAACCAATGACAGGAAGACTGCAGTTTTCTGCATTATTGCCCCCTTAAAGGAAAACGGACCTAAACCCATGAGGAGAAAATACTGTGTAATGTAAAACATGTTTCCAAAAGAGAACCAAGTAAGATCACAAACAAAGCAGAATATTTTCTAAAACAAATAAAGAGGGACACGTGGGTAGCTCAGTTGGTTGGGCGTCCGACTTCGGCTCAGGTCCAGATCTCACAGTTCTTGAGTTCAAGCCCCACATAGGGCTCTGTGCTGACAGCTCAGAGCCTGGAGCCTGCTTCGGATTCTGTGTCTTCCTCTCTCTTTACCCCTGCTTACGCTCTGTTTCTGTCTCTCTCTCTCTCAGAAATAAATAAAAACATTTTTTAAAATGTTTAAACAAACAAAGGGGCACACTTGGCTGTCTCAGTTGGAAGAGGATGCGACTCTTGAACTTGGGGGTCATGAGTTGGAGCCCCATGTTAAGCATGGAGTTTACTTTAATTAACTAATTAATTAATTAATAAGAAAACAAATGAAGGAACAAAAAAAGACTATCAAAAACAAAAGATCTTAGCAGCCTCTCTTCTCAATACAAGAACTAATTCTTCGAAATTTAAATTTAAAACAAACATACAACACAAAACCCAGTCTTCCACAATGTGGAAGACAGAAAGATCCAGCCATGTCAGGTACTAACCTACCACCCATCTCAAGGGTTAGAACAGCGAGGGGACAACGCAGGGTGTGAGGAAAGGAAATGACCTAAGAAGTTTCTGGCCAGGTGCATTTAGGGCTCTTCCTACTTGGCCTGGCTCACTGAGCTCACAGGGAAGAAGGCCTGAGGCCACAGCAATCACCTGTCCTTCCTTCTCCAATGTAGGTTTGGTTTCAGATGCCCCTCCTCCACAGGAAACAAGAACCTCTTTCTTGTGCCTCTGGAAAGGCCAGGGCTGAGGCGCCTGGGTGGCTTAGCTGGTTAAGTGTCTGACTCTTGATTTCAGCTCAGGTCATGATCCCAGGGTCATGGGATCAAGCCCCATGCTGTGTGTAGAGCCTGCTTGAGGTTCTCTCTCCCTCTGCCTCTGCCCCTCTCCTCTGCTCATGTACGCTCTCTCTCGAATTAAAAAAAAAAAAAAAGAAAAAAAAGAACTTTTAAAAGTAAAAATAACTAACTAAAATTTAAAAAGCAGGGGCACCTAGGTGGCTCAGTCGATTGAGTGTCCAACTTTGGCTCAGATCATGATCACAGAGCCCGCTTCAGATCCTCTGTCTCCCATTCTCTCTGCCCCTTCCCTGCTCACACTTTCTCAAAACTGAGCAAACATTTATGTAAATTAAAAAAAAAAAAAAAAAAGCCAGTGCAGATTACAAGGGGACCAAAACCTCAAAGTGTCATCATCTGCTTCCAAACTGAGAAGTTACATTCTGATTTAGTGGTGCAGGTCAGGAGACTTAAATCTCTCTCAAAACAGCTACCTTCCCCATTTGGGAGTTGTTGTTTTGTGGGGGGGTGGGGGGAGTATGGGGGGTGGTCATCCTACATTCTGAAGTGGATTTTTAATCCCCTAGGCATCAAGAATCTCAAGACTATATCTGCTTGAATTACATGCCTGAAGGCATGAATGTCCTGCGGTAAAATAGCTCCTACATTTAAGACGGGACCATGCTGCAGGAGAAGACAGTCACGCCCCGCTCCGCAGCTTCCTCCGAGCCCAGGTTCTCACGGGAAAGAGGAGTTTGCCTAGTGAAACGAGGCAGCGTGGAGTTCAGACCAGCGGCTCCCTGCAGTTCCCTCACTCAATTTAAACACAGGCCACCTTTTGAAACGAAGGCGAACACTGAACATTACTGAAAAGGAGGGCTGCCCTCGTGTTCTGACCCCTGCGGCCCCCATCCCTCGCACACAGAGGTGATACTGCCAGATGGGAGGCAATTACACACTGCCATCTGGGCAGCTGTGAGCACACACGCTTTCTCCTCCTCCAGTCACATCCTCAAACATTTCCACAGCCCAACAAAGCAGGGGGATGGACTGCAGAAGCCAGTGTGTGTCCCCACAAGGGGACCTTTCAACGCCCTCCCTCAAGCATCGCCTGAGGATGAGGTCAGCGTCTACAGGCTGCAAACAAGCTGACTTTGTGACCAGCTGGCCTGCCCACTATGAAGCCCTAAAGATGGAAAAGGATTGGTTTCGCCCACAGGGACCTCATTCCTTATGCAGAAAGCCCATCCAAACCATTTTAAAATAAGTACATTCAGGAGACAGGCATAGAAACATTTATAAGAGCCAGTATGAGACATGAGGGTGGCCCCTTACCCCTCTCGCTCGCTCCCTCCCTCGCTCCCTCTGCAATCACACACACCACTGCTGGGCTCACCTCCCTAAATATCTGTTTTGACAAGGACATGCTCTTACTCAAGAATTAATAACAGCTTCCAGTTGGCCATCAGATCATGGTCAAATGCCTAACTTTGGCAATACAATTTTACCTCCCCACGTCTCATCTCTGTCCCTCTACACATGCCTTGTCCTTGTTCTCTTCCTTCCTGTTGACCTTCACGGCCTAGTCGCTAAGAACACATTCAGCCTGATTTCAAATCCCAACTGTCCCCCTTAGAGCTGGAGACCTCCGATAAGGAACTTAAATGACGCAATGCCTCAGTTTCCTCACATGTAAGGCAGGCATAATGCTCACGTGAGTGCAGTGGTGATGAATCCAGACAATTCGGGTAAAATGCGCAGAATAAAACCTGGCATGTGGTATTACCCAAATAAATTTTAGCAATTAAAGTACTCATTATTCTCATACAAGTCACTTCCATGAAGCCTCCCTTAGTGATACCACTCCCTTAGTGAAACACCTTCTGTTTCTCTTTCTCTCTTTTTTTAAATGTGTATTTATTTTTGAGAGAGAGAGAGAGAGACTGACAGAGGTGAGCAGGAGAGCAGAAGAGAGGGAGGGAGACACAGAATCTGAAGCAGGCTCCAGGCTCTGAGCTGTCAGCAAAGAGCCTGATGCGGGGCTTGCACTCATGAACTATGAGATCATGACCTGATCCGAAGTCGGTTGCTTAACCTACTGAGCCACCCAGGCGCCCTCATCTTCTCTTTCTTAAATGTTCTACCAACACTTAGAAACAGTACATACTGGCTCGAGTTGTTAGGGACTGTTTCATGGGGCAGGTTACTTGGATGGCAATCAAATATTAAAATTAGTATTATGAAAATCATACCCTAGGGGCACCTCAGTGACTCAGTCGATGGAGCATCTGACTCTGGACTTTGACTGAGGTCATGAGCTCAGGGTCATGGGATCAAAGCCCCATATTGGGCTCCATGCTGAGCATGGAGCTGCTTACAAGTCTCCCTCTCTCTTACTCTGACCCTCTCATCCACTTGTGCTCTCTTTCTCTCTCTCTCTAAAATAAAATTCAATTAAAAAAAAAAGAAAGTCATGTCCTAAAATGTAAACCTGTGGCTCCCAATTGAACCCTACCTCCAGCAACAATGTTGCTCATGAGTTCACCACAACATATTTGTATAATTTCAGGTTTTGTTTCTTGATTCCAAAGCTTAATTCTACCAAGACTGAAAATTTCTTAAGGGCTGGAAATGCACCACAGACAACTGATACACACTTAGAATTCCTACCACAACCACAATGGATACTCAAACCAATGCTTGCTGAATTTACAAAGAGAATATGAAGTTACCTGAAAAACAGTGGTAATAAATGGGAGATGAGATGCCCTTTCAGTTTTTCTCCTCTCAAACGTCCTGCCACAAACATACAAGATTAAACCATGGTTTAAGGAAAACAATTGGTGGTAACTACCACCAAGGTGCAGCACAGCCTGATATAGCCTAACGAGGCAGCCTTACCTCTGGGTCTCCCCACTTCCAAATTTCCAATGCACTTCATGCATCCTCTCATATCGCACTGACTCATTTCTCCTTTGCTCTATGCCTCTGATGGCTTTACATGCTGTCTGCTGAATGATAAGCTCCACTCCTCACAAGTGTGAATGCCCCCGAGCTCCCACTGCAGTGCCTTACTGAGAAGAGATCCAAAGTTTAAAGCGTGGAGCGCCTGGGTGGCTCAGGAGTTAAGCATCTGACTTTGGCTCAGGTCATGATCTCATGGTTCATGGGCTCAAGCCCCCATCAGGATCTCTGCAGAGAGCTCACAGCTTGGAACCTGCTTCAGATTCTGTGTCTCCCTCTCTTACACTCACACTGGCTCTCTCCCTTTCAAAATTTAACATTAAAAAAATTTAAAGCAATCAGGGAAGAATCGCAGTGTCACAGGTTTTGACAGTATTTCCACTTTATTCCAGACCACATGCTCGCAATTATAAAAGCATTACGCCACAGAAAACTTCAGAGAGTCTAATGGATAAGAATATGCTGAGTGCTTTTAAGGAAATGGTTGTTCTGAATCCCCTGAGAGTGTATTTAAAATAGCCTGTGGCTTCAGCATAAGGCTGGGGAGAAGAGTTGTTCTTCTGGCGAGTTGTTCCTGGTGATGGCACCTCCACTGGGGAGGGGTTCCATTAGAGTGCTGCCCCTGGCTGCCTCCCCCTCCTCACTCTGCTGGGTCCCAGGGAAACAGGGTTTGGATAGCTAGCCTTTGCTCTCCCTCTTTCCCCTGGACAAGAGCTGCCCCCAGCGAACACGGTTGCCACTCTCCCTAGTAAACTGTGACTCTCTGCAGGGTAGGTCCGGCCCAGCCTAGTGGGACTAGTAGAAGGGTAGGTTCCCCCAGTGGAAAAGCCTAACTTATTTTGGGGTTCAGTACTAGGAAGCCCACTTCTCTGCAGATCCCAGCCATACAGTCTCACATGAGCTTTATGAGGGATGGAGGATGATGCCTGGCATCTAACTGCTGACACTTTGGTCTTTTTTGCCTGTTTGTTTAGAGCCTAGGAGGGGAAATGTTATTTATTGGGCTCCGTCAAAAACCCCAACATGTGCCCTTGCTGTCTGGCTGATTAAAAGGCCTTCTATGGGGAAAGACCAGGGAGGGATCCCACGTTATCTTCATCAGCATCACAAACCTGGCCTACCTCTATATACAATGCCCAAGAAATGTCTGGAAATCCACTCCTCACCCTTGGAAACACCCAAACTGCAAATGACATGTCAGCAAAGTAAAAACTGCCCTACTGCCCACTCCTCATCATCTGTGGAATTTTCTAAAGCTTTATCAGACTTCCCAAGTAGGCCATATTGAGTTTATCGTAGCAGCTGCTCCTTGAGACACTGGAAGCCATCCTCACAACAAGGGAAACATACCAAGTCTACAAGAAAAGACTGTGCATCTAGGAGGAACAGCTATAAACAAGGCACAGACAAACACACAATACACCAAAGAACAGACTGTATCTGTTCTACTGCTAAAGTTCAAGACTCTGGTTCCCCCGCTTGGCAGGAAAGCAATGAAGAGTCTTTCCTCTTCCAGGAAGATCTGGAGAGAACAAGTGTACCCCGACCCACACAAAGCATGGCTAGGCCCCATCCTTTACATGGGAAGTTCTCCCACACACCTTCACCAACCACCAAAAATGGGAAAAGTTAAAAAGAGGCAAGGGCACCTGAGTGCCTCAGTCAGTTAAGCGTCTGACTCCTGATTTGGGCTCAGGTCACCATCTCACAGCTCATGGGTTTGAGCCTGGCATTGGGCTCTGTGGTGACAGCACAGAACCCGCTTGGGATTCTCTCCCTCACCCTCTCTCTCTCTGCCCCTCCCCTGCTTATGCTCTAAATCTCTCTCTCAAAATAAATAATCCCAAAACATTAAAAGAAAAAAAAGAAGAAGGAAGGAAGTAAAGAAAGAGGCAGACTTACATGCTCCTTCATCTCGTTAGCCACGGTTTTTGACATCATGACGCAGCAGAGAAGGACAACCAGAATGAAGTACAGCGCATACATGAAGCGGGTGCTCCGGGACTGTCGGATCTTGGGGCAGCAGCCGCAGCAGAGGGAGCAGCCAGCGGTCCCACAGCAGCAGGCCAACTAGGAACGGACACAAAAAATCCTCTTAGAGCCACTGATGAACAGACCTGTTAACCCCAGACCACCGCAGGTCGACCTTCCAGGCTATTGAAGAGCAAAAAAAATTAAGTCCGCCATTAAGAGAAACCTCGGGCGGCACGTAGCCCCAGTCCCAGCCCCAGGAAAAGCCTCAGACTGTTCGAGGCTAAAGCCATCCTCAGACCGCCCTCAGTTCAGCTAATCAAAAAGTAAAAAGAAACATTCCTATGGTCTGAGTCAAGGCTGGGAACTGCAGATACAAACTAGCCAATTTCTCACCGCTTGTCTGAACCCCACGTGGGCCCTTTGAACTCACTTCGCAATTGGTCATTTTCAAAGGATTCTCAAAAGCCATGATTGGGTCGCACCAAAAGGAATGAACACCTCACAGATACTGAATGGTCAAAGCTGTAATTGTAATTGGTGCTTATATGATGATGCTACATGTACTGTAACACCCCCATCTCCTACTCCTTAAAAACCCTGTTGGCTATTGTTCTTCGCCTCATCTTGCTGCCATGACACCGGTAGGCGGGTGAGCCCCTGCTCGAGCTTGTAATAAAGACCCTTTTGTATCTGCATCGGTGTCGGCTTCTTGGAGGTCTCTGGGACTCGCGATTCGGGCACAACACTATCACTCTTCTGAGCCATCTTGCCCACAGAACGTGCAGGAACAGTTTAGTGCGCCGACGAAGCTTTCAGCAGAATTGGTCTGATGTTGTCTTTAATAAAAAGAAGGGACTGTGGCTTGGGAGACACCCAATAATTAAAAGAGAAAAGTCATGGCTCACCTGAAGCACTATCATCATTACTCTGAGAGGAAACAAAGATTTCTGGGATCAGCTAAGGAGTAAGAGAAGTCGGGAACTAGGAAAGGGACAAAGTGAGGTGTAAAGAACAAGAAAAATGAGAAGCTGGGCCCAAGAAAGTGACTTGCCAAAAATCCGTGAGGCAAAGAATGAACTGCGTAAGGGCCTAGGGACGTGTTGGATGGGAAAGGCTATGTGTGCTGGTATCCATCCTCCTCTGCAGGCAGTAATGGGCGTGGGTAACTTGAAGCCCAAAAGGAGCAGGTGCCTCTTCCAGAGGCATTGTGTCCTAATGGTAAGCTTTTAGGCTAATGGGCGGGCACGGGCACAGGGGAGCACACCATCCTGCCGCACCAGTCACAGTACACGCACCTATTATTTGGCGAAACCAGATCTTTTTTTTGTTTTCCCCATCTCTGATTCACTGCTTCATTGGTCAGTGCAACCAGATATTATTTGGGAATGAATATTAAATAAAATGGGGATTAAGTTTTCAGGTTTGAGCCTGGTGTTAACTCTTTTTCTTTTTAAAGAGCTTTTTGTTTTAGACCACTCTTCGGTTTACAATAAAATTGAGAGGAAGGCACAGAAATCTGCCATATACCCCTACTACTGCACATACATAGCCTACCCCGTTAACAACACTACTTACCAAAATGGTACATTTTTACCAAAGATGAACCTACCTGACACATCATAACCACCCAAGTTTACAGTTTACCTACAGGTTCACTCTCAGTGTTGTATATTTAATGGGTTTGGACAAACGTATAATGACATACATCCATCACTATAACATAATACAGACTATTTTCACTGCCCTAAAAAGAAACAATCTTTAGGAAAGTAGAGGGCAATGGGGGTAGTGTTGTTAAAAGTTCAGGGTCAAAGTCAGCCTGCCTGCGTTTGGTGCCTGGCTGCACTACCTACCAGCTATGTACCATGAGCAAATTATTTACCCATTTAAGACTCAGTTTCCTCATTTACAAAACTGGGGTACTAACAGTACTTACGCTTGTGCTATGGCCTCACAGGTGACCCACCTAATCTAACATACCTGGTGTTAGGGAAGGACTTCTCTGAAGCAAACAGGGAATTTTACAAAAGAGACTACAATAAACTACAAGTAACAACGAAATCTACATAGATTAACACTACTGTCTACATAAAGTCTAAAACCTAAAAAAATCAATCTCTTGGTGATGACTTGGAAGGCACTTCAGGACCCTGCAATGGTTTGAAAACCAGTGTCAATTTGAGTGTCACATTGTAAACATCACTGCCAAGGAGAAGATATCACAGGTATTAGACAACAGACTATAATCACTTCTTACTTCATTTACTGCAGGAAACCGCCATTGTAGCACCACTCCAGTAGGTCTTAGGGCTTAACCTGCTTCAGCTTATGCACTCCCTTGGTCTGTAGCCAAACTCACTTACTTTCCTTGAGATCTGCAGACCACAGGCCTTAAGGACAGAATGACCAGTCTTTCCCAGAAGTCCTGACCACATTCGAAAACAGCTGCTGCTGGTGCTACCAAGTCTGTTGAGGATCATGTCAACATACACGGACTAAATGCCTGGGCACCACCTTCTCCTGCGGGTAGCCATCCCCTAACCCCAGTGTCCCACTTTAAAACCCTCTGGCTTTGCCAGACAAGAAGATGATCTTTGGGACGTTAGTCCATCATCTTCCCAGGCTGCTAGTTTCCTGAATAATGCAAACCTCTCCTTTCCCACCATCATCTGTCACTTGAGTATTGATTTTTGGTAGGAGAACAGCCAAACAGTTCAGAACGGGTTCTCTGAGCAGTAACACCACTGTTTGAGCACTTTGTGTACTATTTCATCACTTCACAAGTTTGTAATGCACTCTCTCCATCTTACATTCAGTTTTCCAAACCATCTTCCTCAAAAGACTCTTCTGACCTCCTATGGCTAGGCTGCTTTGTAAAATAAGCTACTCTACTTGGGTGGGGCTAACAGATCACACTGGTGAAATGGTAACATTACAGCTTCCTTCGTAATTCACTCACATTCCCTATCTGCCCATCCCACATTACTTTCAACCCATCCGCTAGAATTTTCCCCTCTCTTCTCCACCCCTTCTCTCCCCCTCTCCTCCCACTGGCAGGGCTGGCTTTTCTCTGGGCCTTTGCCTTTCTCCTTCTCACCTCCCAAATTCATTCCCAATTGTCTCCTTAGTTGCCTGCTAACTTTTTTAGTTCTATGATCTTAAATAACCAGTCTGCTGACTGCATTTCAAATTCAAATGCAATAAAATATTCTATTTGGGAAAGGAAAGATTTTTATTTTCTTTAATTTTTATTTTATTTTTGAGAGAGACAGAGACAGAGGCAGAGGAGGAGTAGGGGAGGGGCAGAGAGGGAGACAGAAACTGAAACAGGCTCCAGGCTTTCAGATGTCAGCACAGAGCCCAATGTGGGGCTCGAACTCATGAACCGTGAGATCATACCTGAGTCAAAGTCAGATGCTCAAATGACTGAGCCACCCAGGTGCTCCAGGTTCAATTTTTTTTTTAATTCAAGTAAAAAGTGTTCTCTATCCTTTAACTAAATTTGGATTTCTATATCTTTCAGTAATATACAATACCTCACACACAATGTCACAGCCCACTTTCCTTCCTTCTCCTTTTAGGTTTTAGGATTACCTATGAATCACCAGGGTTTAGCAGAGAGGTAATGAACAACTGATTCTACTTTGGCAAGCAATATTTATTTAAAGTTTAGAGCCCTCAACCAATATTTTGTAGCTCATTCTCCTGGCTCCAAGCTCAAAAACAGCCTCCCGTCAAACTTGTACAGATCTTTTACTACTACTAGAAGGCAGAGGTAGTGGTAAATATCAATTCCTGCCACCATGGGGCCACATGCTGTTCTTCAGTGGTGGCTGTGCAAGGGAATGGTGAGACTTGAAAGCTAGGTCAAAAACACGCAACTCTCTCTGCTCAATAAAGGAGTATCTCCCCAGACAACAAATAGAGGTGGCAGGTAGTTTCTAAGACACAAAACGATCATGCTGTAGGAAAGTCAACCATATTACACATGTGTTAGTAAATTGGGTTGGGGCTTACAGTGGATTTCTCCCATACCAAAGAACACAGGGGCAATTTATATTAGCTAGCAATAGCTAACACTTATTGATCTCTTACTCACTGCAAGGTACTAGTATTGTTAGCTAGGTACAGAGCTGAGACAGAGGCTCAAAAGGGTTAGGCAACTTAAGGTCAGAAGGTAGAGCTGATTTTGAATCTGGTTGTCTATCCTTGCTGCTGGCACAAAGAGAGTGAGCAGGACAGACAACACTGGCCTGAAATTTTGGTTCCCTACAAAAGGGAAACTGGCTGCGTGGGAAGGAGGCAGCAAGAGAGGAAGTACTTTTTCTTGCCTGCCCTTGGATGCACAGTAAGCATTCAACAAATATCTGAAGAAGGCATCTCCTTCTCTGTGCCCCTTCTTCTCTCATAGGTAATCTCTGGCTTCAGTGGACCTAGATGACATCTCTTAAATACAGCCCTGCTCCAAGCAGCTCAACACCCCCAGTCACCAAGCTCCCTGCACCACCACCAAGTCCTACACCCCATTAAAAGCCCTATTCCTAATCCTATGGAAATAACTAGGCCATTCATTCACTCAACTAATATTTATTACACTACAAACCTACTATACACAGCATTAATTCCTGGGAACGCAGCAATTAAAACAAGAGACCTTTTTCTGCTCTCGCTAAGCAAGAATACAAAGATATGCATAAGAATGACCATCTATGTGCCGTTTTGAAGAGAGAAAGGAAACCTGTATGTTCAATGAAAGAGTACTAACCACTGAAATTATGGTATATTCACATCACTGAATTCAATGTACCCACTGCAATGATTATACAGTTGATACAGAAGAAATTACTGCCATGGAAAGACATCCAGAATGTATCAACTGAAAACAGGTAATAACACACAAGAGTATAGAGTATGATAGCATTTGAGGTAACAATATACCAAGACCTAGATCAGCAATAACAATAACAAAAAACAATCTGAAAGGATATACCAATATGGCAACAGTCATTAATAGGCCTGTAGGGTTAGGAGTTAACTATGTTTTTCTGTATTTTCTAAACTCTTTGCAACACGCACATAGCTTCTAATTAGAAAAACATGACAATAAGTCTCTATTTTGGAAGAAAACAAAACAAAGTTTCTGTTCTCACAGGTGGTAAACATTCCAATACCTGTTAACTTAATCAGCCAATGAGTAAAAGAAAGCTAGTTTAGTTATGTGAGAGAAAAGAGCCAGAGCAAGCCATCTCTGTAACTGGGGGATAAAACTAGAACATTCCTACTGTACTGTATCTTTAAAATTGGTTAAAATGGTAAATTTTCTATTTTTTACCATGATACAAAAGTGAAAATTCCTTAACCCTTGTAATATTTGTTAGTATTTAATGCATACAAACAAACCTCTACTTGGTGGAATTTGAAGCAAATAAAAATGAAATGACAAAAATTAAACAACTACCTAAAAGTTCAAGGAGTTGAACAAGAAGCTATACATTTGCCTAATCCAAAAATTGGCTCTTATATTTCCTTCATCTAAAATTCTTACGTTTTTCAGGGCACCTGCGTGGTTCGGTTGGTTGGGCAAAGGACTTTGGCTCAGCCCATGATCCCATGGTTCATGGGCTGGAGCCCCACATCGGGCTCCATGCTGAGATCTCAGAGCCTGAAGCCTGCTTCAAGTTCTGTGTCTCCCTCTCTTTGCCTCTCCCCCACTCACTCTCTTTCTCTCTCAAAAATAAACACTTAAAAAATTTAATAACGTTCTTAATATTATTTAACAAATAAAATACTTAAGTTTTTCTCTTTTGAGTTCAGAGAATCCCTTAAAACTCCAAGGTTTTTACAATCCTTGCCATGACCGTGGGAACCAGATTCTGGGGGTTTGCCAGAAAGGAGTGTCTGACAGGTAATTTCTCACAGAGGTTTCAACATACCAGAATATACTGGTTCCTACCCTCAACAGCACTGCAGTGAAAGGCACTGTCAAGGGTCAATGTCCTTCCTGAAATGGCACCGGGCACCCAGGGACTTTGGGACTGAATCTGAAACAGGCAGGCTATGAACACACACAATGCCAGTGCTGGCTTCTGGTTTCAGTGGGACCCGGACAAAACTGTTCTCCCTGAGAATCTCTCTTCTCACAAGGTTAGGGTTACTTTTAGCACCCAAAAAACAAGGGGGAGGGGCCTGGGTGGCTGAGTCGGTTGAGCATCCAGCTTCAGCTTAGGTCATGATCTTGTAGTGCGTGGGTTCGAGCCCCACGTCAGGCTCCGTGCTGACAGCTCAGAGTCTGGAGTCTGCTTCAGATTCTGTGTGTGTCTCTATTTCTACCCCTCCCCTGCTCATGCTCTGTCTCTCTCTCTCTCTCAAAATTAAATAAGCATTAAAATTTTTTAAAAAAGAAGAAGTTGATCAAGTTCTCTGTCCTCAGACAGCAGCTGGATTCTTTGACTCATTCCATCACACTACCCTCCACTTACATATCTTCTAAAAAACACCACACTTGATCTATTTTAATATGTCAGTGGAGAGAATCTATTAGGTTTAAGGTTAAAAGGTTAACTGACTCCACTTCCTGGCAGTTCAACAGAAAACAAACATTCCCAGAGGGCAGGTCAAACCTGGCACTAGGGCATTTGGGGCCACATGGCCACACAAGTGTCTTTGTTGGGGGGCTGTCCTGTGCACAGCAGGACATTTAGCAGCATCGCAGGCCTCTACCTGCTAAATGCCAGGAGCATCCTTCACAAGTGGTGACTATCAGAAATGCCTGGAGCAACTGCCCTCCTCCCTTCTGTTGCGAACCACTGCTTTAAGGGTAAAGATCAAGAGCTATGGGGTCAGGCCATCTGGGTTCACACCCAAGCTTGAATACTGCCGGGGACCAGTTCTTTACCCCACTACGTATTAATGACCTCATTTGTAAAATGGGAGTAAAAACATCTACTTCAAAGGGCTGTTGGGAGGGTTACATGAGACAACTCAGATAAAGTTAACACAGAGCAGAGCCTGGCACAAGGTGCTCAAGGGGGAAAAAAAGCCAGCTGTTCTCATCTACACATTATCAATCATGTCCCTCCTCCCTAGATGCCCATGCTCCTTGGTCCTTCAGGTCCTATAGAAAGAGGTAAGGGTGGGACCAAATGATTAATACATCATTTATAGCAATGTTTTCATTCCTTGCTCTAACATGGCTGATAAATCCATCTGTTGGAAGGAAACCACTTTTAGGAATAAAATTCCTGAGATTTGAACCCAGGAGAGCATCTTAGCAACCTGGGAAAAAGCTGGACCACTTATGTAGAAGCACTCCCCACCTGCGAAAAGCTACCGCCATCTTTGTAGTCTGTTTCCAGTAAAGAAGGAACAAGGCAGGCAGAACATTCATTTGCACCCACTGAAGCCACAAATACCAGCAGCAGAACAGACCTGAGAAAGAGGAGTTAAGCAAATTCTGGAGGGAGGAAAAAAAGTATAAGAAAATGAAACCTTGAAATTCAAAATGGAAAAGTGTAGGATGGGAAGCGAAGTGTTCATTTTTCAAAACTTTTATATCTTCTCATCAAAATAAGAGACGAAAAATAAATCCTGCTTGTTCTACTTTTCAACAAGCAGTGTATGAAACACAAAACCCAAAAATTTGCCTAATTCTGTCACAGAGGTGATACTGCAAGGGGAAACATCTGCCAAACCCCTTCCAAGAGATGCCTCTTACTAGCCCGATCCCCAAACCTGCCAGGCCACAGAGGGCTTCCCAGGCTGGTGATGGAGGCCACAGAGCCAACCAGATGCAAGGATGCTCTCCGATGGAGAACAGGAACGAGCCTATCTCGGCGGCTCAGAGTGTTGGAGCCGGGGTGACCTTCAGAGCTCAGGTGGGTTGGCGGGACACTCCTCTCGCCATCAAATGGAAGTCTATGTGCAACTCCAATGTATAAAAGATACAGATGCACTATAATACTACAAATGTGCCTAGGTGTTCACACACCAAATTTACCTAGTGTTTACTGGCGACCAGGCACCACCAGGGGCAGGTGGTACACTTCTTCACGAAGCTTGCATTCTAGTGGGTTTACATCAAACTCGGTGTCCCCCAGATTCTACCCAGCAATTAGGTTGAAAGCTTCCCATCCAGGCCTGTCCTCCCACATTGCTGATGTGAAATCTGAGGCCCAGAAATGTTAGGTCATTTGGCTCAAGAGCAAATTTAGTGAAGAGCATCAGTGGACCAGGAAAAACACGCTGCTTGAAACAACTAAGCAATCTGGAGGAGGGACTAGCTAAATAACTCAGCCTCTGGATCCCACACTTCTGTATCTATTTGGCCAAAGACTAATGGAGATACAAAACAACTAAGTGAAGTCGCCATAGACTGGTTAAAATGACGCTGTTGACCACAGTAAGAAGGCAGTAAGGGTCTACGTGTCTAGTACAGTTTGAAAAGTTTCCATCACAAGAAAAGTTAAAATGAAAGGCTGGCACACGACGAGTTAATCCTGGGGTGGCCACAAAACTGAATGCTGTTTGGCCGGTAAATGCCCAGTACTCTGTTGTACCTCTCTTCCCCTCCTCCCCATTCTAAGAAGGTAGACAGCAGGAAGGTCTCTCCCCCACCCCCAATCCTACACACAACCTATGTGCAGGGTCAAGTGCTGGCCAGGCCTCTCTTTCCAGGCCACAGAAAAGAGCTACTATTCAAGAGACACCTCTGACCCTCTGCCCGCTGGCAAGATGCCTCTCTGTGAATGAAGATTAGTCAGTCTAGCCCCAGTGGCAAACTTGAACGTGCACCATCTACCTCAGGTTTTCCAGCAGTCAGGATGTCATTGGTCCTATTCTTTAGGATTCACAAAAGAGCCCAATAGAAGGGGACATCTAGAACCTCTTTTCATGTAAATGAATACATAACTGGAAACAAAAATGTCAAACATGGGGCCTCAGGTTTGGAAAACCCATGGGCGGACCTGGAAGGCTCCAGCACTTGGGGGCAGGAGGGAGGAGGACAGAGGAAAGGCCTAGACTGGCCTGGACTCCTCATTTCTCATGGGGAAACTCACGTCCTTCCCATTGGCCACCCTCCACTCTCTCACTGGCTCTATCTTTCAGGATGAAAGCCTCATGGCGACATAAGAGATAAAAGATCCTGGTTTAACAGCTTTTTCTTGGAGCTGTAGTGCTTTCCTACAGCTGAGAAAAAACTTTCTCAGCATTAATTCCACCCTTCCTCTGTCCTTCAAAACTTCAAGAAGTCTTATCAGCTCTCCTCTCCTTTCATCTTCAAAATCTATCTCCGTCTCCCACTTCTAGCTTAATGAGGAAGGAATGAACAGGCGGGTGCCGTTCCCCCCAAGCAAATATCTGCAGTTAATTGCCTTTTTCATTTGAAGTGCTGCCCAAATGCCCAGTGGATTTCATAATCACCCCCTACCCTCTCGTGAGCCCGGTCCTCATGACAAAGCCAGCTGGCACAAATTCCGAGGCAGCATTTACATGCATGCTTTTCTTCAAGTATGGCTGCCTCAATGGTACCAACTAGCAGAGAAGTGTCATACGTGTGCGGTAACTCCTCCTCTGCAACCAACCCCCTATGTGAGAAACTTCCCATTGGCGGTTCCTAAAATTTGCAAAAGGAACTAGCGCCAAATGAAGGAACCTATGAATCACATTTTTTCTATCAAAATACCAACAGAAATGTAAATATTCTGATATAGGGGACCCCCCACCCCAGCTTTTGCCTTCTTACTTTCTACTCATCGGAGCACTGGTTATGTGAGCAAGTGGGAGGAGGAGCAGGAGTCTAAGAGAGAGGTTTCTTGCAGGGCATTCTTTTCAATGCAGGAAGTTACTTACTCATGTTGGGAGTGGTGTTCCCTCTGCTTTTTAAAACTATAAAGACAGAGCTCTTCTATCAGTCCTGGACTGAAGTTCCCCAGCATCAAAATGTAACACAATGGTCCATAAGGCTAGGCGTGCGCGCGCGCGCGCTCACACACACACACACACACACCCCAAATGAATGGTTATTGGGCTGTAAGGTAAACAGGCCCCGGGGGGTGGGGGGGCAGTTCAGAAAATGGACCTTAATTACTGCTATTTGTTAGATCAAACCTAGTATTTCTCATCTGGGTAGAGTGGATGATGGACCAAAGAGAGGGCTCTTTTGAAGATTCTGGATCTGTCTCACCCCTCCTTCCTTCCCCAGGGGAAATCCAAGGCCTTGCTGTTCAAGGAGGGTTGGGACAGGCTGGGGTGGGGCTTTCAGTGACTAGGGCACCCCCACCCTCCATGGAGACCAAGGACTCAGACAACACTGTGCCTGAGCTCCCAGATGGGAAGCTGAGGGGTGAGGGAGGATGGCAATAAAGTAGAAAATAAGTGAGAAGCCTTTCTGGACCTAGACTTGCTGGTGATGGTGGGAGGAGGCCTGGGGAAACGTCTCCACCTACTTCCAATTAATGAGGTATAGGCAGATGGCAAGCAGAAAGAACACATCACAACCACTGATGGAATGGAAAACCAGGAATCACAAGGTGACATTTAGCTTGCTTTTTCATGAAGAAACATGATGGGATTTTATAAGACACCTATAATAATCATGATCGGCTGTAAAAACTTATCTAGTTCATATCACTAACTTTCTCAGGATACTCTGTAAAGAACAGAAGGCTTTACAGAGGATCCCCACTTCCAGAAAGTCTAAGAGTCAACGCTCTGATCAAATTAAAACTCATTTTGCAGAATAAAATCCAGGTTACCCTTAGGCATCCAGAAGACCTTGAAATGAAACATTCCAAAGCAGGAAAAACAAAACAAAAAGTAGTTGCCAGACATAAATGGAGAAACTTGGAAGATTTAACCTTGGATGATGCAACTCCCTATTCGGCAACTAGAAAGGAAGAAGGTGTGGTGCAGAAATTCTAGCCAATGTCCAGTCTTCCCAAAGAAGGCAAGGAAGAAATTCAGGAAATACTGAGAAAACAGGGCAAAATGGGTAACAGAAACAATGCTAACAGAAGCAAATGACAAATGTGTTATGAACACAATTTATTGAGCATCTATTATGTGCATCATATATTTTACTCAATTCTTTACATATGTTATAGAATTTAATGTTCACCATAACCCTATGGTGTTACCTGGCTCTATTATGTATGAGAAAGTTGATCAAATAACAAAGACACTCCTGGTAAATTAAAGAACTGGGATACTGGGGCGCCTGGGTGGCTTAGTCGGTTAAGCGTCCGACTTTCGCTTTGGTCATGATCTCGCGGTTTGTGGGTTTGAGCCCCGCGTTGGGCTCTGTTCTGACTGCCAGCTCTGAGCCTGGAGCCTGTTTCAGTCTGTGACTCCCTCTCTCTCTGACCCTCCCCTGCTCACGCTGTATCTCTCTCTCTCTCTCTCTCCTAGAAATAAAAAAAAAAGAACTGGGATACTGCTTCAGTTGGGTGCCTTTGAAGTCTATTTCTTTCCACTGCTTTATAATGTTTAATTATCAGTGTAATACTTTTGGGGGGGGGGGTTGGGAGGTGTGGAAAGATTGGGGCTGGGGTCCTCAGTTAACAGGAACTCCTCCTTGGTATTCTACACAATGCCTTTCTGGAAATTAGAAAAAGGCACAGCATGAGCAAGCCAGCAGGGACAGCATCTCAGCTCTCACCTTTTCTCTCAGCTGGTTATCTTTGTGCAGTACACAAACTGTGCAACCTTATATGGCAGCCCTAGTGCTAATGCTTCTCAGGCTGCCTCCTGACCTGCTTAATCCTACTGCCTGGATTAAGTTCCTTTTATAAACTGTCATAACTTCATTAAACTAATTACACTGGAATTAGGTCTCTTGGGAATGATTTAGTTAAAATCTGTCCCCCTCACCAGACTCTATATTCCATCAAAGCAAAGCCTATCCATCTTATTCTCAGTAATCTCCCCAGTGTCTAGGCTGATGCCTGCAACAAAGCAGGTGCTCTGTAAATATCTGTTGAATATTACAGAAGCTCACTATCTACCAGGAGAGATAGAACTCTTACTGAAGTAACTGGCATGAGATGGACAGGCAGAGAGCTAAATGAATGGTGCAGCCCCCCAAGAGGGAGATGTTACTTCAAGCTGAGTTCATCAAGGATGCTCACGAGACAGGTTGTATTTTATTTTGCCTCCTTGTTTGTTTTTTATTAGTGCCAAATGTGTGGCGCAGACCAAAGACAAATATAAAAATATTTCTACCACCACCCAAGAGAAGGCATTTGCTTCTTAATTTTTCCTTTTCTGTTTCATTTTATTATTCTTTTTTAAAGTAAGCTCTATGCCCAACATGGTCAGCTTGAAGTCATGGCCCCAAGATCAAAAGTCATAAGCTCTACTGAGACAGGTAGGTGCCTCTCTCTTTTCATTTTAAAGATTATTATGGCAGATAGCCCCATTATGGGATCAGAACTGTGTGAATTCTATGTTCCAGGGGCCTGTGCCCTAACTTCATTCACTCACAAGGGCTGAAGTCTTTGCTGAGGCCCGTACTTACTTCCCTCATGAGGCTAAACGCTTCCATTCTCACACTTCCATCAAAGGGTATCACTTGGGGATGTCTGGGTGAATCAGTTGGTTAAGCCTCTGACTCTTGGTTTTGGCTCAGGTCATGATCTCATTGCTTGTGAGTTCAAGCCCTGTGTTGGGGTCTGCACTGACAGTGCAAGCCTGCTTAGGATACTCTCTCCCTCTCTCTCAAAAAGACACATATAAATATATACATATGTATGAATATATATAATTTTTTTTAAGGGTAACACTTGGATCATACCTTTATAAACTCCCTCTCATTCTATCCTGGTAACCACCCTACGTGATGGGCAGGAAAGTAGCACTGTTCCCATTACAGACTTGAATGTAAAGCCTGGATAAGTTACATCACTTTCAGAATTCATTCTTATTCTCACACAGCACCGTGCAAGGATAGAGTAACAAGCAGCACAACCCTGATGGCACAAGGAAAGAGTGGAGATTGCTAACACTAGAAAAGACAGTTGAGGTAACTTCAATACTGCCTTGAGAGCACAGGCTTATTTCATGTGCAGGTGTAATATGCAGTTGCATATGTAAGCATGTTTGTGCATGGGGCACGTGAACCCAAGAAGGGCAAAGAAACTTTGCAGCAAGTTCCACAATTTAAGCAGAGAATTCCGTAATTTAAGGCAGAGAATTATATGCTGTGCTGCTATTAAACACTGGTAATTAAAGATGAGACTGTCTTAGACAACGGGCGTATCCTTCTACCCAGTACTCATTATAAATAATACTTACCTACCATTTCTTAAACACTTCCTCTGTATCAAAGCACTGCACTAAGGTGCTTCCATGACATTCTTCCTTTTAATCTTAAAAAGAGCCCTATGTTGTAAGTGTTGCAATCCCCATTTTACACAGGAAACCTGACTTTCTGATTTCAAAGAGCAGAAGGATTTGGAACACGGTTCTGCCACATGATCACATCTCCAGGAGGCCTGGAGTACATGGTTTTGAAGCCTCCTGCACCTGTCCCCACAGAGATACATAACAGCAAGAGACAGTAAAGCAGATGGATAAATGCACATAAGGCCTGAAGCAGTTAGAAGAGCCCACTGGACCTGCACCTTCCTGACCTGCCCCGCTGAGCACCCACCGTTCCAATGGCTTGCTGTAAGAACAAAGCCACAGCCTCTGGCATCCCCGTGTTTCTGAAAGGCATTCTTCATTCTTCTTATAAGTTCTGGCAGTGCTAGTAATACTAATACTTTGAATAACAAAAAACTATGTAATGTATTTTCTACATGCCAGGCAGCGTCCTAAATTCTTGGCATAGATTATTCATATTTTTTTTTCTAAAGATTTTTTAAGTGATCTCTACACCCAACGTGGGTCTCGAACTTAAACCCCAAGAATCATATACTCCACCGAATGAGCCAGCCAGGTGCCCCAGCATAGGCTCACTTCATCCTTACAAACCCATGAGGCAAATACTCATTTACCGTTTTGTCATTGGTGTTTTTGCCAGTTTTTCACAAATGAGAAAGTATTACTTGATTTTTTGGCATGAAAACCTGTATAAGCTATAGAGACTCTAAAAAGGTGTTGGAAAGACAAAATAATAAGTAGACGTGGTAAAAATAAAACCACAGGCCCAAAATGGTGTCCTTTATGTTAAGACCCAGGTCAGTAAACCAACACTTAATACCTAACCTAACTGAAGTTACAACTCCCCAGAAATGTAACCTTTAACCAGTCAAATGGAATTTCCTGGCCAGCACCAAGAGGTTTACTGATGGACCCCTTTTACTTCCCCTAAGAAGGGGATCTAGCCTAAAACAATGGATTCTCTGCTAATAATGTCCTTTTATCCATTCCTTGTCTACCTTTAAAAACCTTTCCTTTTCTCTAGCCATTTGAGCTCTTCTCTACTTGCTTAATCAGATGGTGCCCTTCATGAACCGATGAATAAAGCCACATTTTTCAAACTGACTTGGTTGAATTTTTGTTATTTAACAAAAGACACAGAAAAAGAAGGTTGATTCCATTTTTTCATACATGAGAAAGCTGAGGTGGATAGAAATGAAGGAACTCTCCTAAAGTCTTTAGATATGAACTCAGTCAGTGAGGCCCTAAAACTTACCCAGTTTTCTAGGCTGCCATCTCTCAAATAGCCATCAAGATCTGTTGACATGCATGCATGATAAAATTATGTTCTACAGACATAGATGATGTTCCAAAGTTTCGAGCAATTATTTGTGGCTCCAGTCAAAAATGCAGACACTAGGGCACCTGGGCTGGCTCTCTAGACTGGTCAGCATCTGACTCGTGACTTTGGCTCAGGTCAGTGATCTCATGGTTCTTGAGTTCGAGCCCAGCATCAAGCTCCGGGCTATCAGTGCAGAGCTCACTTTGGATCCTCTGTTCCTCGGACTCTGCTACTCCCCTGCTCGTGCACTCTGTCTCTCAAAACTAAACAAGTATTTAGAAAAAAATTTTTTTAATGCTGATACTAAGCATAAAAGAGAGTGAAATCAAGTTTGGCACTTGTAGCCAGTCTAAAATTATTCATAATCCAAATCTCCTGTACCATTAGCTGCCTTCTTTCAGCCAGTAAGTATGGAATTTTACAGTTGCTTACATTCTCATTATGATTCTGTACAAAATGTCCATTTCCAAAATGTCTCATGATTCATTTTTCCCATTGCTAATACTATAATACCTTCCACTCTTTCTAAAATACATAAAAAAAGATCATTCTATACTCTTCAAAGTTAACTATTACAAGATTCCAAAGTAAAAGACAGAAAACAAAAATTATATGTAGGTTTAAAACAAATTTAGTGATAAGTTGAGAAAATTCCTTTTCCCTCAAAGTACCACCTTCCAAGATCATGGATCCTATAGGGGCACCTGGGTGGCTTAGTCGGTTAAGCGTCCGACTTTCGCTTGGGTCATGATCTCGCGGTTCGTGGGTTCGAGCCCCGCGTCGGGCTCTGTGCTGACTGCCAGCTCAGAGCCTGGAGCCTGTTTCAGTCTGTGACTCCCTCTCTCTCTGACCCTCCCCTGCTCATGCTGTCTCTATCTCTCTCCTAGAAATAAATAAAACATTAAAAAAAAAAAATTTAAAAAAAAAAAAGATCATGGATCCTATAAAAATTACTATATATATATATACGTATGTATGTATATATGTATATATATATGTATGTATGTATATACATTTACACATATCACCTGAAGACTTTACATACATATAAATAAATTTTTGCTAATTTAACTTCTTGGAATTATCTTTTTTCATGCTACTTGAAACAAAATAATTTTGCAACCTATCCTGAATTTAGCAAATAACTGAGAAATGATCAATAGGTATGCCTGGGTGGCTCAGTCTGTTAAGCGTCCATCTTTGGCTCAGGTCACAATCTCATGGTTCATGGATTCAAGCTCCACATTCAGTTCTGTGCTGACAGCTTGGAGTCTGGAGCCTGCTTCAAACTCTGTGTCTCCCTCTTCTCCCTGCACCTCCCCACCTCACACCTTGTCTCTGTCTGTCTCTCTCTCTCTCAAAAATAAATTAACATTAAAAAAATAATCAGTAGAAACAAGTAAGAATTTGAACTCCCCTACATTAAACATTTGTAGTTTAAGTCAACACTAAAAGAGTAAAAGTGAACAACAGAAACTTGCTCCCTAATCTAAGAAGGGATCTCTTACCAGTGAGGCAATACAAAAATATAGTTCCCCATGATGAAAGTTATGACGATGACCATCTGTAAGGATTACAGGAGATCAGCCATGTAAAGTGCTTATTTATTAGCCCATATGCCTGGCACATAAAGCAGTGTTCTATAGCAGCTTATATTAAATGCTCATTCCAGGGGTGCCTGCGTGGCTAAGTTGGTTAAACGACTGACTCTTGATTTGGGCTCAGGTCAGGTTTGTGGGTTCAAGGCCCAAGTCGGGCTCCACACTAACAGTGCAGATTCTCTCTCTCCCTTTTGCAAGCTCATACACCTTCTCTCTCAAAATAAATAAATAAACTTAAAAAAAAATAAACGTTTATTCCATTCACTATAAGGTTACTTAACTACTTTGTGCCTTGGTCGTCTCATCTACAAAATACAAATAATAGTATTTCCCACATCATGGGATTATTGGGATAGAAAAGATATTCAAAGCACTTACAACAACGTTAGTGACCGATGTTATTCTTAGTGTTCTTAAAAAGGAAGAGGCTCGGAGATTTACAGGACTGGGATGTGAACCGACTTATCCCAAAGCAGCTATCATCTCATTTGCTCACACTCAACCTGAAGCTGACGCTTAGGGAGACGTACATGGTTGCCAGGCTGCTTCCAAAGTTCAAGGACACTCCCAAGGGCTCCTTTCCACCTAACAGCTCAACCTGCTCTAGGAACTTGCAGCTTACACACCCTTAGCCCCCGCACCCAAACCTCACAACTGACCAAAAAGCTATTCCCCTTAGCGTTCCTGTTTGCCAATGTTTTCCAAAGAGGGTTTGGGGAATGGGGGGAGCATGAGGAGCAGCCAGTTATAACTATCTAAAAAGTTATAACAAAGACAACCGCATGCATTTGTGCAGCACTCAGTTCCAAGTGCTGTGATGGAGTCTGTTACATTTGGAGCATCTCTCCCAACTCATGAGGCAGTTACTTTTATTATTACTACTCGACCATAGCAATGACATACTTGGGCTTGAGAATATAAGTCGCCCAAGGTCACAGCTCATCAGGGGTGAGGACAAGGGCTAGAGCCTGATGTGACTTCAAAGCCAGCCCTCTTCAACTAAAAAAGAATCAGCATTCTTAACTACCTAATCAAGCAAATATAGAAAAGATAAGGGGGGGGGGCGGGCACCTGACTAGCACAGTCAGTAGAGTATGCAACTCTTGATCTGAGTTGTAAGTCTGAAACCTATGTCTGGGGGTAGAGATTACTTTAAAAAAAAAAAAAAAAAAAAAGATAAAAGGGAAAAAAGTTAATAGTACTTTAAAAAATAATTATTATTTTGGAAAACTGAATGAAAATTCATTTTCTAATTAACTTATTTTTAAAATGTTTTATTTGCGCCAGTCAGAGTGGCTAAAATGAGCAAATCAGAGAACTCTAGATGCTGGCGAGGATGTGGAGAAACGGGCACCCTCCTGCACTGTTGGTGGGAATGTAAACTGGTACAGCCCCTCTGGAAAACAGTGTGGAGGTTCCTCAGGAAACTAACAATAGAACTCCCTTATGACCCAGCAATAGCACTGCTAGGAATTTACCCAAGGGATACAGAAATGCTGAGGCATAGGAGCACATGGACCCCAATGTTCATAGCAGCACTCTCCACAATAGCTAAAACATGGAAAGAGCCTAAGTGTCCATCAACAGACGAATGGATCAAGAAGATGTGGTTTATCTATACCATGGAATACTACATGGCAATGAGAAAGAATGAAATCTGGCCATGTGTAGCTACATGGATGGACCTTGAGGGTGTTCTGCTGAGCGAAATAAGTCAGGCAGAGAAGGACAAATACCATATGTTTGCATGTATAGGAGGATTAGGAGGAACTTGACGGAGGACCAAGGGGGAGAAGAAGGGCGGAAATGGTGGGGGAAAGGGAGAGAGGCAAACCATGAGAGACTCTTGAATGCTGACAAAAACTGAGGACTGATGGATGTGGGGGGGAGGGGGGGATGGGCATGAAGGAGGGCACTTTGGGGATGAGCACTGAGTGTTATGTAGAAACTAATTTGACAATAAACTATTTGTAAAAAAATAAAAAATAAAAAAAAATAAATAAAATGTTTTATTTGTTTGAGAGAGAGAGAGACAGAGCACAAGTGGGAGAGGGGCAAAAAGAGGAGACACAGAATCCTAAGCAGGCTCCAGGCTCTGAGCTGTCAGTACAGAGCCCGACTCAGGGCTCAAACTCAGCAATGGTGAGATCAGGACCTGAGCCAAAGTCAGACAGTCAACCGACTGAGCCAAACAGGTTCCCCAACTTATTTTTTGATAAATGAAAACATTAAATAAAGAACCTACTACTGCTCCATCTGGCAAGGAAGTGCACTTCAATCCTGACAATTCCATTCCCCAGGAGCAGTTGAACTGGGATACCTGGATGGCTCCCATTTCTCCTGTTGCAGTATTTATATTCTGTGATTTCTACAAAGAAAATCATTTCTCACACCTCTAACAACAACCTTGTATTACTTATAATTAAATCCTCTGTAATAGTTAATCTCATCATCACACAGACATGAGTCAACCCTCTAAGAATGACTCATCACCAGTCACCAACTGCAATTTCCAGCCCAATGACTGACAGTCCCACTGTGTCTAAATCCCAGATGAATAATTCCTCCAACATACAGTCAATTTTTAGAAATTAAATGAATTGAGAGCCCAGAAATAAATCCTAACATTTATCATCCAATTAATTTTGGACAAGTGGGCCAAGATAATTCAATGAAGGAAAAAAGTATTTTCAAAAATTCATGTTGGAATTGGGCACACAAATGCAAAAGAATTAAGTTGGACCCCTTTCTTATTCCATACACTAAAATTAACTCAAAATGTAACCAAGACCTAAAGGTATTAGTGAAAACTATGACCTTGTTAGAACAAAACATAGGACTAAATCTTCATGACCTTGGGTTAAGCAAAAATTTCTTAGATACAAAACCAAAGCACAAGCAATGAGAGAAAAAAACAGATAAACTGAACTACATCAACATTAAAAGCTTTTAGGGGTGCCTGGGTGGCTCAGTCGCTTGAGCATCCGACTTCGGCTCGGGTCATGATCTCACGGTTCGAGGATTCAAGCTCCGCATCAGGCTTTGTGCTGACAACTCAGAATCTGAGGCCTGCTTCAGATTCTGTATCTCCCTCTCTCTACCTGCCCTCCCCTGCTTGTACCCTGTCTCTTTCTCTCTCAAAAATAAATAAATAAATAATTCAGTAATTTTAAAAAAGCCCAACTTAGAAATGGGCAAAAGATCTAAACAGACATTTCTCCAAAAATATACAAATGGTTAGTAAGCACCTGAAAAAATGTTCTACATCATCACTCATTAGGAAAATGCAAATCAAAACCAAAATAAGATGCTGTTTCACACTCACTAGGATGGCTATAGTTTAAAAAAAGTTTTTTTAATTAAAAAAAAAAAAAAAAGGACAATAATGACAGTTGGTGAGAATGTGAAAGAACATACAGGGACACCTGGGTGGCTTTGTCAGTTGAGCATCTCACTCTTGATTTTGGTTCAGTTCATGATCCCAGGGTAGTGGGATCAAGTTTTGTGTGGAGCCTGTTTAAAATTATCTCTCTCTCTCTCTCCCTCTGCTCTTTTCCCCCACTCACACACATGCTCTCACTCTCTCTTAAAAATAAACATTACGGGGTGTGTGGGTGTTTCAGTCTTGATTTCTGCTCAGGTCACGATCGCAGAGTTCATGGGTTCAAGCCCCACATTGAGCTCTGAGTATTCTCTCTCTCTTTCTCAAAATAAATGAATAAACTTAAAAAGGACAACCTCAAATAATGATTTTTTAAAATTTTTTAATATTTATTTGATTTTTTATGGGAGGGGGCAAAGTGTGAGTGGGGGAGGGGCAGAGAGAGAAAGGGAAACACAGAATCAGAAGCAGACTCCAGGCTCTGAGCTGTCAGCACTGAGCTCAATGCATGGCTTGAACTCGTGAACTGTGAGATCATGACCCACGCCAAAGTCAGACACTTAACTGACTGAGCCACCCAGGGGTACACCCATGATTTTTTTAAAGTTGAATATTTCTCAACAGATAAGTTAAAGCTTAGACATTTCTCCAACTCCACTTTAAGAATAAAAATGAAATTATAAGATTTTTTTTGAACATATGTTAATTTAAACAAGAATAAAGTCTCCCCAAGGACAAATTCCTAGCACTTAGAAGCTGAAACTGTTTCATGTGCTTAACTTATTGGTCAGCTATAAAATGCTCTGTAAAGTTTACATAAAGTATTTCATGGATCTATCAACATTTAGTTTTTCTTAAGAGACTGCACACTAGCAATGGATGATAATGGAGCTCCCATTTCTCTACAATTTTCTTGTCTTATACCAAAGCAGCCCTTTCAATGCCTCCTAATAATCCACAGCCAGCTGGAGACACTTTCAAAAACTGATTTGACAGTTTCACTATAATTTTGGTACCCACTTACATGGGTGGCATATTCTTTTTTTTCTAGCTCTATTCACCTCAGTACATTTCAGTTATGAAAAACCTTTATTTGCATATGCAACTTGTGGATAATGCAGATACACCATGTATCTGTACCAGCTGGGCAACCAAATTAACCATCTCAGTTTCCTGTCTGAGTGCAAAGATGAGTTAAAGATATTACATATATGTATTACATATACTACCATCAGCGCCATCTCCTTCAGGGGCAGAGGTAATATCAAGAATGAAAACGGTGCCAGAAAACACCATTATAGAATATGTTGAAATTCACACATTTCAGCTTGCTAAAACCGAAGACTGAAAATTTTTAAAGTAACCAACACATGCTCACAATAAATTCGAACAGTACATCAAGATACAAATGAAAAGCAAATGTTCCCTACATTATCCCCTACCACCCAACCTCCTGTGCTTACTTCAATGCAGTAACCACTATTGACAGTTTCTATATATATCTTCTATATATAACAGTATATAGTCTTCTATATATGACAGTTTCTACACATGACAATAGGTCTTTAAAACTCTCAGAAATCTTTATGCATATGCAAACAATGACATACTTAAATTACTTATGTGCCTATTCTTTTTGAACCCCTGTACACTGGGTTCATTACACACACATTTTTCTTTAATCCCTATTTAACACATCTTAGACATCTCTCCCTCACTGCACATACAAATTTACCTCATTATTTTTTAGTGGCGACCTAATATTCCATTGAATGGAAGACTAAAATTTTTCTAAATTAGTTTTCATGATCAATGATGAATTAAGATGTTCCACATTTACTTCCAATACAAAAAAAAAAACAGTAGAATTGCTGGATTCAAGAACATAGACCTATTTAATGATGATTCAAAGTGATATTGCCAATTTAAATATTCCTTCAGAAATGAATAAGCATGAACCCACAAAGGTTGGCTTCTCTATCACCTTGACAACTCTGGATATTATAGTTCTCTTTTTAATGTTTGATTATTTATTTGAGAGGGAGAATCCCAAGCAGGCTCTGCACTGATAGCATGGGCCTTAATCCCAGGAACAGTGAGATCATAACCTGAGCCAAAATCAAGAGTCAGATGCTTAACGGACTGAGCCACTCAGGCAGCCCAAGGGTATTATACTTTTAAACTACCAATCTGATTAGTGAAAAAAATATATACATTTTTAATTGTTTTTTTTTTTCATGTTTATTTTTGAGAGAAAGACAAAGCATGAGTGGGAGACGGGCAAAGAGAGGGAGACACAGAACTTGAAGCAGGCTCCAGGCTGTGAGCTGTCAGCACAGAGGCCAACAAGGGGCTCAAACTCATGAACTGTGAGATCATGACCTGAGCCAAAGTCAGACACTGAACCGACTAAGCGACCTAGGCACCCCAATTCTACTTTTTAATTATGAGTAAGACTGAGCACCTTCTCACATATTTACCAGCTCTTTGCACTTTTTTCCTCAAATATATATCCCTAACCTTTGTCCATTTTTCTATTGTGTGTCTTTTCCACTGATGTATAAAAACCCTTTGGCACACTAAGGAAAACAGACCTTTGTCCCATGAATCATTGTGTTCAACTTTGTTTATCTTTTACTCAGGACAAGTTCCTAACTTTCATATCATCAAATTCATCAATTCACTTTATCTTCCATCACAACTAGAAAAACCTTAGCCATTCCAAGATTATTATTTTAAAAGTTCACTAATCTTTTCTCTTAAGACTTTTTTAGACCCCTTTAACCCATTTTAATATGGTTAAGTATTACACCTACACATTATCTATTCTGATTAAAGGGCATGGATCAAACCTCAAAAAAGGCTTATTCACAACTTACAGTTTGGGTACTGTTATCCCAACAAAGAGTGCCAGCCCCCCCCCATAACAGGGAACATTTATGAACCCACATTCTGGGTCTGCTACTGTTCCAAGTGCAAAATCCTATGAAGATATTATGATTACATCTCACAGGTAAGTAAACTAAAGGACCAATGAAAAGCATATCAATGGTAAGGGACAGAAACTACATCTAAACTCAAGCTGCCCATCACAGCTACTCAACAATACTGCCTCCAGACTATTAACCAAAAAAGCCTTTTTAAAAATGCACACCAGAAATAGGTCTAAAGTGAATTCTCCCACGATAAACCATGCTTTTCCTTTCCAATCAAACATGAGTTCATTTAACTGGCATATCTAAAGCACTAAATCTTAATATAATACTTCTGAGTAACATTTAAAGCAAACCACATCCAGTGCCTGGATGGCTCAGTCAGTTAAGTGCCCTGCTCTTAATTTCAGCTCAGATCACAAGTTGAGCTCATAGTTCGTGGGTTCCAGCCTGTTTGGGATTCTCCCTCTCTGCCCTTCCCCCGCCCAATTTCTCTCTGTCTTTGTCTCTTTGTCTCTCTCTCTCTCTCTGTCTCTCTCCCCCAAATAAATAAACAAACTTTAAAAAACAAAATTATTAAGTAAACCACATCAAGGGGTGCCTGGCTGGCTCAGTGGGTAGAACATGCAACTTGATCTCAGGGTTGTGAGTTCGAGTCCCACGCTGGGTGTAGAGATTACTCAAAATTAAAATCTTTAAAAAGTTTTTTAAATAAGAAGAAATAATAATAAAGTAAACCACTTGCCATCCAAGGTACAACTTGCCATCATTATGTCAAGTTTTTATTGTATCTCCTATATGTCAAGGTGGTTCGTGGTAGAATCATCTACTATGCTTATGTCCTTTTTCACCTCTATAGCTGTAGCATACTGTAAGGAGGATTCAGTCTGTTTTGCAAGACCTCTAACCTGTATGAAAAAAAAAAAACTCAAGCCCACAGCCCTCAGTGGTTCTTATCTAGAAAGCACCAAGCCATCCTCCTGGGGCTTTGTGGATCACAGGTTATAAAGGTAGGGACAGTGTTTCCACAAAAGCTATTTAGTGCTACTGACATCTGAGGGTTATTAAGAATGCAATATATCAGCTCGTCCTAAGATCCCCTCACAAGAAAGAACTGAAGCACCAAAACACCAACAGTAGGGGCACCTGTGTGGCTCAGTCAGTTAAGTGTTCGACTTTGGCGCAGGTCATGATCTCACGGTTTGTGAGTTTGAGCCCCGCATCAGGCTCTGTGCTGACAGCCAGCTCAGAGCCTGGAGCCTGCTTCAGATTCTGTGTCTCCCTCTCTCTCTTACCCTCCCCTACTCCCCCTGTCTCTCTCTCTCTCTCTCTCTCTCAGAAATAAATGAAACATTAATTTTTTTTTTAAATACCAATAGCACTGCCCTGGGACACACTAGCTCACATCCATCCTTCCAAATACTATACCTCATTTAACAAATGAGCTTTTGTTAAAAAGCTTTTGTTTGTTAAAAAACAAAACAGCTTTTCTTTATCTCTTCTAATAATAGCCTTATAGAATAGATAATAAGTGATCAGGAGCTCCAGGCTTTATTCATAGTACTAATTTTTATTATTCTCAAAGTCTTACAAACATCAGGAAGAAATAATGGATCGATAATGCTAACTGGAAGAGAGAAGGAACATCTCCCAAGTAATCTGGGAAGACCCTCAGAGTCTCCGTAATGAGGGGCAAGTGGAATGAGTATTAATTAGCCTCCTTCTCCAACACTTCAACCCTGCTTTCTTTTTGCCATACAACAGCAGGAAAAAGAAGTCAGAGACTCCGCTCTGCTGGACCTCTTGCTTCTAAGAAAATGCAATCCCGTGACAACCCTCATCACTTTCCTCCCCCCATCATAAGGAAATAATTTACCGCTTCATTCTTTTCAAAGCCTGCAACCAGAAGCTACTGCTGGGCATGATAATTTGCATAGAGCAGCTCATTGGTTAACCAGCTCTTTCTAAATGGCCTAATACCCTTTATTCAGCAACCTACAACTTTCACAAACTACATCACTTGGTAAGAAAGCACATTCTTAAAAACGGCTTTCTGTTAAATCCCATGACCCACAGATAGAGTAGAATTTTCTGGGAAAAAAAATTTTTTTTTAATTTTAATGTTTCTTTATTTTTGAGAGAGAGAGACAGAGAGAGCGATAGAGTGTGAGTGGGGGAGGGTCAGAGAGAGAGGGAGACACAGAATGCAAAGCAGGCTCCTGGCTGTGCACTGTCAGCACAGAGCCTGACGCGGGGCTCAAACCCACAAACCATGAGATCATGACCTGAGCAGAAGTTGGATGCCTAACTGACTGAGCCAGCCAGGTACCCCTCTGGGAAAAAATTTTAAACAATTACTTGGGAGTTTAACAGAGGGGATGGGACATCTGGATGGCTCAGTTGGTTAAGCATCCGACTTCCACTCAGGTCATGATCTCACAGTTCGTGGGTTCGAGCCTTATGTCGGGCTCTATGCCAACAGCTTAGAACCCGGAGCCTGCTTTGGATTCTGTGTCTCCCCCTTTCTCTCTCCCTCCTCCACTTGTGCTCTGTCTCCTTTCAAAGTATATAAATATTAAAGAGTAGAGAGAGGACAAAAGGTGTACATTAATTTCATTACAGCAAACCATGGTGTAAAAAACCAATATGGAATATCAACCATAAGATTATGTTTAAAATCTATAGCTAATGTGCCCTCTGTTGAACTGCTCTGCAAAGACTCCAGATGTCTTCAGAAAGAAAAAAACAAAAACAAAACAAAACACAATATCCACCCATTCACTCTTCTGTGCTTTATGAAGTGTGAACCATGTACTGGGCACTGAGCATGGCAAAGGCCAGGGGAGTAAGGAGGCAGCCCCCTGTGAACTGATCTGCTGTTAGTCTTAGAAGAGGCCCTGAGCGCTGGGGGCCTGTCTACTCTTCAGTAACATGGCACTCCCCGGGAGGTCCTTCCAGCTCCAGAAGACAATGTGACTTCCCAGACTGGCACAGGTCATAAGCCATCTGAAAACAGTAACCCACGACCAGGAGTGACAGCTTGCGCTCCCAGCAAAGTCGGCAGTGAGACTTTACGTGGCTTGCCGCCAACCAAAGATTTCCCAAGATGGTTCTAATTTCCAACTGCCTGACCATTATCCTTAAAAACTATTTGAGTGTACTAAAAGTTCCAAATATTTTGGCTTCCAACTGAAATTTCCCATACCCAGAGGCCCAATTCCCCTTTGTCAGCATGTCCCAATTTTCAGTATATGGTTTGAATGGACGCTGGGGACTCCCATAACCAGCAGCGTCAACCCAACTGCGGTCCTCTTATGTATGGCCCAGGAGCTGCATCCCGTGCCCACCTTCAACACTGCCTGCCCTTCTAACTACCATGCAAAACTACTGCCTCCCCCTCCATGATCCCAGCCAGTGGGTCATTTCAGCCTCGGGAGCCTCACAGGAAGAATTAAACCAGAGCTCCCTAAAATGAAGGAGAGCTGTTTCCAAAGATAGGAAGTTCCTGTCTCTGGAGTTATTTGCTTATTATAGTACAAGAAGTCCGACACAATTGGGTAGGAGGAGCAGAAGACCCTTCCAGTCACTTCCAGCACCAGCTTTCTGGGAGTTAGTCCAAAGGGAGCCAGAGCAGGCCAATTCCTCCTTCACACGGCTAACAGGAGCATGAATTGGTTGGTCAGCCTTAGTAAGGGAAGTCTCCAATTCCCGGAGCTTCTGAGCTATATTTATTCCAACAGGAGTGATACTAAAGGATTTTAGAGCATGTCACCCCAAAATATAATACTTTGCCATATTGATTATTTTGAGTTAAAGGCACCTGAAAAACAGCAGGTGCAAGAAGGACACTCCTTTTCTCTCTGAAAGCAGGAGATAAATTCCCATAAGATGCCCTCCTTTTACCAGGATTAAGGGAGACATTCTTATAAAGGACCAGAAGTTGAGATGAAGCAAATCCTCAACACAGAGACCTTATTAAAATAATACTTGGGGCACCTGGGTGGCTCAGTCAATTAAGCATCTGGCTCCTGCTTTTGGCTCAGGTCATGAGCTCACAGTTCGTGGGTTCTTAGCCCCATTGCACTGACAGTGCAGAGCCTGCTTGGGATTCTCTCTTAAAATAAATATACAAACTTTAAAATAATTCCTTTCTTTCTAGTAAGTCTCCCCACACAGTTAAGTCACTTTTGCACGACTGCCTCTCTTTGTTCAACCTAATATAAAAGCAAGCAGATTCTGCCGTTTCTTTAGGTCTTCATTTCGTTCGGAGGGCTCCCAAATCACATAAAACTTATATTAAATAAATGTGTGTGGCTTTCTCCCGTTAACCTGTCAGCGTTAGCCAGAGATGCTAGGAAGGTCAAAGAAAACTTTCTCCTCCCCTGCCATGTTAGAGAACAACTTGAACATAGCAGGACGTGTAATTCTGTCTGTGAGAGACACTCACTGAAGGCAGAAAACTGCACTCCGCTGAACGGAGCTACATAGGAATACATGAAACGTACACCTCAGTTCAACAAGCACTTAGGAACTTCCAAAGCACATGTGGTATTACACTTTTCCATCCAATTTCAGATAATCCTCCTTCTAGGGCTTCACAGTAACTCATAAGCTGCGACTCTTTTTTTTTTTTTACTTTTTTTTTTACACAAATAGTTTATTGTCAAGTTGGTTTCCATATAACACCCAGTGCTCATCCCCACAAGTGCCCTCCTCCATGCCCATCACCCCCCCCCCCCCCCCCCCCCCCCCCATCAGTCCTCAGTTTGTTCTCAGCATTCAAGAGTCTCTCATGGTTTGCCTCTCTCCCTCTCCCCCACTATATCCCCCCTTCTTCTCCCCCACCGTCCTCCGTTAAGTTCCTCCTAATCCTCCTATACGTGCAAACAAATGGTATCTGTCCTTCTCTTCCTGACTTACTTCGCTCAGCATAACACCCTCGAGTTCTATCCACGTTGCTACACATGGCCAGATTTCATTGTTTCTCATTGCCATGTAGTATTCCATGGTATAGATAAACCACATCTTCTTGATCCATTCATCCATGGATGGACACTTTGGCTCTTTCCATGATTTGGCTATTGTGGAGAGTGCTGCTATGAACATTTGGGTTCATGTGCTCCTATGCTTCAGCATTTCTGTATCCCTTGGGTAAATTCCTAGCAGTGCTATTGCTGGGTCTTATGGGAGTTCTATTGTTAGTTCCCTGAGGAACCTCCACACTGTTTTCCAGAGGGGCTGTACCAGTTTACATTCCCACCAACAGTGTAGGAGGGTGCCCATTTCTCCACATCCTCGCCAAGCTGCAACTCTTTCAACACCAACTCCCACAATCAAATTTCCATCTTTCTGAGATCAAGTACCAAACTTTTTATACTACTGACGTATTTCTTCTTAACCACTTAACATCTGTAAAACGGTAATACCATTTTAAGTAGTTTGCCTTTTTATTTTGTTTTTAGAGAGAGAGAGTACAGGGTGGGATGAGATGAGGATGGGTGGGGGAGAGAGAGAGAGAGAGGGAGAGGAGGGAGAGGGAGAGGGGGGAGAGGGAGAGGGGGGAGAGGGAGAGGGGGGAGAGGGAGACGGAGAAGGAGAGATAATCCCAAGCAGGCTTCATGCGCAGTGCAGAGCTCCACACAGAGCTTGATCCCATGACTCTGGAATCATGACCTGAGCCAAAAGCAAGAGCCGGACGCTTAACCAACTGAGCCACTCAGGCACCCCCATTTTTCCTTAAGGTTTGTGGCTTTCATTGTGCAATTTTGCATAGTGTGACTTTTTAGGAATGCATGTTCATATTGTGTGATAACAGGACTGTTTCTAGGGCTCTAACCTAAAGTGACAGGGAAATAGAGGCTTATTTATAATAATTGTATGTGTGTGTGTGTCGTTATTGTTGCTATTTTAACACATACAGTAGGGGTGCATGGCTGGCTCAGTTGGTGGAGCATGGGACTCTTCATCTCAGGATTCTAAGTTTGAGCCTCATGTTGGAGGCAGAGATTACTTTTAAAAAGTCTTAAAAATAAATAAATTAAAATAAGTAAATAAATAAATAAATAAAATTTAAAAAAATACACTAAATGTCTAATAAAAGGAAAATAATGAAATAAATGCTGATATGATTGATTAAATGTGATACACCAATTACAATGTTTACTTTTAAGAATTTTTACAATATGTTGGGGCACCTGAGTGGCTCAGTCAGTTAATGGTCTGACCAGCTCAGGTCATGATCGCTAGTGATTCGTTGGTTTGAGACCCACATCAGGCTCTCTGCTGTCAGTGCAGAGCCTCCTTGGGATCCTCTGTCTCCTTCTCTCTCTGCCCCTCCCCCACTTTTTTCTTCTCTCTCTCTCTCTCTCTCAAAAATAAATAAACATTAAAAAAAAGACTTCCCACAATATGTAAAAAGAATTCTTATGTAATAATGTTTACAATGCCATATGATAACAAGTTAGTTATATCCTAACTATAATAGGATAATAGTACACACGGTGGCACATGGGCAGCTCCATCGGTTGAGCATCCAACTCCTGAATTTGGCCCAGGGTCTTGGGATCAAGCCTAATGTCGAGCTCTGAGCTGAGCCTGGAGCCTGCTTGAGATTCTCTCCCTCCCTCCCTCCCTCTCTTTCTCTCTCTCTCTCCCCTCCCCCTCCCTCCCTCCCTCTCTTGCTTTGTCTCCATTCCCTACTCATGCACAATAAGTAAATAAATAAACAAAATGAATAAACAAATAAAGTACATATAGTTGGTCTAATTTATTGCATTTTTTAAAGTTTATTTATTTATTTATTTAAAGAGAGAGCACAAGCCAGGGAGAGATGGGGGGGCAGGGGAGGGAAATCCCAAGCAGACTCCACATTGTCAACATTGAACCTGACACAGCTCAGTCTCATAAACCATGAGTTAATGACCTGAGTCAAGACCAAGAGTTGGATGTTTAACTGACAGAGCCACCCAAGCACCCCTAATTTACTGTACTTTAATACTAGAGTGAAATAAAACAAAATACTAACAGGCTTTGTTCTCTCTGGAACTATAAATGATATTTACTTTCTTCTTTAAATTTTTCTCTATCTCCCAGACTTCCTCTGATAACTGTATATTATTTTCATAAAGCAGAAATACAGTTTTAAAATATCATGAATGTTATTTAATTCATCATTTGCTATAAAGATTTGGTCAGTATCTAGTAAACTGACCCACCTATAATGGATTCTATCACTAATGGTGAAATTCTGACTTATATCCCTTCTTCAAGATGCTATAATAACATAATATTTACATTTTAAGAAATAAAAAGGCAATAGAGGAGGATAGACTACTTACAAATATTCAATGAATGCTCCCCTCCTCAAAAAAAAAAAAAAAGGTAAAAAATTAAGAACAAAAGGGGAAATGAAAATGGTCAACAATACATAGCCTCCAGTTCAAACATGAATAATTATATTAAATGCAAATGATCTAAACATCCAATTAAAAGGCAGAGATTGTCAGACTGGATCAAAAAGCAAGCCCCAACTACATGTTGCTTATAAAGAGACACACTTTTGAATATAGTAAAACCTTGGATTGGGAGTAACTTGTTCTGTGAGTGTTCTGCAAGACTACCAAATATTTCTAATAAATTTTAACTTGAGAAACAAGTGATGTCTTGCAATAAAATTAGTACATGACGCCAAATGTCACATGACCACAACTGTGCTAATGGTTCTTGAAATTTACTTTGATATATAAGTGCTTTGGATTACAAGCATGCTTTCAGAATGAATTATACTCACAAACCAAGATTTTACTGTATAAGACACAAATTGGTTGATGGGATGCCTGATTGGCTCAATTGGTAGAACATGCAACTCTTGATCTCTGGGTCATGAATTCAAGTGCCACATTGGGCTTAGAGCTTACTTAAAAAAAAAAAAAAGGGCCAAAAATGGGGTGAAAATTAAAAGGGTGGTATAACCATCAGACAAAGATTTGAAGATAAAGAACATTACCAGAGATAAAATAGATCATTTTATAAAAGAATTAATTCATTAAGGAAACAAAATCATAAATGCGTGTACATCTAAACAGAACTTCAAAATACATTGAATAAAAAATAACAGAATGGGAGAGACAAAAAACACAATCATATTTGGAAAACACCATTCTCCTAGTAATAGAATTAGGTGATCTCCACCACCACCACAACCACACCACCACCAAAAAACCACTAACAGAGAAGATTTGAGCAACACCAGTAATCAACTTGAACAGTATACCAAATAACTGTAGAATATATGTTCTTTTTAAGGGCACATGGAACATTCACCAAGAGAGATCATATTCTAGGCCATAAGACAATAGCTTTAAAAGGAATTAACATATACAGAATACGTTCTCTGATTACCACAAAAGTAAATTAGAGGGGCGCCTGGGTGGCTCAGTCGGTTGAGTGTCAGACTTCAGCTCAGTTCATGATCTCATGGTTCCCGAGATCAAGCCCTGCAAGCGGGCTCTGCACTGACAACATGGACCCTGCTTGGGAATCTTTCTCTCCACACCCACCCCTCTCTAAACCAACAAACAAATAAACTTTCAAAAAATAAAAAATCTTTTAAAAATTAAAAAACTAAAAATTAGAAGGGGCATTTTTAAAAAACATCTAAAGGGGCATCTGGGTGGCTCAGTCAGTTAAGCGTGTGACTCCTAATTTCGGCTCAAGTCATGAACTCTTGGTTTGTGAGTTTGGGCCCCACATCAGGCTCTGCGCTAACAATGCAGAGCCTGCTTAGGATTCTGTCTCCCTCACTCTCTAGCCTCCCCTGACTTGCTCCCAATCTCTGTCCCAAAATAAGTAACAATAAACTTTTAAAAAATAAATAAAATAAAAAGACATCTAAGCTTCGGATGGGAAATTAAAAGGGATGCCTTTTAAAGTCTTCCAGGGGAGCCTAGGTAGTTCAGTTGAGCATCTGTCTCTTGATTTCAGCTCGGGTCATGATCTCAGTGTGTGCTTTTGAGCCCTGCATCGGGTTCCACATTGAACAGGGCTTTCCTAAGAATAAAATCCAAATGGATCAAAGAAATTTAAACAGAAAAATAAGGGGAAAGGGGCTAAAGGAAGAGGAAGAGAAAAATAGAGGGGATTAAGGCTACCACCAGACTAAATTCTGACAGGTTACAGAACTTCAGCATCCTGCAATCTAGAGACAGGAAGTATCCAAGCCACTTCACTACTCATACCAAGGGCCAGCCCCAACTCTGTTCAGGTTATAACCTGCTCTTCCTTCACAATGGCAATCTGTTCAGATCCCTCTCTAAAATCAACCACAGGCCCATGACGGAGTCACTGACACCAGGCCAAGTAATGAAACTAGGGCTTAATTCCTAACCTAATTGCAGTTTCAAACCTTCCTTGAAGTGTAGTCCTCCTTACCCCCAAGCCCTCTCAAGAAATATAGTCTCAATCAGTCAGGAATTTTGCAGTCAGCACCAATAAGGTCATCTGCCGCATGGCCCTCTCTATCCCCCACCCAAAGCAATATGAGGAAATCTACATGTTAAGACCTCCTGTTATTCCTCCTAAGAAAAAGTGACCGTGCCTGAAACAATTATTTCTTTTCTTTTGCTAGTTACTTCCTTGTTCCACTCTCCTTTCTATAAAAATCTTCCATTTTATAAAACTTGAAGTTCCTTTCTATTTGCTAGATGGAATAGTGCCCGATGCATAAATTGTTGGTATTTTCTTTTCAAAAATTTTTAAGTAATCTCTACACCCAATGTGTGGCTTGAACCCACAACCCCAAGATCAAGAATTGCATGCTCCATTGACTGAGCCAGCCAGGCATCCCCAATTCATGAACTGTTTAGTAAGGCCAATTACATCTTACGCAGCTGAAATTTGTTTTTTAACACCCCTAACCACATTCCACTGAAACCCCACATCCCCCACTAGTTACTCATCTCCCCTCCATTGCCAAAGGTCTTAAAAGATCATAACTTCCCCTCCCTGGCTTCAATTCCTTAGCTCCTCAGTACTCCCCAACCCACAGTGCCATAGCTTCTGCTCCCTTGGAAGCCAAGGCTGCCAAAACCCCCAGGAATCTTGGTCTCCCCTTTACTAACCTCTAGGGTACAGGGTGTTGTCTGACAAAACCAAAGCTTCTCCCACCTCAAATTCCCAGGTTCTTTCCTCTCCAGGCAGGTTGTAACTAACCTTCATCACTTTATTTTCTTTCTATGTTTGCTAGAGGAATGTTTGCCTTTTAATGTTTTTGGGTTTCTTTCTTTTTTTTTTTTTAAGATTTTTTTTAAAGTAATCTCTACACCCAACACAGGGTTAGAACTTACATCCTTAAGATCAAGAGTTGCTTGTTGCACTGACTGAGCCAGCCAGGTGCCTCGGATTGCCCGCCTTTTAAATGGAGAGGTCTCTATTGTTGGTCTTTCCCTCTCATTCTACATTAGGTTTTTCTGAGGTCATAAGATGCCTTTGAGAAGCTGAGAAATGCTAAGGGCCCTCTTCTAGGAAAAGTAACCAGAAAAACTGTGTAACTGCAGGAAACCAATTGAGCCCATTCCTGAGGACCCAGTTCCCCACATGCTCCTGTGGGTTGGTTCATTTACTCATAGAGAAGCATCTCTCTCAGTGGACCCACTGCTTCCTCTTCTTTCACAGGCAAAAAGAGGTCCAGAGCTGAGATACACAAACCTCAAATAGGTCTTCAAAACCGGTGTGCCCCAGGAGAGATTTTACACTAAGAAAAGGCAGCATCAATTCACCAGTTGCTCCCAAGCATGAGAGTAGGCTCATTTATTGCCTTGGACTAATATTATGCTAGGTACCCAGTGAATATTTATAAATTGACATGTTGCTTTAAGAGTTGTAAGCCTCATCAGAATTGGCAAAGAGGAAGTCAAACTTTCACTCTTCGCAGATGACATGATACTCTACATGGAAAACCCGACAGACTCCACCAGAAGCCTACTAGAACTGATCCAAGAATTCAGCCAAGTTGCAGGGTACAAAATCAACGTACAGAAATCGGTTGCATTTTTATACACCAACAAGGAAGCAACAGAAAGAGAAATCAAGAAACTGATCCCATTCACAATTGCACAAAAAACCATAAAATACCTCAGAATAAACCTAACCAAGGATACAAGAGATCTGTATGATGAAAACTATAGAAAACTTAGGAAGGAAATGGAAGAAGACACAAAGAAATGGAAAAACATTCCATGCCCATGGATAAGAAGAATAAATATAGTTAAGATGTCATTACTACCTAAAGCACTCTACACATTCAATGCAATTCC